>NC_090399.1:47259070-47562724 GCF_036365525.1 Heterodontus francisci
TCTTCATCACTGACCTGAAACGTTAACTTTGCTGTTCTCTCCACAGATGCTGCAAGACCTGCTAAGTATTTCTAGCATTTCTTGTTTTTAATTCAGATTTCCAGCATCTGCAGTATTTTGCTTTTGTTATATAAGCTTAAGAAGAAATCTGATTGAGGTGTGCAAGGTTATGACAGGCCTAGATAAATTAGGCAAGGAAAAACTGCTCCCATTAACGGACTGTAAGAGAATTAGGGGACACATATTGAAGGTTTTGAGCCAGAGATGCAGCGGGAATAGGTGGAAGAACATTTTTTTTTAATGCAGCGAGTGGTAATGACCTGAAACTCAGTGCCCAGAAGTGTGGTGAAATTGGAGGCAATCAATGATTACTAAAGAACATTTAATGGGCACCTGAAGCAAATAAATTTGCAGTGCTGGAGATCGCGGGTGGTAGTGGGACTGACTGGAATACTCTGCAGGGAGCGGACATGGATTCTACGGCCTCCTTCTATGCGGTAAATGACTGTGTGATGCCAGGATTCAATTCTGGGAAAATAGCTTGTCAAAAATCGGTTTCTTCCATGGCATAGCCAAAATTGTTTGCAAGTTCATTTTTTTCTCTCTCACAGCATTGGTGTTGCCATCATGAATAGGCAAGTGTTCAGTGGACCTTCAACAAACATGGAGTGATGCCCTTAATGCTCTGGTTACGTTCCTGTGGCGATCTGCCCTTCACTGTGTGATCTTTGCCGATGTGGAATTTAATCATATATTTAATAATTTTTCTTTCAAACTGCTGATACCGATTTAATTTCGTTATTTCCATTTATCAGATATATTTTGTATCACAGTAACGCATTGTCAGTTCATTGAAACACTGTTGTTAATAAATTGAGTTTGTCATAGCTACTTTATTGGATTTGAAGACAGTAGCCACGGCTGATAGCAATTTCAACATCTTACTTTATGCTGGCATTGCACACTGTCCTAGATTTGCTTGTATAAATATTGAGACCTCGGGCAACAATACTGACCCTTAGTGCATTAAGCATATATCCACATCTTCCAGATATGCATTTCTTCCATCTCACCAAATGCATTCCAAGCGCCATTCAGCATCCTTCACGACTCCTCAGATACTGAAGCAGTCCGTGTAGAAATGCATCAAAACCTGGACAATATTCCAGGCATGGGCTAATAAATGGCAAGTAACATTCGTGCCATTCAAGTGCCAGGCAATGACCATCTCCAACAAGAGAGAAGCTAACCATCTCCCTTGACATTCAATGGCATTACCATCGCTGAATCCCCGACTATCAACATTCTAGCGGCTTACCATTGACAACAAACTGAACTGGAGTAGCCAAATAAATATCGTGGTTACAAGAACAGATCAGAGGCTAGGAATCCTGCGGTGAGTAACTCATCTCCTGACACCCCAAAGCCTGTCCACCAACAAGGTACAAGTCAGAAGTGTGATGGAATACTCTCCACTTGCCTGGATGGGTGCAGCTCCAACAACACTCAAGAAGTGCAACACCATCCAGGACAAAGCAGCCCGCTTGATTGGAACCCCATCTACAAACATTCACTCCCTCCACCACCGACGCACATTGGCAGCAGTGTGTACCATCTACAAGATGCATTGCAACAACGCTGTCAAAATGTTGGAACTCCCTTCCTAACAGCACTGTGGGTGTACCTACCCCGCATTGACTGCAATGGTTCGGGAAAGCAGCTCACCACCACCTTCTCATAGGCAATTAGGGATGGGCAATAAATGCTGGCCTGGCCATCGACGACCACATCCCATGAATGAACAAAAAAAAGCAAAACCTTGGCGAGCAGATACTTGCTCTGGAATGCGAAACGGTACTAGATCCCATCAGGTGAGTACACAGAGAAAATAAATATGTTTGGATTCATATAATCTCATCAACATTGCTGGCCGTTAAATGATACTGATATGAAAATGATGAACGTACTGTTCGATCCCATTTCACTTATTATCATCTTACTCAAATATTTCATATTTTCACCGGCTTCCCTGAGGTATTATCATCAGCAGATATATTCTACTGATACAATGTATGCTCAAATCAGTTTTTTTTTTCCTCAAAGGGAATAGTGCGACATGTTGGCAATGTGGGTCCGAGATCCTGGTTGCCTGGTTAGTATTCTGGTGGGATCAGAATTCGTGATGAGATTTAGCGATCAAAGATCATACCGTTAGTAGATGTAGATCAGGATAATTGATTTAAAGGAGGTATAAGACCCAATGCAGAAACAAAACTACTGTAACAATAAGAAAAGCCAACAGGGCGGAATAGTCAGCGTGTAATTGGGCCGCTGGTCACTTTGCCAAAATGTAAAGCTGAGAATCTCTTGGCCAAAATAGAAAATTGGTGCGTGAAATAGTTGGGAAAATCAAGGGTAGTCCTGCAAATGGCGAATCACACAAACAATTTCGATATCAGTGCAGACTCGGTGGCTGCTGAATATAGGAGAAATGTTAATGTAATCAGGACTGTACCACTGAGTGGCTGAGACTCGCAACCACAATCTGCACCTCTTCATTTTTATATTTGACATAAGAAGTCTAGCGGTTAAATGTTACAACGTCGATGTTAAAATCATCACTGAAACTAGGATCACTAACGCCAGAAAAACACAGAACGTTCAAGGTTTTTAATACTATGTAGCTTTATTTCAACATTGTCATTAGTAATGCAATAATGATGCAACAACAATTGCAGCTCCATCTGGAAATTATATTCAGACTTAAACGTAGTAAAATATCCCAAGATAGTTCAATAAAAACGTGTATTCATAGAGCGCTTTTAATGAAAACAAAATGTGCCAATGTGCTGTACAAGAGCATTATTAAGTAGATTTGGCATCCAGCCACGTAAAGCTATATTAGGGCAGCTAGCCAAAAACGTTGCCAAAGAGGTAGGTTTTAAGTAACGTCTTAAAGGAAGAAAGAGAGGAAGAGAGATGGAGCGATATAGAGAGGAAATACTAAAGTTTCTGGCCTAGACAACTAAATCCATAGTCAGAAATGTTGGAAGAATTGAAATTCAGGATGATCAAATGTCATAATTAGATTAGCATAGATATTTCGCAGGTTTGTGTGGCAGAAGGAGATAACAGAGACCTGGAGTGTTGGGGCAATGGTGCGACTGGAAAACGAGTATCAAAATGGTATAATAGAGACTTTGCTTGACCAGGAGTCAATGTAGGTGTATGAGTAAAGGGCGGATAACTGAAAGAGGATTTGATGCGAGTAAGGACATGAACAGTACTGTTATGAGTAACCTGAAGTTACGGGGGTAAAATATGGCAGGACGACGAGCAGTTAACTGGAATGGTCAAGTCGAGAGATAGAATTGGCATTGAAGGCAGTTACAGCAGCAGATGACCTGAGGCAGGGCGGTGTCAGGCAAAATTCTAGAGTATGAGTGAGAAGAGAAATCGTTGTTGAAGATTTTCTGCCTACGATTAGATGATCAGAATGGGACTAGGCAAGGAGTGTACTCTCAACCAGCTGGATGGCAGTGGAGAGGGAGTCGAGGAAGACGGTGTGGTCAATCGTGTCAAAGGCTGCAGAGAGGTCGAGAAAGACGGGGAGTGATAGTTAAACTTTGTCTCAGTCAAATAGGGTGTAATTTCTAATTTCGATATCAGCATTTTCAATTCTGTGACAAGGACCAAAACCTGATTGGAGCATATCAAACATGAACTCCAGGAAAAAAAAGACAGAGATCTGGGACACAACACAAATTCAAGGAATAAAAACAGAAAGTGTTGGAAAACACCGAACAGGTCTGGCAACACCTGTTGAGAGAGAAAGATAGTTCAAGTTTTATATCTGTGATGTTTCATCAGAATTCTGATCGCAGGTTGCTCTCTTATATTAGTGGTCACAACATCTTACTAATCTTGACAAACCATTCAGCAAAATGAGTTAAATGAAGGGCCAGAGTATAGACGATTCACTGACTTTGGGTGGAGGATTCCCAGAATTTACAACAGCAATGTTGCAAGACTTGCTGGAAGTAATACGGTGAACGAGATTTCTGGAATGGGAGCAGAAGATCTAAAATGGCTACAGTGGTAACTTGATAATATATCTCCTAACTCCCCAAAGCCGGTCCACCATCTACAAGGCTCAAGTCAGGAGTGGGATGGAATACTAACAACTTGCCTGGATGAGTGCATCCCCAGCACCTGTAAGGACAAGGGCAGCATCTGCATGTAAACGCCAACACTTGCAAGTCCTCCTCCAAATCACACATCATCCCGACTTGGAACTATATTACCATTGCTTCACTATCACTGGTTCAAAATCTTGGAACTCTCTTCCTAACAGCATTGTGGTTGTCCCTACATGACATAATTGCAGCGGCTCACTACCACCTTCTCCTGGGAACTTAGGGATGGGCAATAAATGCTGGCCATGCCAGCGACGCCCACATCTCATGAAGGAATAAAAAACGATCATCCAACACAGGCAGAGTGAATATGGAGAACCCATGGCAAAGGTCAATAAATTCACTTATTGCACTATGGTCGGCATTACAAAACAATATACTCAATTATACAGCATATGGAGCCCTTTGGTAAGATTTATTAATGACATTAATGCCTTTTCGAGAGCAAACGGTGACGGTCGTCAGATGAGTTGCAAGGAGTAGAACAAAAACGTTGTGCACTGAGCATCTACACTAAATGTTACAATATTCGTTAGGGAGGAGTTAGGTCCACTACTCATCCCTTTAGGCCTGACAGAGGCAAACATGATGAATGAAACTCTCTTTCATAGAATTATAGAAGGTTTACAGCACAGACAGAGGCCACCGGGTCCATTCTGTCTGTGCCGACTGAAAATGTGTCACCAAGCTAAATCCCACTTTGCTGCATTTGGATCGCAGCCCTGCAGGTATAGCACTTGAGGTACTTATCCAGACACCTTTTGAAATGAGTTGAGAGTTTCTGCCTTTATCACCCTTTTAGGCAGTGAGTTCCAGACCCCCACAACCCTCTGGGGCAAAGCATGTTTCCTTATTACCCCTCTAATCGTTCTACTAATCACTTTAAATCTTTGACCCCCGGTCACTAACCTACCTGCAAAGGTAAATAGACCCTTCACATCCACTTTATCCAGGCCCCTCACCATTGTGTGAGTTTCAATCAAATCTCCCCTCAGTCTTCTCTGTTCCAAGGAGAACAACCCCAGCCTGTCCAATCTTTCCTCATGCTTGGATTTCTCCAGGCCCGTAATATCTTCATGCAGCTCCTCTGCAACCTCTCTCGAGCAATTCCATCCTTTCTGTAACCAGCTGACCACAATTGCGCCCAGTACTCAGGTTATGCCCTAACCAGTGATTAATACAGTTCCAGCATAACCTTCCTGCTCTATATTCTATACCTTGACCAATAAAGGAAAATATACTACATGCCTTCTCTCAGGACTGGGAAGCCAATCATCCTTCCTTCAACTGCCTTAGTTACTGCCAAATGTGGCAACAATTAGTCAGGACAGGCTGACCTTGATTCGATATCTCAATCTCACATCTATCAGGCAAAGGACATATCAGTTTCAGCAAGCCATCACTTACCTGGCAAGATTGAGACCATGATCTTGATCCTTTTGATCCTGTTCCAGGTAGGTTTTGAGTAAAATGGCTTTCATCAATTCTGGAGCTTCAGGCCAGGGAGTGCGCAATACCATCTGGGTGGTGGTGATGGACAATGAAGAAAGTGCACCTGTGGATAGCACTTCATTCATTAATAAGATCCTTATTGATTGCTCTGGATTCCAAGCTACAGATATCTTCTGCCAGCAGGACTTTCCCAGCAGAGGATATTTCGATGTGACGTTCAAGAATGTAGCAGGATACATCAAGTTCCTGAAGGCGTTCAAGGAGAGAGGAAACCAGGCGCCACTGCCGATCCTCACAGGAGAGCCGCTCTTCACGCTGCCACCGCCACGTGACCGGGTGGTGACAATCGACTTATACAGCCCCCATGATCATGTTGTGGATGTATTTACTTTCTTTGCCAGGTACGTCTAGGTGGCCAACAGCAGCACTGCTGTCAAGGACCCATTTGGGATTTGGACCAGCAGGCGGCTGGTCAAGATGACCTTGAAGATCGATGCCAATAGAGCCATCATCCATTCCCACTCCAGCTTCACTATCAGGGGTAGTCAAGGCTTCTTGGTCTATGCGGGGCAGCCCAGAGTTTGTCATGCCTTTGGCAAATGTGGTCATGTAGTGGACAACTGCAGCACAGTCATCTGCAAGAACAGCAAGAAAGAAGGCCATCAGATCAAGGATGGCAAAGGGAGTAAGTGCTGCAACCTGCGGGTGGAGCAGACCACCTCTACAAAACCTGTCCCAAACGCTGCCTCAGTTATGCTCAGGTGGCAAGGTCCAAGGAAAGGCCGGGAGAAGGAATGATGAAAGCATCTGGTGCTGGGAAGGAGACAAGTAATCCTCTCCGTAGCGAGCAAAGTCTATCTCAGAATGAGAAGAAAGGGGAAGCAACTGCAACCAGTGACCAAGCACCTACTCTGTACAGGGAAACCCCTCCTCTACATACAGAATCAATGGAGGAGGAAGCAGCAGGTGGAAAAACTGGTCAGTGGCAAGTGGTAAAAAGGAAAACTACAATGAAGAAGCCTCCAAAAAAGGAACAGGTCACCACCAGTGGCAAGAGGCCTCTACTGTCTGAAACAGACCACTGTAGCTCCTCCTCATTGGACGAGGAAGGGCCTGAACGATGGCACCTGCAAAAGAAGCGGCAGAACGGAAAAGAAGCTGGAAGAGAAAACCCCCCAGCTCCGGGTCACTGGAGGCTGTGACAAGCCCAGCACGGCCCAACCCCAAAGCGCTGAACCCAGCGAGAAACCCAGTGCATTCCAGCTCCCGGAGCCCAAGAGCAACAAAGTGTCTGGTGCTCTCCAGCTCCAGGAAGTGATGTCTTCGAGGAGGAACATAGGGGAAAGGCACCACCAACAGAGGACAACCCAAGCCATTCTGCCTAGAAGACTGTCCTACGTGCCCCACCCCACCCCCAACCATGTCATTCCCGTGGAAGAAACCCCCTATGAGTAACCAGGAGGGGTTTTTGAGCCGAACAAATGCGGGCCAGTTTGTGGGGCAGCACAGTGGTAACGCAACCTCACAGCTCCAGTGACCTGGGTTCGATTCTGGGTACCGTCTGTGCAGATTTTACAAGTTCTCCCTGTGACCCTTTGGGTTTTTGCTGGGTGCTCTGGTTTCCTCCCACAGCCAAATACGTGCAGGCTGATAGCTAAATTGGCTATTGTAAATTGTGTCTAGGTACTACCTAGTGTAGGTAGGTGGTATGGGATTAGTGTAGGGTTAGTATAAATGCATGGTTGTTGGTCGTCACAGACTCGGTGGGCCGAAGGGCTTGTTTCAGCACTGTATCTCTAAATTAAAAAAAATAAACTATGGGTGTGCAGGGACTTATACTAGAAAGGGCACCTGGTGTGGGAAGCAACACTCAACTTCAAAGTGAATGTAAAGATAGCCTCGATTAATGTGCAGAATGATAAGTCCACTTTGCAATATGTTTCAACTTTGCACTATGTCGCCAATGTTAGTGCCAACTTGCTGTTTCTGCAAGAGTGCAGAATTCTGCAACTCAGCACCTTTTAGTGGTGGTCCCACGGGCCTTCACTCTGTTGAGGGGGAAACGATTCCCATTTCTCGGGCCGGGGTATTCTGCTGCCTTGAGGCAACTTCACCATCTCTGAAGTTATGGTGGGCAGTCACCTCCTCATAGCAGGTTTAATGTACATCAATGCTCTGCTCCGGTACATCAATATGCATGCCACAGTTCAATGCAGCGAGCAGCTGACTGCCTTCCAGTAGCTCCCACTGCTGCTGTCGATATCCAGGCCGGTCTTTCTAGGTGGTGACTTTAACTACATCATTACTGCAGCTGGGCGATCTGGCAGTGATGACAGGAAACTGGAAGAAGTAAAGCTGCGTGACGTCTTCAGCAAACCTGCAGACAGAGCTCAGCAAAGATACACCTAATCAAGAATGTACGGGTCTGCTTGTTCCAGGATTGACTTCCTGTTTGTGACCTGTGGTGTCACGCTCAGATCCACTGATGGAGAAGATCCATTGTTATTCTCTGACCACTGCCTATTACTGGCGGACTGTCACTTATAGGACGACCAGCGGGTTGGCAACGTGGCATGGAAGCTGCAAGTTACACTACTAACCCCAAAGAACGGTGAGGAGCGGAAAGGGGATTGCAAAGGTTGGAGAACTGTGAAACCCCTCTTTGCGTGTCTAGTGCACTGGTGGGAAGCGATCAAGGTGAATATCAAAAGGTTCTTATCTTCAAATGTGTTCAGAGGGCTAGAGAGAGACAGAGGGAAATGCCCCGAACTCCAGAAAAGAATGTAAAATCTGCTCTGGCTGTAGTTAATGGGGGTCGAAGTCAAGGAGGATCTCCAAGAGGTGAAGAGCCAGCAGGCCTCATTCTTTGCCACGGAGGCCTCCAGGATCATCTTCTGTTCCACAGCCTGCTCCGTTGAGCAGGATGATATGTGCTGTCGTTTCCTCTTCCAAAAAGGTACACATAGAGAGCTCTGTCAACAGCGCCTTCACAGTCTGACATACTAAAGATTAGCAAATCCTTTTATGCTCGGCTGTACGACATGAAGCCCATGGACAGCTCGGCTGCCCAGTCCTCCCTGTCATTTATCACGGAGTTCTTAGATGACAGCGTGCAGGAGAGTCTTGACAAACCGCTAACTGTGGATGAGCTGACAAAGGGCGTCAGGCCCTTCAAGACGAGTAAAGCTCCCAGAAGCGATGGATTACCGGTTGAGTTGTATTCGACTCTGCGGGACTGCAGTGGTCCAGACCAGCTGGAAGTGTACGGGAGTATGATTCTGGCCAGCAGCATTTAAGAATCCATGATGAAAGTCATCATCACCCTCAACTACAAGTGGAAGGGGGAGAGGGTGGAAATCAGAAATTGGTGGCTCATCTCACTGTTTAATGTGGTCTACAAAATTTTGTACAAAGTCATCACCAGTCAGGAAAAGTCTTCTCTGGAGTTGGTGATTAATCCTGAACAAACCTGTACTGTACCCGGCAGGAAGATCTCTGATAGTCTTGTGTTACTCAGGGATACGATCACCATATACATGATAGGAGGGAGAACACCTGCCTCATCAGCTAGGACCAGGTGAAGGCTTTTGACAGGATATTGCACACATACATGAAGGACGTGCTCTCCAAATTTGTGCTTGGGGAGGGAATCCGCAATTGGATCAAACTGCTCTGCATCAGTAGTGCAGTCTTAATCAACGGGTTGGAATCAGAAAGTTTCCCGATCAAACCTGGAACAGTTGGGCTGTCCTCTCTCCCCTGCCTTGTTTGTTTTCCGTGTTGAAACCTTTGCTCAGCCCATTAGGAAGGATGTGGACATAAGAGGAGTGACAATACCAGGCAGGGGAGGCACTCAGGTCAAAGCCTCCCTTTACATGGATGATGTCACTGTCTTCTGCTCGGAACCACTGTCTGTTCGCATACTGTTGAGCATCTGTGACCAGTTCCAACTGGCCTCGCGAGCCAAAGAAAACTGTGGCAATAGTGAGGTCATGTTCTTTGGGAACTATGCTGACCGATCCTTTTTCCCCTTCACCGCCAAGTCAGGCTACCTGAAGGTGCTAGAGATATGAATCGGAAGCACAGGGGCGTGCGGCAAAACATGGAAGGAGCGAGCAGCCCTAAAACATCATAAACTGAGCATGTGGGGGCAGCGTTGCCTCTCCACTGTGCATTAGAGCATGATCATCAGGTGTGAGGCACTCACATTTGGGAGGCACAGTGGCGCAGTGGTTCGCACCGCAGCCTCACAGCTCCAGTGACCCGGGTTCAATTCTGGGTACTGTCTGTGTGGAGTTTGCAAGTTCTCCCTGTGTTTGCGTGGGTTTCCTCCGGGTGCTCCGGTTTCCTCCCACATGCCAAAAACTTGCAAGTTGATAGGTAAATTGGCCATTAGCAATTGCCCCTAGTGTAGGTCGGTGGTAGGGAAATATAGGGACAAGTGGGGATGTGGTAGGAATATGGGATTAGTGTAGGATTAGTATAAATGGGTGGTTGATGGTCGGCACAGACTCGGTGGGCCGAAGGGCCTGTTTCAGTGCTGTATCTCTAAACTAAACATTGTTGCTGTATGGGGTGCAGAATGGGCCCATACCCCATTCCTGCACTGTGGCAGTCACCGAGCCATTTTCCACTTTATCTGAAGATGCAAAATTGACCATGTCCGGAGGGACACGATGTTCAAACCTTTGGATAAGGGCGGAAACTATGTACACAACGTTGCCCTCATCCTGATGACCCCATTCATGTGTGCCTGCATCAAGCTGTGCATAAAGCCCCAGTATGCAAACAACAAGTGCCACTAGGTGCAGAGGTTCCATCTGTCCCTGGTGTAGTGAAGCATGTGTCTGCTCACATTGCCGCAGAGCACTCCATCCAGTTGGACCGTGCCATACCACCTATCCTTTGAGGAAAATTTTGTGCAGGGAAACACATTTGACCTCCAGCCCATCAGGCAGTGGTCTGTACGGAATGTCCACAAGGTCCTATGGGAAAAGTAGATTGTAGATCCTGTTGTATGGTTCTCTAGTAGACTTGCAAAGTCATTTGGCAGAATGCCTCATCAACAGAACTTTCAAACAAGCACCACGACATAGCTTGGCTGGTAGTGAGAAGGGCCCTCCCTGTCAGATACCTCCAGCACGCCCGAGATCTCACGCCTCCACACAAAGCCCTCGATGTGGCTATGGTGGGAAGAGGCTGTTGCCCACCTTCTTCTGGAATGTGCCTTTGCAAAGCATTTGTGGGAAGAGATGCAGTGTTTTTTTGTCGAGGTTCATCTCAAGAAGCTCTGTAATACAGGAGTCTGTGCTCTACGGGTTGTTCCCAGGGAGGTACACTGAGATAATCATGAACTGCTGCTGGAGAATCATCAAATCGGTGGAAGACGCTCTTTGGTGAGCCGAAACTTGCCGGTCTTCTAGTGTAAAGAGTTGTCCATGACCGAGAGTTGCTGACTGGCACATTCCAAGGTCCAGGACTACGTGTTCAGGGACACACTGAAGCTCGGGGCAGCCGTTGCAAAGGCTCAATGGGGAAAGATAACCGTGTAAGGTCCTCGCGAGTGAACCAAGGGGCTGGAACCTAACTAAAACTCCTTGGGCTGCATACACCAAATATTGTTTTGCGGTGAAATATACATTGCATGTAAAATGGAATGGAATGGTTATGAGGCAACTCACCCCTGTATTGAAGAAAGCTGATTTCCTTTGCACTTTCTGGAGTGTCATCTGGGTGCTGTTTTGAACTATTTTGTAATTTTTTCTTACAGGTTTTTATGAATAAATTATATTTTGCAGGAGAAAAAAAATAGAAACCACCTCTGAACACACTTCCCTGACAGAAGGTTATAGCCAATAAGATGATAGTCATTAAGTGATGACCTGTGTAGTGTCAAAGCTGGGAAATGTGTAAGTAAGATAATCAAAAATGTTTAACCAATGTTGTATTGCCACTGAAATGATTTGTTCCGAATGAGTAGTCACATAATGAGCTGTTGTTGTCTCAGTGCATAAATAGTTTCACAGGCTTGTTGGCCAGGTTCCCAGTTGTATTGTGGCGCTCTCCCATCAGTCTACTGGTCCTGATTTTTGAGGCAATATTCATGAACTCTTCAGACTCCACGAGCATTCGGCAATGTATAGTAAATCTCTGGGCAGCAGGAGATCCTTGACAATTTGTACCGCGGGCTAACAGGAATCTGAAAATAGACTTATCTGTGAATCAGTGAGAATGCACTCTCCTCTAACTGGCACAAGTAAGCCTCGCATGGCCTGCATTGATCCGACTCCTTGGTTGGCCCCGGTCTGTTTCAATTCACTTCCCTTTTGCCAGGAACTTGTTCTTTGCAGTTCCCAGGTTGCACCCTCCTGCCACGAGATCTTAACGGCCAAGCAGCAGGTTACTGTCGGGTTTCCTGCCAGTTTCAGTAGGGAACTCAGCAGGCGGCAGGCTAATCTTACCCGGACGGAAAAATCAGTGCAGTCTGTCTGCTATCACTCCCAGAATGACACTTCATACATCGTCATGCCCTTGAATAAAAATAGAGACCTGAAGAGATGCTATTGCCCGTTTCTGCTCCGAACAACCTTTGCTGTTCTGTTGTCTGTGCCCAGCAGTTCAGATCTCCAATCAGATATAAAGATATGAAAACGCTGTGACGTAGTATGCGTACCGAAATGTCTCAAAGGAACAGTGAATCCATTGAAATGAAAATTGTTAGGCAGTGTTTTAACATCGATATATACTGACTCATTTCAATAAACGATTTTTAATTGTTCCCCAAACAGTGACATTATTTTACCGATTGTCAATCCATGATGATTAACATTCCAACTAGGCTGTCCTCTTCAACACACAGCTCACGACTATTCTCCTTCATTAATTTCTATGCAAAGGCACAGACAAAGGCAATGACAAAGGAAACCACATAAAGATTATATGATGTCTATTTTTATACAGATTGGCAGCTTCTCACAGTTAACGTTTTCACTACTACAGAATAAATATCCCTTAATGAAGTTCCATGATCATGTACTGAGAAGCATATTACAGGAATTATTTAAAACACAATCAAGTGGACAAACTTCCCATTTAGTTCATAAAACCTCTGTCCCTTCGTGAAAATTCTGTGTAACATTTATACATATCGAATGGAACGATCAATCAACTGACTATCATATTCTGTCTACAGCTGGATCTTCCTCGATCTTACAAACATCGTTGACTTATAGGAACATACGAATTAGGTTCGTATGATAAGGTTCCCCACGGTAGGCTATTGCAGAAAATACGCAAGTATGGGGTTGAAGGTGATTTAGAGCTTTGGATCAGAAATTGGCTAGCTGAAAGAAGACAGAGGGTGGTGGTTGATGGCAAATGTTCATCCTGGAGTTTAGTTACTAGTGGTGTACCGCAAGGATCTGTTTTGGGGCCACTGCTGTTTGTCATTTTTATAAATGACCTGGAAGAGGGTGTAGAAGGGTGGGTTAGTAAATTTGCAGATGACACTAAGGTCGGTGGAGTTGTGGATAGTGCCGAAGGATGTTGTCAGGTACAGAGAGACATAGATAGGCTGCAGAGCTGGGCTGAGAGATGGCAAATGGAGTTTAATGCGGAAAAGTGTGAGGTGATTCACTTTGGAAGGAGTAACAGGAATGCAGAGTACTGGGCTAATGGGAGGATTCTTGGTACTGTAGATGAACAGAGAGATCTTGGTGTCCAGGTGCATAAATCCCTGAAGGTTGCTAACCAGGTTAATAGGGCTGTTAAGAAGGCATATGGTGTGTTAGCTTTTATTAGTAGGGGGGTCGAGTTTCGGAGCCATGAGGTCATGCGGCAGCTGTACAAAACTCTGGTGAGACCGCACCTGGAGTATTGCATGCAGTTCTGGTCACCGCATTATAGGAAGGATGTGGAAGCTATGGAAAGGGTGCAGAGGAGATTTACTAGGATGTTGCCTGGTATGGAGGGAAGGTCTTACGAGGTAAGGCTGAGGGACTTGAGGTTGTTTTCGTTGGAGAGAAGGAGGAGGAGAGGTGACTTAATAGAGACATATAAGATAATCAGAGGGTTAGATAGGGTGGATAGTGAGCGTCTTTTTCCTCGGATGGTGATGGCAAACACGAGGGGACATAGCTTCAAGTTGAGGGGTGATAGATATCGGACAGATGTGAGAGGTAGTTTCTTTACTCAGAGAGTAGTAAGGGCGTGGAACGCCCTGCCTGCAGCAGTAGTAGATTCGCCAACTTTAAGGGCATTTAAGTGGACATTGGATAGACATATGGATGAAAATGGAATAGTGTAGGTCAGATGGTTTCACAGGTCGGCGCAACATCGAGGGCCGAAGGGCCTGTACTGCGCTGTAATGTTCTAAATTCTAAATTCTAAAGGAGCACTCGGCCCCTCGAGCCTATTCCGCCATTCTATAAGTTCATGGTCCAATAACGTTTCACCTCCTTCCTTATCAAGAGTACTACATCTACATCTGCCTTAAAAATATTCAAACGCTCTGCTTCCACTGCCTTTTGAGTAAGATAATTCCAAAGACTCATGACCCTCTGAGAGAAAATGCATTCTCCTCATCTCTGTTTGCACTGGAGTGCTGACTTGGGGCTGCATTAGAGTTCTAAAGTGGGAGTATTGCGACTGAGGGTAATTAAGGGTTAGTTTCATCTAAAGTCTAGTCTTTCTTTTATTTAGCAAATTAACTTAACAATTGCTGATTGGGTTGGTGAAGGTGAGTTTTAGACCAGCTTTAAACAGAGTTCACTCAGGCTCTGCTTGCAGCTGCACCTTGTTAACTAGATAACTGGCTTAAGCCAGTTTTCAGGGGCTAGAGTCAGATAGTGCAAAAGTGGGCCATCTTACCGTGCTGACTTGGGGCTGCATTGGAGAGCTAAAGTGGGAGTTTTGTGACTGAGGGAGTTCAGTGAGGAGGGAGCGAGGAGCTCCTTTCATTTCCTATCTGTCCTCAAAGAGTGTGAGGGGAGCCGAGAATTTCAAAAGAGCACAGCTGACTGGCGAGTAAGTCCTGGTGGGTATTTTCCGAAATGGATTGAATTGTAAGTCATTGTTTCAGCAAGACTTAGTTGATTCTTTTTTATATAATAGTCTTCTAAAGTTTTAAATTTAAAGGGTTTAGTCATGGCAGGAGAGCTTAAGGCTGTGGTTTGCTCCTCTTGCTGTATGTTGGAATCCGAGAACATTTCCAGTCCCCGGGACCAGCATGCGTGCAGGAAGTGTGTCCAGCTGCAGATCCTGGAAGCTCAGGTTTCAGAGCTGGAACAGCGGCTGGAAACACTGTGGAGCATCCGCGAGTCTGTGAGCATCGTGGATAGCATGTTTAGAGAGGTGGTCACACCGCAGCTGAAGGGACTTGTGGAAGGAAGGGAATGGGTGACCACCAGGCAGTCCAAGAGAAATAGACAGGCAGTTCAGGAGTCCCCTGGGGTCCCACTTGCCAATCGATATTCAGTCTGGAGGCTGATGAGGCTGATTCCTCCAGGGAGTGCTGACAGAGCCAAGCTTCTGGCACCACAAGCAGCCTGTCTGCACAGGAAGGGGGAACGAGAGGAAGAGCAATAGTAATAGGGGATTCTATAGTCAGGGTAACAGATAGGCGCCATTGTGGCTGTCAACGTGACTCCAGGATGGTGTGTTGCCTCCCTGGTGCCAGGGTCCTGGATGTCACTGAACGGATGCAGGACATCCTGAAGGGGGAAGGTGATAAGGCAGAGGTCATGCTGCATGTTGGTACAAATGACATAGGTAGAAAGAGGGATGAGGTCTTGCTAAAAGAATTCAGGGAGTTAGGCAGTGGGCTAAAAAAAAAGGGCCTCGCAGGTTGTAAACTCTGCATTACTCCCAGTGCCACATGCTAGCCATTATAGAAATAGGATATTAGTACAGATTAATGCGTAGCTTAAGAGTTGGTGCAGGAGGGAGGGTTTTAGATTCCTGGACCACTGGGACCGTTTCAGGGGAAGGTGGGACCTGTACAAGCCGGACGGTCTACATCTGAACCAAAGGACTAACATCCTTGCTGGCGGGTTTGCTAGTGCTGTTGGGAGGAGTTTAAGATAATTTGGCAGGGGGAGGCGACGCAGAATCCTCGCAGAAAAGGGACACAGCTAAACGCAGGAAAGCAAACATGTCAGAGGGAATACAGCAGAAGTAAATTTCAAGGGAATAAGACCAGGATGGATGGCCTCTACTTTAATGCCAGGAGTATTACAGGTAACACGAATGAGTTAACGGCAAGGATTGACACGTGCCATCACGGAGACATGGTTGAGGGAGGGGCAGGACTGGCAGCTCAATATCCCGGGATATAGAATCTTCAGGCAAGACACAGGAGGGGTCAAAGAGGAGGGAGCATTGCAAAATTAGTGAAGGAGTCAGTTACTGCAGTAAGGAGAGATGATATCTTGGAGGGGGCATCAAATTAAGCTTTATGGCTAGAGTTTAGGAATGAAAAAGGGACAGTCACATTGCTAGATGTTTATTATAGACCCCCAGGTAGTCAGCGGGAAATTGAGGAGCCAATATGTGCGCAATTCACAGAGGTGTGTAAAATAATAATAGGATACTTGTATTAGGTGATTTCAACTTTCCCAACATTAATTGGGATAGTCATCATGTTAAGGGCTTAGATGGAGTAGAGTTCTTAAAATGTATACAGGAGAGCTTTTTAGCTCAATATGTAGAGGATCCAACAAGGGAAGGTGTAGTGCTGGACCTAATTCTGGGGAATGAAGCCGGACAGGTGGGGGAGCATTTTGGTGCTAGAGACCACAACATGGTACAATTTCGGGTCAGTTCCGATGAAGGGTCACTGACCCGAAATGTTAACTCTACTTCACTTTCCACAGATACTGCCAGACCTGCTGAGTGGTTCCAGCATTTCCTGTTTTTATTTCAGATTTCCAGCATCCGCAGTATTTTGCTTTTATTATGGTACAATTTAAGCTTTTTATATAGAAGGAAATAGACAAGTTGCAAAAAAAGGCTTTGGATTGGGGGAGAGCGAATTTTAGTAAAATAAGGCAGGATCTGGCGAAGGTAGACTGGAAACATTTACTTGTCGGGAAAGCTACAGAAGAGCAGTGGGGGGTATTCAAAAAGGAAGTGGGGAGGGTACCGGCCCAACATGTTCCCTCTGGGGTAATAGGTAGGAGCAACAAGCCCAGAGAACCATGGATGACCAGAAACATTCAGGCTATGATGAGAAGGAAAAGAGAGGCTTTTAACAAATACAAGGACAGCAAATCAACGGAAGAATTAGTGGAGTGCAGAAAGTGTAGGATGGAGCTTAAGAAAGCTATTATGAGAGCAAAGAGGGGATATGAGAAAGCTCTGGCTGGTAAAAGTAGGGAAAATCCCAAGATATTCTCTAAGTATATCAATGGGAAGAGGATAACCAGGAAAAAATAAGACCCATTAGGGACCAAGGGGGAAATCTGTGGGTGGAGCCAGAGGACATTGGTAGGGTGTTGAACGAATACTTCACTTCTGTCTACACCCAAGAGAATAAGTATGTAGATATGGAACTCAGAGAGAGAGACTGTGAGGCTCTTGAGCAAATTGCCATAGGGAGTGACAAGGTATTGGAAGTTTTGGCAGGCTTAATAGTGGACACATCTCCAGATCCGGACGATTTGTGTCCCAGGATGCTGTGGGAGGCGAGGGTGGAGATTGCAGGGGCTCTGACCCTAATTTTTAATTCCTCTCTGGCCACGCGGGAGGTGCCAGAGGACTGGAGAACAGCTAATCAGGTCCCACTATTTAAGAAAGGTTGTCGAGATAAGCCAGGGAAATACAAACCAGTGAGTCTCATTTCAGTGGTAGGGAAACTATGGGAGAAAATTCTGAAGGAGAGAATATATCTCCACTTGGAGAGGCAAAATTTGATTAGGAATAGTCAGCATGGCTTTGTCAGAGGGAGGTCATGCCTAATAAATTTGACTGAATTTTTTGAGCATGTGACCAGGTGTGTAGATGAGGGTAGTGCAGTTGATGTAGATTACATGGCTTTCCGCAAAGCATTTGACAAGGTCCCACATGGGTGACTTATCAAGAAAGCAAACGCACATGGGATACAGGGTAACGTGATAAGGTGGATTCAAAATTGGCTTAGCTGTGGGAGACAGAGAGTGATGACAGTGTCCAGTGGTGCACCACAGGGATCTGTGCTAGGTCACCTATTGTTTGTCATTTATATAAATGACATAGATGACTATGTGAGGGGTAGGATCAGCAAGTTTGCGGATGACACAAAGATTGGCCGAGTGGTTAACAGTGAGGTTGAGTGTCTTGGGTTACAGGAAGATATAGACGGGATGGATAAATGGGCAGAAAAGTGGCAGATGGAATTTAACCCTGAAACGTGTGAGGTGATACACTTTGGAATGAGTAATGTGACACGGAAGCATTCAATGAATGGCCTGACACTGGGATGTTCCGAGGAACAAAGGGACTTTGGCGTGTTTGTCCATAGATCTCTGAAGGCAGAAGGGCAGGTTAATAGGGTGGTGAAAAAGGCATATGGGGAACTTGCCTTTATCAATCGAGGCATAGATTGCAAAAGCAGGGAGATCATGTTGGAGTTGTTTAGAACTTTGGTAAGGCCACAGCTGGAGTACTGTGTGCAATTCTGGTCGCCACATTATTCGAAGAATGGGATTGCACTGGAAGGGGTGCAGAGGCGAATCACCAGGATGTTGCCTGGGATGGAGCTTTTAAGCTATGAAGAGAGGTTGGATAGGCTTGGGTTGTTTTCGCTGGAGCAGAGAAGACTGAGAGGTGACCTGATCGAGGTATTATGAGGGGCATGGACAGGGTGGACAGGGAGCAGCTGTTCCCCTTATTTGAAGGGTCAGTTACGAGGGGACACAAGTTTAAGGTGAGGGGCAGAAGGTTTAAAGGGGATTTGAGGGAGAACATTTTTACCCAGAGGGTGGTGACGGTCTAGAATGCGCTGCCTGGGAGAGTGGTAGAGGTGGTGTGCCTCACATCCTTCATAAAGTACCTGGATGAGCACTGGGAACGTCATAACTTTCAAGGCTATGGGCCAAGTGCTGGCAAATGGGATTAGGTGGACAGGTCAGGTGTCTTTAATGCATCAGTGCAGACTCGATGGGCCGAAGGGCCTCTTCTGCACTGTATTATTCTGTGATTCTGTCTTAAATGGGGGCTCGTTATTTTTAAACAGCGACCCCGCGAGTCAGATTCTCCTACAAGGGGAAACATCCTTTCCACGTACACCCTGCCAAGACCCCTCAGGACCTTATATGTTTCAATCAAGTCACCTCTTACTCTTCTAAATTCCAGCGGATATTAGCCTAGCCTGTCCAATCTTTCCTCATAAGACCATCCGCCCATTCCAGGCATTAATCTAGTAAGCCTTCTCTGACTGCTTCTAACACATTTACGTCCTTCCGTAAAAAAAGGAGACCGCTACTGTACGCAGTACTCCAGATGTTTTCTCACCAATGCCCTATATAGTTGAAGCATAGCATCCCTACTTTTGTATTCAATTCAATTCATGATAAGCTATAACATTCTATTACCTTTCCTAAATACATGTTGTGCCTGCATCATAACTTTTTACAATTCTTGCCCTAGGGCATACAGATTCCACTGCATATCAGAGCTTTGCAATCTCTCACCATTTAGATAATAGGCTTCTTTTTTTATTATGATTATTTTTCCTGCCAAAATGGACAATTTCACATTTTCCACATTGTACTGCATTTGCCTGGCTTTTTTCCCACTCACCTAACCTATTCATATCCCTGTGTCGCCTCCTATGTCCTCTTCACAACTCACCTTCCTACCTTTCTTTGTGTCATGAGCAAATTTAGCAACCATACCATGAAGGTCCCTTCATCTAACTCATTTATATAAATTGTAAAAAGTTGAGGCCCCATCACAGATCATTGTGGCACACGACTCATTACATCTTGCCAAACAGAAAATGACCCACTTAGGGCTGCTATCTGTTTCCTGCTAGCTCGCCAATCCTTTATCCATGCCGATATGTTACCCCTTAAGCCATGAGCTTTGATTTTTTGCAGTAACTTTAACTCTTAACCTTAACCTTAACCCTTAATTCCTTATTCTGAATTGTGAATGGTAAATATTGAAGAAGATAGATGACATGCTTGATTAGCTACGAACAAGACAAGTCTAATCCATCACAAATATGCACATTTGTTTTGCTAAATGCCGTGCATGAACCTAGAAATATCCTCGGGTTCACGATACTTGCACCATTATTATAGGATTGGAGATGTAGAAATATATTGCTTGGAATATTTGATGGAAACAATATTCCTTACTCTTTCAGCATGTAAAATTATTACCTAATATGCCTGATGAGTTGGAGTAAATATGATGTGCCTCAATCGGTTTGTTCAACTGCCTGTAACTAATATGGATCATTATACAATTCTCAAGTGCCACTTGAGGTTTCACTCTGGTATAAATAAGATTTTACTTTGAAAGCATGATATCTATATGTTCATAACACAAAGAAAGGGCATCACTTGTCTCTGAATATGGGACAGCCAGTAATCGTACAGATAGAAAACATTTACTACCCACTCCTTGCAATAGTTGGTGTTCCAGGTGAGACTTGCATAATCAGTTCATGTATTATCGTGCTTCATTGTGTTACTTTTCCTGCTATCAGTGCAAAGATATTATCTTGTTATTTTGATGTATTTGATTTGCAGATAATATTTACATCAACAATTGCATCAAAGAAATAACTCAAATCTGTCCAAGTTTATTTTATATGGTTAACATACCATGAGAGGAAACACAATTTACTCTGACTATTTAATTTTAGCGATTTAATGGAGATACCTTGGATTGACGGGCAGTCTTGTAGTTTAGTGTTTGAATCAAGTATTGCAATTGGATCTGCAGTCAAACCAACATTTTTAAGGGATTTAAGGATGCTGCTCAAAACAGCAAATTAAATTTCATGTTATATTTTAAAGCCAGGAGAAACAGATGAGACCCTCCCGATATATCACTGCTGATATATTTCAGCCATCTAAACATTACAACTTCACGTTATTGCCTTATCAAATTGTGCTCTTTGCTGCTGGTTCTTTCTTCCTGCATGATAAACTATTTATCACTCTGGTAACTAACTATGGGATCGATTTCAGTCTTTATATCTGTACTCTTATGCATTGGCTAGGCCCAGCACAGAAAGACAAATCCTCTGTCCAATATATGCTTCTCTTAAAAAAAAGAGAAATAGCAGATTGCCTTCCGTTCTTATCAATGGGAGGAAAATCGTTGGCAACTGCTACCAACTGCGAGCAAAGCTGCTGCATATTCCTTTCTATGTATAGGGATAGAATGGAGCTATCATGTCTTTCCATCACTTCCTGTCCGACATTCAGTTGCGTTGACTTCAGTATAACTGAATGTTAAGCGAGAGTTATAACAGGAGTTCCATACAATACCATGTGTTCAGCACAACTGCACAAAACAAATTTAGACTCAAAGGTTTCCTTTCTATGACAGAAATGAAGCGACTGTAAAAGCATTTCCATGAGCTTTCAACTGGTGCCTCAACACAACTTGCATGAAAGATCTGGCAACTGGGAGAAATGGTGTAAAATGTTTAAGAAATCAGCGGATCCCTCCCCAGTAATTATATTCAACAGTGTTGTGGCTGAAATTTCAACCCTGATGTAGGGCCCATTTCTACCTTCAGCCATGAATGAACGCTGGTGAGTTTCACAATGGGGTACTCTTCACGTTATTGCCTTATCAAATTGTGTTCTTTGCTGCTGGTTCTTTCTTCCTGCATGATAAACCGAGTGATAAATAGTTCACATCAATAATATGTATATATATATATATATATATATATTCCAGTGGACCACAGTCATCTCTCTCCATTAGAGAGAGAGAGACTGTTGGTGATGTATAGCTTTAGGGGCACCACTCCTCAAGTGTGGAGATGCAGACCTCCATGTATTATCACAGCAGGTATGGGGAATAAACCTATTCTGTTGGTGGGTTTTTTTGCATCACACTTAATCTGTCCAGTCAACTGAGTTAACCCACTCCTCATAGTCCGCATACTCAGAGGCAGTTGCAATTCTGTTTGTACATACCATAGTTGCTGAAGCCTAAATTTCCATTCTTGATAAAATTTGGACCTCAGACAAGACTTATTTGGCTCAGTTTCGATGTCAAGGAGCCATTTTTATCTTACCAAGTGCTAGCAGAAAATGGCACTAGGATTAAAATGCATAGCTTGAACTACATCTATGATAATTGTTGAGAATGTATTTGCTAACGGCTTCTCATATAGCCGCAGCCGTCAGTGGGAAACAATTCTTTGGCGGGATGGCATTGGTTATTTGTTATACACGCCTCCTGCAATTTAGCTCCATTGGCCTAACAAGCTGGATATCGAACAGGCAGCTAATGGCCGTCGGTGCGGAACCTCCCACGATAATTCTGCGCTTGTTTCCAAAGCACAGGTCCTTTATGAAGGATAATACTTTGATAAAGCTTTGATTAGGCCCCAACTGCAGTGTTGCATCCAGTTCTGGACAACACACTTCAGGAAGGATGTGAGGGTCCTTGAAATGGTGCAGAGGAGACGTCCCAGAATGGATGGAGGATTTTCTTTACATGGTTAAGTTGGAAGATCAGGGTTTGTTCTCCTTGGAAAAAAAAGAGATTGTGCGGAGATTCAATAGAAATATATAAGATTATGGCAAACTTTAATAAACAAGAACAAACTGTTCCCATTAACAAATTGTGCAAGGAGTGGGGAACACAGATTGAAGGTTTTAGGCAAAAGATTCAGGGGGAATATGAGGAACCACTTTTTGTATTCAGCAACTGATGGTAATGATCTGGAACTCGCTATTCACAATGGTAGTGGAAGCGAAAGGATCAATGACTTAAGAGGATGTTGGATGACCACCTGACAGAAATAGACTTGTAGGGCTATGCAGATTGAGCCGATAAATTGGACTGACTGTAACGCTCTTTGGAGAGCCAGAATGGACTCGATTGGCAGAATGGACACCTTCTGTGCTGTGAATGTTGTAACTCTGAAAATCATACTTTCTCTAACCTCCGCTGATACTAATGAGGATTGCCCATTATTAAAAAAAACTAAATGTAAAGTGGCTTTTAAATGTTTGCATTCGAAGAATAGCAATTTCCACATTTCTAATAATAGCTCCAAAATTTGCGCTTCCCAATCTCATGCATCATCTAGATCCTCTTATTTAACCAGTAATTTTAATCAGTGTGATTCCAGCGGTGCATAGTTGGGGCATAATTATTATCATTATTTTGTGCACAGGAAACAGTGCATCACTGAGAAATTGTTCTCTACTAGCCATTTTCTAAGGTAAACTATGGAAAAGAGGATTGTGTGGAATTTTCCCTGGCTTAAAGCAGATGAAATGATATAATTTTGCAGATTGAATCGGGTCTTTACTATTGAAAACTATATTGCACCAAAATTGATGCTACCTGAAATGTGGAGATACTAGGGAACATCGTCAATCTGACGTTTGGTGTAAAGCTTGTGTTGGCATTCCATATGACATGAAAGAAAGTTGAAAAGTTACGCCATACTATATGGGCAGGGATAAGCAAATTGGCTGCCCCGCTTGCATTCAGCCTGAAATTCCTTTCGATTAAAGTGAATGGAAATGATTTTTAATCTCGTGGAAAGCTGGAAGTGCAACCATGTCATTCAGTTGTTTTTTTTTCTCTGTTTTGAAGTAACTCAAAATACATTAACAACGTACATAAGAGCATAACAGCATTTAGTAAATGTGAGCAGGAATACGCCATATGATCCGAATAGCCTGCTTCGCCATTAAATCAGACAATGGGTAATCTTCGACCACCATTCGATTTTCCTAGCCCGCTCCCCATATCCCTGGCTTCCCCTAGAGACCAAAAATGTATCGATGCCATCCTTGAATGCACTGTACGTTTCAATATCGACAGCTCCCTGGGGTAAAGAACTCGAAAAGTTCACAACTCTCTGAATGAAGAACACCTTCCTCATCTCACTTTGAAATGGCCATCCCTCATCCTAACACCATTCTCCCTTGCTTTAGATTCTTGAGCTAGTGGGAAAAATCTCATGGCATCTATCCTATCAAGCCTTCTCAGAATCTTTTTTTTAATGTTTCAGTGAAATCTCCTCTCATTCTTCTAAATTCCAGGATGTATAGTTCTACTTCATTCAAACTCTCAACATAGGACAACAGTCTCATCCCAGGAATCAGTATAATGAACTAAAATAAAAGCATAATACTGTGTATGCTGTAAATATGCAATAAAAATAAAAAAGTGCTGGAAATACTCGACAGGTCTGGCAGCATCTGTGGAGAGAAAATCAGAGTTAACGTTTCCGGTCAGTGATCTTTCAACAGAACTGCACCAGTTCTGATGAAAGGTCACTGACCTGCAACGTTAACTCTGCTTCTCTCCCAACAGATGTTGCCAGACCTGCTGACTATTTCCAGAAATTTCTGTTCTTATATCAGTCTAATAAACCTTCGTTTCTCCTGATCAAAGGCAAGTATTTCCTTCCTTAGCTACAGAGATCAGAATTGCACAGTGCAACCGTGTTTTTTTTTTAGCAGCCCTGTACAATTGAAGCACAACCTGTTACTGTTACGTTTCAACCCCCATCAAATAAAGACCATTGTGCAATTTGCCTTTCTATTTGCTTGCTGTACCTCCATGGTAATGTTCTGTGTTCCGCTGACAAAGTCACCTAAATTCATCTGAGCGCCAGCAATTAACAGTTACTTGTCATTTAAAAATATTTAGGTTTTCTCTATTCTTCCTATCAAAGTGAATAAACTCACATTTCCTCACCTGCCGCCTTCTTACCAGCTTACATTATTTTCCTTTGCAGTCTTATGGAAAGCATAAACAAGATTGGACAAAGTCATCATGGGTTTACGAAAGGGAAATCATGCTGAATAATTCTGCCGGAGTTTTTTTTTTTTGAGCATGTAATTAGTAAAATAGATAAGGGAGAACTAGTGGATGTCATGCATTTGGATTTTCAGAAGGCCTTTGATAAGGTTCCACGTAAGAGGTTAGTGTACAAAATTAAAGCACATGGGATTGGGGTAATATACTGGCATAGATTGAGAATTATTTGACAGACAGGAAACAGAGAGAAGGAATAAACATTTTTTCCAGATGTCAGGCAGTGACATGTGGGGTACCGCAGGGATCAGTTGGTTGAGGGAACTAAATGACTTGGTTGAGGGAACTAAATGTAGCATTTCTAAGTTTGCAGATGACTCAAAGCTGAGGGGCAGGGTGGAATGTGAGCTATGAGGAGGATGCCAAGAGGTTCCAATGTGATTTGGGTAAGTTGGGTGAGTGGGCCAATGCATGGCAGATGCAGTATAACGTGGATAAATGTGAGGTTATCCACTTTGGTTGTTAAAACGGAAAGGCAGGTTATTATCTGAATGGTGATAGGTTGGAAGAGGGGGAATTGCAATGATACCTGGGTGTCCTTGCACACCAGTCGCTGAAAGCAAGCATTCTGGTGCAATAAGCAGTTCAGAAGGTGAATAGTATATTGGCCTTCATTGCAAGAGGATGTGAGTACAGGAGCAAGGATTTCTTACTGCAGTTGCACAGGGCCTTGGTGAGACCACATCTGGAGTATTGTGTGCAGTTTTGGTCTCCCTTTCTGAGGAAGGATGCTCTTGCCATGGACGGAGTGCAAAGATGATTTACTACGCTGATTTCTTGGATGGCAGGATTGACGAATGAAGAGAGAGTGGGTCTATTCGGTGTATATTCACTGGAGTGTAGAAGAATGAGAGGGGATCGAATGTAAACGTATAAAATTCTAACAGGACTAGACAGGATAGATGCAGGGAGGATGCTCCCGGTGGCTGGGGAGTCCAGAACCAGGGGTTTAGGATCCGAGGTATGCCATTTAGAACCGACATGAGGAGAAATGTCTTCATTCAGAGGGTGATAAACCTTTGGAATTCTTTACCGCAGAAACATGGAAAAATGGGAGCATGAGCAGGCCATTGGACCCTTCGGGCATGATCCGCAATGACATTTTCTTCATGGCGGATCATGCCCAAAGGGCCCAATGGCCTGCTCACGCTCCCATTTTTCCATGTTTCTATGCATTGTGTCCTCTTCAGACCTCTATGTATTGCGTCCCCTACATTTCCACCGAGCGTTGTAGTGTCAGCAAATCTGGATACATTGCACTCGATTGCAAATACCTGAGACCCTCGTATTGACCATTGCATTGCCCAACTATTCAGAGCCTGCCAAATTGAAAATGATCAATTTAATCCTAACTGTTGTTTTCTGCCTGTAACCAGTCCTCTACCCATGCTCATATATTACCCCATAAAATTATCATCCCTTATCTTGCACAAAAAACATTCAGAATGAAATGTGCTTTTTTTTCGGAATTCCTAAGCCTATCTAATAGATTGAGAGAAAGAGAGACACATTTTAGTGACAAGAAGCAATTCCATGAACTGTCGACTGATCATCTCTCAAAGTAAAGAGATTTTGTGATTTATGCCATGCAGGCCCCCACCTGCCATGAATGAGGCACATTAATTTTGTCATGAACATCGATTTTAAACTGTTGCTGGAGCGAGGAAATAACTTGGTAAACAGATCAGCCATGTCTGGAAAATAATTTGCAAATTAACAGACAGTGCTTGGAAGGACAGAGGACCATTGTCTGACTCATTCAACCCGCAATGGATGTTAATCACCGGACAGTGAGGGGATGGGGAAGTGTATGCCAGCACCTCCTGAGATTATATAATCCACAGGGGCCAGGACTGGTTGGACAATCTGGTCACATGACTAACTGGCTATTCCAGAGTCTTTTGAACTTGCCACAGAAAGTCTGAACTGAGAAAAAGTCTGTTTGTTCCTGGACTGAGAAGATCTCCCCTGTTTGCTCCCATCTCTTTCTCAGAAGCATCTGAATCCACTGAAAATACATGAACACCAAGACAGAAAATTCTCTTACAGCGAACAAGGTTTAAGAAAAATACTGGGCACCAACGAAAAGCAAGCAGCACCTAAAATCAAGGACTTTACAGTGATCTCGAAGAACCATAACACAATCTCTTCGGATATTGCCTCAAACTTTTCACTTTTTTTTTCTTCTGCTCTCTTCTTTCTCTACTTGCATGTGTGTATTGGATATGCATGCTAGCGGGGGTGCATCATTTATCCGTAGGTGACAACCGAATTTGAGTTTAAGTTTAATAAATTTCAATCTTGCCTCTTTAATCCTAAGAAAACCTGTTTGTGCTGGTTTATTTGCCTTATAATTGGAAAGCGGTGAACAAAGATTCACCAAGGGGGATCTAAAAATGCGGTGTGTTTCAAATTAAACCCTGTTACGGTAAGGCCAAGTGAAGACTGAAAGGTAACCCTAGACCTCTTTCTCACCTGATCGTAACATTTAGTTTCATCTTCTTTGCAGCTAATTTGATGACAATCGTCGTTCTCTCCCGTGGAAAGTGTGGACTCTCCAAATGCATCACTCGTTACTTGGTGGCCATGGCGGTGGCTGATCTAATGGTCCTCTTATTTGAAGTAATTCTTTATGAGATTAAAGATGCTTATTTCCCATATTCATTCCTCAACTATACTCCCATTTGTAGTCTCAATCTGGCCTTGCTCTTTCTTTCGATTGATTGGTCTGTCTGGCTCACTGTAGCTTTCACCTTTGATCGATTTGTCGCTATTTGTTACCAAACTTTACGAACTAAATATTGCACCGAGGAAACTGCACGTGTGGTGATAGCAGTGGTGTGCTTCACATGCATTTTACAAGATGTTCCAATCTACTTTATTTATGAACCTCGGGAAAGAATTGACAATGTACCATGGTCCTGCTATGTAAAATCAAACTTCTACACCTTACCCACATGGGTAGCATTTTTGTGGTTGGACACCATTTTAACCCCATTTGCACCATTTGTCTTGATCGTCCTGCTCAATGTCCTGACCATCAGACACATTGTTCTGGCCAATAGAGTGAGGAGCGGACTCCACAGAAACAAGATGTTTGACAATCACGCTGATCCAGAGATGGACAACCGAAGGAAATCCATAATTTTACTGCTCGTTATATCTGGTAGTTTTATACTGTTATGGACTGTAATTTTCATATGTTTCATATGTGTTCATTTTACAGATGTACAATTTTTAGAAGCAAATTACAACGACTCTTTCACGATTGCAGAACAATCTGGGTATATGCTTAGGTGTTTGAGTTCTTGCACAAACACATTTATTTATGCAGTGTCCCAGGGCAAATTCAGAGAGGAATTGAAAAATGTGATTAAGCATCCCCTAGTTTTCATTCGTAGTTTTATAGGATAGTTTAAATAGCTTCATGCAAAGAAAATTCAATTGGATCCAATCGAATCGCACAAAAGTGCTTCAAACTTCAACTGCCATTAACACAACGTGGATGGCCATTTTCATTTTTCCCCCATTTACATAGAATTGTGTAGGATATACAGCACAGAAGCAGGCCTTTTTTTCCCAAAACCAATACATGACAGTTTTTTCTATTCCATTGGAGATTTTGATGTCATATTGTATCAGGTCAAAGATGCTTGGTGTATTATTAACTTTTCCTAATATAGCAATACAGATACAACACAAACAACTTGCATTTAACGTAGAAAATCGTGCATAGGAGCGTTATCAAACAAAATCTGACACAACATAATAACTCAAGAATTATTAGGGTAGATGACCAAAAACCTGGTCAAAGAAGTCGGCTTTAAAGAACAGTTTAAAATAAGAAAGAAAGGTAGAAAGGCGAGAGGTTTAGCAACTGAACTCCAGGGCTTAGGCCTTGGCAAATGAAGTCATGGCTCCTATTAATGATATAAATCTGGCATCCTCAGGACGCCAGAATTGGATGAGCGCAGATATCGGAGATGGGTTAGGGCTGGAGGATAATGCAGAGACAGAAAGGATGAGAACATGGGGAGGTTTGAAGGCAAGGATCAGAATTTATAAAATGAGGCATTGCTTAACCGGAAAGCCCGTAATATCGGACCAGAACAAACATATAACGATTTTAAGATCCAATACAACAATAATTAGATAGGCATATGTGGTGAACTTAACTGATCTGTTGAAACTTCTATCATTCCCTTCAACCAGTTAATCATGTATACTATCCCATGGGCGTTTATTTCAGTGAGAAAATCTGCCTGCCCTGTCCTGGTGTTACCAAGTTAGGGGTTTGCAAACTACAACATTAAATTTGAAATCCTCACTGCATAGATTTTTTTTTCTGAATAAACTTTCTCAACATCAGCACAATTTCCACCAATCTAATTAGATCATTCCATGTCTGCACTTTTCCTAGGATAAGACAGCTTAATTGAAGATCTCTCGATGAGTAAATTTGGGGCATATCTATTGCAGGACTAAAGCTGTAAACGTGCTATAGCAGGAATATCTGATTTTTCTTTATCCACCTTTTCAATTCAATCTAGAATGTTAACACGTTTTCTATCTGTACCATTAAACTTGTAAGTGAATTCCACAGCCTCCCGACCTATTTTGTGAACATATGATTCTTTTGTTCCAAATATCTTATATGTAGTATTGTATCTACAATTGTTAATCCAAGGTATAATCCAAGGTAATCAACCATGTCTTGCCCCATGGGACCATGGCAGGCTAAGCTGGAAGTTAGCCCATGTCTCTACATTGGTTTTAGGCTCAGAAGCCGCCGCTTTGTGACCTGTCTGTGGCACTTATAAGATCGAGTGACGATAGAGTTGTTGGTTTGCTGAGTTGCACCATATAAACCTCACTGGTTGTCAGCAGTTCAACTGGTTTGGGTGCAATTACAATTGGTCGACTATAATCAATTATGGTCGATTATCGCATCCTTCTTTAACCCTGGGTATTGATTAAATCATCAACTTATCAGCTTCCATGGCGATATGAATAATGAGATGCTTGTTGCCGCTTCCATTTTCGCTCAGTAATTACATGCTGTCATGTGTATGTGCACAGAATTAACATTTACACACGAATTTTGAGTTCGAACATTGAGACTACTTGGGGTACCCGTGCCATTCAGCTGGTTATATCTATTATATGAAGAGAGGCAAAAAGAAACATCGACAGCTACCTGCACAGGCTAGATCTAATGGTAATACTTTACCCACAGGTTAAATGACACATCGAAGCAATAAGGCACAATGTGATGACGTAAAATTACCTTCACTGAAGACAGTTAATTATGCCAGTGGGATAAATCTACCCCCTCTCCACCTAGCCCCCAGAAGGAGAATTTCTCAGCCAGTTCTTAAAGGCGTAAATATTTTGGAAGAAAATAACATTTCATTGACTTTTTGGTAGGGAGCATGAGGCCAGTTTTCGATTTCCAGTTAGATTTAAAGACAAGGCAAAACTGAGATGCAAATTTGTAGGGGAGATTAATGCGGCTACAGACGTTATTTGTAATTTTTTTTTAAATGGAAAGTAGACTCACTCTATAGTTTCTGGGGCAATGTTTTATTTTCGACATACATTCGCTCTTTCCACTAAACCTTGCCTTAATTTATCCATATTGCAGAAATTAAAATCTCCAACTGCATCGACTCTATGTTCATTTTCATTCTATTTACAAGTACTCCGTTCTCTTCACTAAATGTATCTTTATATGTAATCTATTTGCAAACAAAGGCATAAGCAAAAGCAAAGAAACTCAATCAGATTCGATATTTAAATACACAGACTGACAGGTTTGGGCAGTTATTGTCATCACTGAAATGATAACAAAGAACTCTTGCAATGAACAATCTAATTCGAAGTCATCTTTCTCCTTCTCATTTGAAAGTACTCAATATTTAAACACAAAAGATCATATTTTGCTCCAAAATCAAAGCAAACAAATCCCATCAATGTTTCCTAACATGCATAGTTTCAAAGCAGCCGCTAATAAAATTTCAATGAGCAAAGCGGGGATACTTCCTGCACCATAATGCAAGGGAGTTGAAGCAAATTGCAGTGTCCAAAAACGCAGCCCTGACTGGAGATACAACTTTCGGGGTTAAGCTCGAATTGGTCATGAAAATACAATTCCAGTAGCACCAAATGTACAATCGAATTTACATATGCTTTAAATCATCCCGGTGCCCGACGCTTCTGTCAATGGAGCAACACCCACTCTCACCGCTCGTTCTTCCCCCAACACTTCCACCCATGCCAAGAGTGAATAATTTGACACTACATCATAATTTCAATTTCCTGTTGTTATAACCAAGGCTGGAGTAATGCACTGTTTGTTCAGTACCACTCCATAGGTCACAGAATATTTGCAAAGCTTCACTCCTACCGGAAATGAGCCAAATTAAATACTTTATATATCTCCCAGAATACAGCAAACCAAACCAGGTTTCGTTAAACAACAACAAAATTAACTATTTTTAAAAAACTAAATCTTAAGCAATAATGAGACAAATCTATATATATGAAAAGATTTATAACGTATTTTTCTTCCTAACCCTCATGCACATACACATGCATTGAAAAACTGGTTAACTAGGCCAAAAGGTACTCTGGTGTTCAACTGTTTATTAGGAATAACAAAATATCTGGTGGTCATAGTCGGGTAGGATATTTCCAGATTAGTGAGGTGTCCCAGAGTCGAATAGCCATTCGAGGTCTCTCCAGGCACGTTTAATGAACAGCCTGTGATGGGTAGGCGTTGAAGGCAATTCATCTGCAGCAGGCATCATATAGATCTTTCAGCAAATGGTGCAGCAATATGTTTACTTAAATTTTAATGTAGCAGTCTGGCAATAGAAGCTTTCTTGAGATTTCAGAATCTCCCAAAAACTCAAGTAACGGGAATCACTCTTGAGACAGAGATTTTCCAGAGATTGGAGGTAATAGTATTTTGCTGCATTTAACAATACATGCTTCCTCTATGCAAAGGTGCCTTTCTCCACAGAGCGCAGCAACTCCTCTTTCTCCGAGTCTTTTCCTCTCCAGGGGTCTTTTCTCTCTCCAGGCAGAACACAGCCACAACACAAATGTAGGACTCTTTTTTTCATACAAGAGCAAAAAGCCTTCCTTTCAAAGAGATGTCTTTTCTGCTCTGCAAACACAAGTCCCAGACTGTTTGTTCTGTCTCCTGCCTGTCCAGCACTGGTCTTTCACAAAGCCAAAATAAAAGTGAAACTCTCCAACAATAAGTCATTTAACTTGCCATTCCACTTCCTGGTGTTTGGAAACAGGTTGCCTTGCAGTCTATGCCCCAACCAGTTCAGCATTCTATGTTCTGGGGGAATAATACCTTTTCTTTCTCAGTCTTTCAAAACACAGAACTCCAAGTTTTCTTTTTAAAAACCAAAACACTTGTAACACGGTGCACAAAAATTTATCATTGGCCAAATGGTGTTAGATCCAAAATAGTGACGTGCAATATGAGAATGGTCCATATTTCTAAAAGAATTTGGCTTCAGACGAAACTAACTATCATTCTTTCGAAGGGCATAAATAGGTCCAACTTTATGTCTAGGCTGCAGGGCCTACATGAAGTCTCCTTTTCGTCAACTCTTTACCATTAGATGGTATTTACCTTCCAAACCATCTATTGAGATGGCTATCCACATTCATCTTCCCCACACTCTGCACGTATCCGAGTAAACACTGCCCCACCCCATCCTCCAACGGTTGTCAATGCTGAAATCCAAACTCTCAGCCTATCCCTTAGGCTGCTCAAAGGTATACAGCTGACTATATCACTTTCTGTGTACGCTGTGAATGTCCTTCCATCTCAGGTGCACCATGGCGTCACATTGTATCGACATGACATGGAATTTTAAAAAATGTAATACACCTAATGCAGATTGTGCAAATCTACCTTTATAATGCAGAGATTTATATTTTTATTCTTTCATTGGGATTTGTTGTCCATCCTTAATTGCCCTTGACCACTAAATGGCTTGCCAGACCTTTTCAGAGAGCAGGAAAGAGTCAACCACATTGCTGTGGGTCTGAAGTCACACATAACAACAGAAAATTTCCTTCACTCAAGGACATTAGTGAACCGAATGGGTTTTACGACAATCGATGATTGTTTCATGGCACCATTACTGAGATTAGCTTTCAGTTGCAGATTGTTAAAAATAATTGGAGTTGTTAATTAATTGAACTTAAATCCCACCAGTTGCCACAGTCGGATTTGAACCAATGCCCCCTGGGAATTAGGGACGGCACTGTGGGCTACTAGTTCAGCAACATTAACATCACCGTCGCACTACTCGATCAAAGCAAACTAAATACCGTTTGACTTTATCTGTTTGTTCAAATTACTTCAATACCAATTATGCAATGCTCTTTTGACACTTGAGATTGCTCTCAAGATTTAACACGACCTCGTTTGAAAAGCAGAAGCTTTGTGTTTCCAAAACAATCGACAGCGTTGACTTACTCCAAAAATAGGACAGGCAGTAATAATCGTACAGATAGAACGTGTATACTACCTGCTTCTCACAGTGTTAAGGGGAAGCGGCTTATGATCAGCTAAAATTTATGGTTAGCAGTGTTTCACTGCATCACTGCTCCAGCTATGCTCTAATACTATTCTTTATTTGTTTTGATGCGCTTTATGTGCAGATTTTATTTATTGCCATTAAATAAACGGCAACCGGAAAACGCAAGTCTTCCGACATATTCACAATCTAACAACCGGGCGGGGCAATATAATTTTTTCTGAAGTTTCAAATTGCACTATTTTGTGGTATATTTGCAAATAGACCTGTAATTTTAATTTCGAGCCAAATAATAGCACCGCAACTTGATTCTTGGTGAGTTAATATCGTTGAAAATGTGTCTAGATATGCGGAAACCCTGGGAGAGACGCGGTAAAATTACGACGCTGACTGGAAGAATAATACATAGTGGCAAAATCTTTGTTGCTTCCGCTTTCTTCGGGTTTAGTAAGACAAAGAATAAATGACATAAAGTATTAATAGCCCTCATTCAAGCTGAGAGTAGATTTAATATTTTAATTATAGTTATTCTGGAAAATCGAATGCAGGAACCATATAGCATTACACATCAAACGGTGAACATGCAAATAATGAATTGGAAAACGTTTCTTAAATGGTTTTAAAGGCAGGTTGACATTAGCAGTTAGTTAGGAACATAGGAACGGGAGTAGGTTATTCAGCCTATCGAGCCTGCTCCGCCATTCAATATGATCATGGTTGATCATCCACTTCAATGCCTCTTTCCCACACTATCCCCACTCCTTTATATTATTGTTGTTCAGAAATCTATCAATCTACAGATTAAACAGACTCAATGACTGAGCTTCCACAGCCCTCTGGGGTAGAGAATTCCAAAGATTCACAACCCTCTGAGTAAAGAAATATATCCTCACATCTGTCCTAAGTACCTTCCCCCTCATTTTGATATGGTTTCCCCTGGTACTCCACAACTAGGGGAAACATCTTACCTGCATCTATCCTGTATCCCTGTCAGTATTTTGTAGGTTTCAATGAGATCACCCCTCATTCTTTGGAACTCTAGAGAATACAGGTCTGGTTCCCCAAATCGCTCTACATCGGACAGTCCTGCCGTACTGGGAAAAAGTCTGGTGAACCTTCGTTGCACTCCCTCTATAACAATAATATCCTTCCTTAGGTAAGGGAACTAAAACTGCACACAGTACTCCAGATGCGGTCTAACCAAGATTCTCTACAATTGAAGCAAGACTTCGCTACTCCTGTACTCACATCCTCTTGTGATAAAGGCTAACATGCCATTAGGCTTCCTAATTGCTTGCTGCACCTGCATGTTAGCTTTCAGTGACTTCTGGACGAGGACACCCATGTCCCTTTGTACATCTACATTTTCTAATCTCTTATCAAATAAGAAATACTCTGCAGCTCTGTTTCTCCTACCAGAATGGATAATGCTAACATTTTTCCACATTATATTCCATCTGCCACGTTCTTGCCCATTCACTAAGTCTGTCCAAATCCCCTTGAAGCCGCTTTGCATCTTTCTTACAACACACCTTCCCACCTAGTTTTGCGAACCTGAAAATATTAAATTTGGTCCCCACATGCAAATCATTCATATATAAGGTGAACAGTTGAGGCCCAAGTATTGATCCTTGAGGTACCCCATAGTCACAGCCTGCCAATTTCGAATGACTTGTTTATTCCCACTCTCTGTTTTCTGCCTGTTAACCTATCCTTAATCCATGCCAGTACATTACCTCCTATTCCATGTGCTTTTGTTTGCTAACTAACCTCCTGTGGGGAATTTTATCAAAAGCGTTCTGAAAATCCAAGTGTACTGCGTCCACTGACTCCCCTTTATCAATCCAATTAGTAACATCCTCAAAGAAAGACCAACAGGTTCGTAAAACATGACTTAGCATTCATAAATCCTTGTTGACTACGTCCAATCAGATCATTATTATCCATTTAGAATAGATTCTATCGTTTCCCTTGTACTGATGTAAGGATAACAGCTCTGCAGTTCCCTGTTTTCTCTGTCCCTCTCTTCATAAATAGTTGGGTGACCTTTGCTACCTTCCAATCTGCAGGAAACATTCCAGAATCTAGCATTTTGGAAGATGATCACCAGTGCATCCACTATCTCCATAGCTACCTCCTTCAACACTCTGGGATGTCGAATATCAGGTCCCAGGGACTTATCAACCTTCAGCCCAATTAATTTTTCTAATGCAACCGTCTGCCTATTATTAATTTCCTTCAATTTCTCATTCTCCGTAGTCCCTTGGATCTCTAGTTCTGGGAGATTTCTTGATTTCTTGTAGCTTCCTCAGTGAAGAGTCACAAAGTAATCATTTAGCTTCTCTGCCATTTCTCTATTCCCATTATAAATTCTCCTGACTCTGCCTGTATTGGACCCACATTTGTTATCGCCAAACGTTTCCTTTTTACGTACCGAAAGAAGCTTTTACAGTTCTTTATTATGTGTTTTCTTTTTGTGCTAGTTTACATTCATATTCAATTCACCCTTCCTTTATCAGTTTCTGTTCACAATACATTGTTCAAAGTCGTTGTAAACAGAATGTCGGCAAGTTGTAAAACTAGTGTTCCAGCGATTCTCTGGGATTTCAACTAACATAGCCCATAGACTTCTAATTGACAAGATGAAAAGTGATCGAATTTTCAAAAAAATAACTGTCGACTTATCATCCTCCCAAGATATCCATTGTTTTTCTGCTGCCCATCTCTTATTGCGTGCAATACTATTGAGAATGGCATGTTTCCTATATGACATATTTGTGCACTCAACATTTCGAGACAAATTATTCTGATCCTTTCATCATCATTGGAGAAATGAGATATATGACTGGAGCTTTCAGTTGCTGCACAAGTGGATTTAGTTATGCAGTATCATAGAGGAAATTCAGAGATATGTTGAAAAATATGATTATGCATTCACTGGCTATGAGTACTAAGTGGAAGAAAAATTAACAACTTCATCGAGTTAAAACTATTTTATTTATCTGACCTTAATATAGGTAGTGCAATGGAAATAATGTGCACACGTACAAAAGTTACTTGCCATGTTCCAATATTAATTTATAGACAGCGTTCTGGAGGAACCAACTAGACAAGACTCATTTTAAAAACTGATTGCAGCATGTGATTAAGTGCTTGTCCTTCAAGTATATTTTTACTCTTCTTTAGTGTTTGAATAGCAACTCGCATCAAAAGGAAAAGACGATGTCGCGCTTAGTGATTCGGCAACCGAAACAGAAGCACTCTTCCGGGATAAATCCATGACTCGCCCCTTTATAACTCTTTGTCAGTCGAGAAAGGTCATTTAATTGGGTTAAAATAGCGTTTTAGAGATGTTAATTCTTACTCTTCTTTCTCACCATACCATGAAATCTGATTAACGTCTTCAGAGGTCTGTTGGAATAAAATGTATCATGAGCATAAGCAAAACCTGAGGCAGGCGGCAAGAATAAATATTTTGAGCCTTTACATTCAACATAGAAACGTACCAAAAGTTTATAAATAAATATTCAAACTTAACTATTTGAGAGGACAGGAGTCGGGAATTAATTACTTACTGACTGCAAACTTTGAGAAGAAACCGTAAGGGTGGAGTCAGACATCAGAAGAGAACCATCAAGTCAGTTGAAAAAAAAACTAAAGAGGTGGCGATTTGAAAGATTTTGAATTAATTTAAAGTAAGACATGGCGCAATAAGTACAGCATACATTACGATGTTGCTAACAACATTCGACTTTGTTTCATATGCAAATTGGACAGCAATCTCAGAGAGCCCAGATGTGCAGTTAAATTGCAAAATTCGAAAGTTGCTGTTCAGGATGTGGGTCTTTGATATAAGGTGCATGAAAACGGCATCTCACCAAGTGGTTCCCCACTGAAGTTAACTAAACGGTGAAATTTACCGTACTTGTGTCATCGGTACGGAGGAAACTTGCCACAGAAATGTAGACTTTTTCATATTAGTTTACTTTCCCTTTTTAACTGCGAAATTAGTCTCAATATTTGCCATTTAAGTCCTCTGAAACTGAAAATTAACTTTGGTTCGAGTAGATTCTCAATCATTCAGATATTAATTGTTGTTAGAAATTTATATTTAAAATATTGAATTTTTTACCTTCGCTTTTTTCCCTTCTGATCCAATCATTGGTTCCCTCTCATTTTTTAGTTCTCTGTACCTGATTTGACACTGAATTCACTATTGCAACTTACACTTCCTGGTTCAGCCTCTGCACTGTTCATCAACAATGCTTCAATCTGATTAATTAATTAGGAACACTGTTAAGTTCAAAACGGTCCCCGATGCCGGGTGGACAGCATCGCGCAATTTCAATGTCCCACTTGCAACAAGTTGCTACTCAAAGGCTCATGGAAATTAAACGAGCAAGATCAAGTCTAACGAATGGCAGGGGCTTTTGTTTCGCCAGTTGAAGAAAATACCGCCCAATTTTCTTGTAACTGTAATTTTCTAAATCTCTAAAACTCTTTATTATGTTTATTTAGCTCAGTGTACTTTTATTCGTGGTGTATCAAACCTGCGGATAATTAAAATGTGCTGCAATTAATTTAATATAAATAAACTTGCATAGACAACATGATACAGTTAACGACATAAGTCTGATTGCTCCAATTGATGTAACTAGTAAGATGGATAAGGGGGAGGGGTGGTGGGAACGACTGGAAGTAATGTATTTGGATTTCAAAAATCTATGAACTCTTCTTATTTCTGAGTACTTACGCATAGTGTGATTGCAATGTCTTGTCCTAATCTCATTTCTCCAAACTATTATGACATATGTTGCATCTCTCTGCTGTGGGCTCTGAACTGGTGGCAGTTTGATGCAGTGTATATATTACACTTGGATCAGAGGTGCTCAACTTAACCAAATACAGCAACAGAATGTTATGTTGTACATGAAGTTCAAAAATCCCTTCTGGAAGACCTACAGGAATCTGATGACAATGCCTATTCCACAGTCTTAAGCATCATAAGGAGCTGAAGGAGGGATATTTTCTTTCAACCCACTGCTCTCTCCAGCTCAGAGTGAGCTTTCTTCAGCAGCTTCATTCTTTCCGAACACTATGGGGTAGAAATTTGTCTCGGGGGGTAGCGGAAAATGAACCATATCACATCGGCGTCTGTTACACACCCTGCCTAATCTCAAATCATTTTCCTGCAATGAACACGAAATGGACAGATGCAGACGTCTCATGCGATACCACTAGCTTTCTTCCCGTGCATAACATGAAATGCTGCCCCTATTATTTTAGGTCATTTTCAGGGATCAAATGGGTTTCGTTTTGTTTAGATATACAGCACTGAAACAGGCCCTTCGGCCCACCGAGTCTGTGCCGACCATCAACCACCCATTTATACTAATCCTACACTAATCCCATATCCCTATCACATCCCCACCTGTCCCTATATATTTCCCTACCACCTACCTATACTAGGGGCAATTTATAATGGCCAATTAACCTATCAACCTGCAAGTCTTTGGCATGTGGTAGGAAACCGGAGCACCCGGAGGAAACCCACGCAGACACAGGGAGAACTTGCAAACTCCGCACAGGCAGTACCCAGAATCGAACCCGGGTCCCTGGAGCTGTGAGGCTGCGGTGCTAACCACTGCGCCACTGTGGATTTTTTGGCAGTGCCTCATCTGTACCCTATCATTCGCCCTATCAATATTCTGTATGATTGCAGTCAATGCAATTGTGTATTAGGTGGGGTGAGTAAAGGACAGCCAATGTGACGCCCCCAGATTTGGGTTTTACCCCCAAAGCAAATTCCCATCCCAGAAAATAATCCCTGCGCCGAAAGAAGGAAGTCCAATGATCTATAGAATTGACTGTGCTGCTTTCTGGGACATGTGTCTCCATATGCCACTTCCAGGACTGAAGAAGCGAATTTCTGTTCACCGGCCTTACTAATAATGACGGTTCACTAAGTCATCCAAATGAAGGAAGGATGACCAATGAACTGGGCCCGATCACGACCAGCAGCATTCATAAGAAGTGCTATAGAGCCCAGGGGAGGCACTCCAGCCTTTCCTGGTTCGACATCAATTAAAAAAGATAAACCTTATGTTCCCAATGTGTGCTTCAGGTAGGCAGTAAGCAGATGTAGAAAACTAGCAGAACAGAGCCAACACCCATTTAGCCCAGATTCGCATAATTGTCCTAAAACAGGCGTTAGCTCCCACATTAGCAGAAAAAAGGAGTCTGTTTTATCAAACAGGAAGCCTTAATGACGATGGACCCATTTTCAGATCTAACATCTCTCTGGCGCAAGATGTCACTTCCTGAAACTAAAGTAGGTTACGTCTGATTTTCGCCCATAAAGTGTGGAACAAAAGGTTGAATTTTGACACCTGGATCTATTACACAGTTGCACCCATTGCAACTAAATGAATAACCATACAAATATCGTCAATGAAAATGCGGAATGATTCAGAGGCATTCCGATTTTCTTTTATCATGACTGTCACTGCTCCAAATGTCATGCGAGTTCAGAAGGTCAGGTGAAGACTCTCACTGAGCATATAATAACTCACTTGGATTGCTTCTTTAGGGAAGGGAAGACTATAAGACATTAATGCATGCAATATCCTGACAGGGTCAACTGGTTCAATACTCTCTCGTATCTGGCCACCGACAGATGGAGAATACATATCTTCAGTGCAGCCACACCTACTTTCTCTCCCCCAATAATCTTGATCTTCACCACATTGTCACCAGTACAGGTAGATGCTTGCGGAGCATAAATCACCAGTGGGAGCTGGAATGGTAGAAACCTTCGCCATCAAACTCATACTCCACACTAAAAGCTCCAAAGTAGCTGAAAAGCACTGTACTATCACTTGTAGGAATGCAAATAGCAGGCAGATAAAAATAAGGATTTGAGATTATCCATAATCACCTACACTGGGGGTGCCTCTGTCCGGTGGTTCACATTTATTATGATTATTTCCAATATCAGGCATTGATTCCTGCACAATTGTGAAAATAATCTAATTTTGAGACGAAGACCGAATTTAATCCCCTCGGCGATGTTGGGAGTAACTCGTTGGATTTGGCTCCGAGGAATGTGGGTTGGCTGGAGCACAAGCAGCAGCTGGAAGTAGGCTCTGAGAAGAGGAGGGAGGCCAAGTCAAAGGGGAGATTACAGGCCAGCAGCATATTTCTTGGACGCAGAGCAGCAATGTTGATCAACAATCTGAAATAGACCTATCCAGGATCTGATCAGTTCCACCACTGTTAGAAGTTCTTGTTGAAGGTTTTTCGTTTTGTTTTCTCCACAAATGGCAGTTGCATCTTATATACATCATAGAACACAATGCTCATTCCAAATACACCTACTGCCTAACTCAATTAAGCACATTGGTCGCCAAATCCAGGCTCGGGGCAACAGCGCCGTGCCCACAGTGATGGCAGAAAAGGGCCGGCAAGTCTTTTTCCTTGCATTTTAAGTGTTCTTACTGCCTTGTTTCCACGGCGTTGGAGCTCTGAATAATCAGCCCTATGGAGTCAATCGGGCATATTTCAAGAAACAAATAGTTACAAAACGCCTATTACCCCACCAGTATTGATACATTGTTTTTACTTTTTTTTTTCACAGAGCCCAATAGCATAATCATTTTTAGCAATCTATTTCGTATATTCACCGCTCTCTGTTAAATAGGTAAATCTCAAATTTCAGTGCAACTTTCCTCCTCTACCCTGACACTGAAGTCAAAGAAAAGGGAACTTTGGTGTTACGTACAATGATCGGCAATTCTGGCAGCGCCCGTTTTAATACACCACTGATATTGCAAGTGCGTGGGTCTAAAATTCGGCCTTATGGAGTCCTGAACAGACAGTATGATATCGATCACCTATTATAAATCACGTTTGATATTCAATGTTGTTGCAGTCAGTGATATTGATTATGGGTGGGGAGCATAATTGGAAGATTATTTGCTGCTCCATGTTCTGTGCTGCAACCCAAGACAAATTTCTTCGCCCAAATCTGTCACTCTCATACCTATCTGTTTCTAAACGTTCTGGTTCGTGAAAAATAAAGTTTCATTTGGCACGAATGCTATGTACATCACCTCTATATGATGTTCCTTTAAAATTAGTTGTAATTGAAACACTGGTTATTGCTGTCTGAGATGATATGGAGCACTTGTTGCCAGTGTTATAACCGCTCAGGACAAAGCTCGCAATCAAAATATATGATTCTGATCGCGGTGGGAGCAACGCACTGTCAATTCAGTCCCATTGTTGCACAGATCATATTATATTTATTTAAGCTTTCCAAATCGAAGAAAAAAGCATCCAAACTAAACAATCTAGTAACCCTCTAATGAAGCGAACCAAACCAGTTAGTTTTAGATATCAACAAATCAGCTATTTATTTAACAAAACAAAGATCATAAACACTACTAAGATAAACCAATATCTAAAGTTCTCATAACGTCCTATGTAAAAATCTAACGCCCACATTTGCATACATATACTCAAACAAACAATAGTTTTGTTTTTAATGTGCTGACTGGAAAAAAATAAAGTCTTTGCAAGTTACTTTCCTGATGAATGGCGTTTTCCAATACAGCACAGTCAAAGTTCACTTGTAGTCTTCCAAGGTAGGATGGAACAGAAGGTCCTTCCAAAATGGGGTTCAACAGTTCGGCTGTTGTAGTACTAAACTCGTTTTTTTTTAAATTTCTTTATGGAATTAATTTGTCTTGTAATAGACAGAGCTAAGTGAGCCCATAGCCAACGGATCAGATCTAAGTTTTGTAGTCCTGCTCCAGCCCATTGTCAATTTTGGAGAACAATTCAACAACTACCAGGTGGAGGTGGCTCCACAAATATCCGCATCCTCAATGATGAGACAGCCCAGCACATCAATGCAAAAAGATAAGGCTGATGCATTTGCAACAACCTTCAACCAGAGGTGCCAAGTGGATGATCCATCTTAGCCTCTTCCTGAAGTCCCCAGCATCGCAGATGCCAGCCTTCAGCCAGTTCGATTCATTCTGGCCAATTACTGCCCCATCAGCTTACTCTTGATCATCAGTAAAGTGATGGAAAGTGTTGTAGAGATTGCTATCAAGTGGCACATGCTTAGCAATAACCTGCTCAGTGACGCTCAGTTTGTGTTCCGCCAAGGCCAGTCTCCTCCAGACCTCATTACAGGTTCAGTTTATTCATGGAGAAAAGAGATGAACTCAAGTGGTGAGGTGGGAGTGACGGCCCTTGACAGCAAGGCAACATCTGTCCGAGTATGGCATCAAGGAGCCCTAGCAAAACTGGAGTCAACGGGAATCATGGGAAAAACACTCCACTGGCTTGAGTCGGCACCTAGTGCAGAGGAGGATGGTTGTGGTTGTTGGACGTCAATCATCTCAGCTCCAGGGGTTTCTAAAGGTATTATCCTCGGTCCAACTATCTTCAGTTGCTTCATAAATGACCTTCCTTTAATCAAAAAGTCAGAAGTGAGGATGTTTGCTGACGATTACACAATGTTCAGCATCATTTGTGACTCCTCAGATACTAGAGCAGTCCGTGTAGAAATGCAGCAAGACCTGGACAATATCCAGGCTTGGGTTAATAAGTGTCAAGTAACATTCGCACCACACAAATGCCAGGCACTGACTGCCTCAAACAAGAGATAATCTCACCATCTACCTTTGACATTCAAACACATTACAATCGCTGACAACATCCCGGGGGTTATCATTGAGCAGTAACTGAACTGGAGTAACCATATAAATACCGTGGCTACACCAGCAGGTCAGAGGCTAGGAATTCTGGGGCAAATAGCTCACCTCCTGACACCCCAAAGCCAGCAATGTGATGGAATACGCTCCATTTGCCTGGATGAGAGCAGCTCCAATAGCACTCACGAAGCTCGGCACCATCCACGACAAAGCAGACCGCTTGATTGGCACACCATCCACTATAAATTTCCTCCCTCCACCATCAACACACACTGGCAGCAGTGTGTACCATCTACAAGATGACACTGCAGCCACGTGCCACAGTTCCTTAGATAGCACCTTACAAACCCATGACCTCTACCACCTAGAAAGATAAGGGTCGCAGTTGTATGGGAACACCACTACCTGCAAGTTCCCCTCCAAGTCACATACCATACTATTTTGGAACTATATCGCTGCTCCTTCACTGTCACTGGGTCAAAATCCTGTAACTCCCTTCCTAATAGCACTGTGGGTGTACCTACCCCACATGGACTGCAGTGGTTCAAGAAGGCGGCTCACCACCACCTTCTCGAGGGCAATTAGGGATGAGCACAAATTTCTGTCCAGGCCAGCAATACCCAAATGCCATGAATGAATAATAAACAAAAATAATCTGGGTTAAACTCAGCCCAGTCTAATGAGTTGAAATATATGTTGGCTTTACGCGCTCTTTGTTCATTAAGTCAATCAAGCTCCTCCTGTGGTTGAAAATACAACACAAAATGAATGCTCTTCATCGGCAATTGCATAAGAACAACTGGCATGATGGATGCTTTAGGAAATGGGAAAATATCGTTGGTGCTGCCAGGGTACATTCATGTATGTGGAGCTGTATATAACGAGGCGCTTTCCTCTGCAAAAACCTGACCAGAGAGTGCTTCGAGAGATGCATAGGTACTTGAAATGAGAAGGGATCAACTACCGACCACCATTATCCCTCACCTTGATGATGAACAAGAAGAAGCGAACATGAAAACTATCACACACAGTGCTCTCTGCAACTTTTATTTATCCTGGTTGGGCTACAAAAAAAAAACTTTACATACTACATTTCGTCTATGGACAAATTACACTTTAAAATTTACTGAATTTTCCGAAAGTTGTGAGCTGCCTGTTTACTTCAACACACAATGCATTCCACATTGCCGCATGAATATGCACGCATGTTCCTTAGAGAGAACATTTCTCCCTTCCCACTGGTCCCATTCCCCCTCTCCTTCCCTTCCCAGTGGTCCAATTCCTCTTCTCCTGGAAGGACCTATGCTACCTCCATTTCTCACTGGTCCCAATTCACCTCTCCTCCAAATGTCATATTATACTTCCACACTCACACGTTACAATGTATCTCCCTTCTCTCCTCACAAGTCCCATGTTCCCTCTCCTCTCACGTATGAGGTTCTTGTTCTTTTCACTCTGGTCCTATCTGGTACTATCCTACCTCTTCTCTTATACGTCCCGATGTACTTCCTCTCCGACTGATCCCATACTCCCTTTCCTTTCACAGGCACCACTCCACCTTTCCTCTCTCACGTCCCATTCTCACTCTGCTCTCACCAGTCCTTTTCAATCTCTGGTCATACATGTCCCATTCTATCTCTCCTCACACATTTTATTCAACCCCTCCTCACATCCGAGTCATTCTACCTCTCCTCACATATCCAACACCTGGAAGGTTAACTCCTTTTGCCCGACACAACCGCTGACATTTTCAGATGTAGATCACATTGCAAAAGGATAGTGGAGGATGCATATAGCTTGAAAGCCGGAGTGTGGATTACAAACAACCATAAATATCTATCCATTCTGCCAAACAGTGAAATGAAACTCAAATAATCTGGTCCCTCATCCACTATCCATGAACAACGATTCAATTAACCTGGGGTTTCCAAGTTTGTGTCGCTCACCCATTGCTAAATGTAAGTCTTCATTTGTCATGCTCCATATATATGATCAATAACCCAATCTACATCATGGACTGGCCGTCAAAAAGCATTTGGTGCTCATGGAAATTATATCCATTGATAAACGTCACTCCAGACTGTCTATGCTGACCTGGCCATGACAGGCCGTGCCCACTGGATTTATGAAATTTCAATGCTGCGGGAATTTGTGGACTCTCAGGTGGAGCTGACGTTGTGGGCAATTGAGAAACGCTGAATGGGGAGTCTGCCTGACTGTTTTACTAAACTAGAGTTAGCAACCAGATGCTCTGCGGGTCCATCGGTATTGCACAGCTCAGCCTTTCTCCTCATAGACTGAAAAGTCTCGGAGAAATTTCCGCAAACCTCTCTCCCTTCCACACCCACTGACTGATGAACCCAAAGCGCTCTCACGTTCTGAAGCTCAATCTCTGCTGAAGCTCCTCGCCTTCAGCCTTCTCGCCGAGCTGCTCACTCTGGAGCAATCTCCTCCTTCCCACTCCCACCTGCCTGCTCGAGGTAGCTGTTCTTCCATTACCAGATTCCTTCTCTCACGAACTCACTATTACTTCAATCATATTTACACCTTTCCCCACATAATCTCTTCAGGTGTTCACATTTTTGAAGTTTGTGTTTGATGCTCCATCAGCTCTGGTGTGGGCACCCAGCTGTTAGTGGCCGGCTTATTTCAATGCACAGTACAATACAGATTGTTGGGGAGTTGCAGAAGCATGCAACTTCGAAGATTGGTAACGCACATGGGTAGCTCAAAAAGTGCAGGGCTGACTATAAATATCCCTGAATACAAAGTGTTCAGACAAGATAGGGAAGGAAATAAAGGAGGAGGGGTAACAGTATCGATTAAGGGGTGCATTACAGTGCTGGAGAGGATGTGTTAGAGGGGTCAAGGATGGAATCTATTTGATTAGTACTAAAAAATAATAGAGGTATTTATTAATGTATTGCTGGGTGTATTCCAGAAGCAACCAACTAATGGGAAAGATATAGAGGAACAAATTTGCAAGGAAGTTGTAGAGAAGTGAAAGAATTAAGGAGTTGTTATAATGGGGGACTTTACGAATATAGACTGGGATAGTACTAGTGTAAATTCCAGAGAAAGGCAAGAGTTTACAGAGTGTGTTGCGAATTTATGCATCACTATGTTTCCGATCCAATTAGAAAAGAGGCATTGCTGAACGTAGTGCTGGGGAATGAAGTGGGTCAAGTAAATCAAAGTGACAGTAGGGGAAGATATATGATGGAGTGACAATGTCATCGTTAGGTTTAGTTTAGCTATGGAAACTGACAAAGAGCAGTCAAGTGCAAAAATAATTTATTGTGCGAGGGCAACTTTCAAGGGGCTGAGAATGGATCTGGCTCAAGTAAGCAGGAATCAAAGATTTGAAGGCAAAACTGTACGAGAACAATGGGCTGCCTTTAAAGACGAGATCATTCAAGTATAATGAAGGTATATGCCCACGAAGGGGAAAGGTAAGGCAAACAAATCCAGACTTCCCTGTATGAAGAAAAAGATAGAGAGAAGGTGAAGTAGAAAATTGTGCATATGACAGTTTTCAGCTGGATAATATAATTCCAGGCTGAGTATAGAAGTTTCAGAGGAAAAGTGAAAAAAGAACTAAATAAGAGAAGCAAAGACAGAGTATGAGAAGAAACTGACAGCTAATATAAAAGAGCATCCAAAACTGTCCTATGGGCATATAAATGGAAAACAGTTGCTCGAGGGAAGAGTGAGGTTGATAAAAGACCTAAGACCGGATTTACTTATAGAAGCAGTGGTCATGCAAGACGTGCTAAATGAATACTTTGCACCTGTCCTTAGCAAGAAAGAAGATGTTGCCCATTTTATATTGAATGAATAAGTAGTTACGATACTGGAGGGGCTAAAAATCGATGGAGGAAGTATTGACCTAACGTTGAAATGTCACCAGGACCGGATGAGATACATCCAAGGATACTGATGGAAGTAAGGGAGGCATTTGTGGAGGCACTGGCTATAAACTTCCAATACAACCTTATATACAAGGGTGGTGCCAGGAGACAGGATAATTGTAAATCGTACACCCTTGTTCAAAAAGGGTGCAAGAACAAGCTCAGCAAGTACAGGCCAGCCAGTTTAACCTCTGTGGTGGAAGAGTTTTAAGAACCGATATTTCGGGGCAACATTAGCAGTCACTTGGACAAATGTGGTTCAATTAAGGAAAGCCAGTAGGGATTCATTAGCGGAAGATCATATTTTATTAACTTGATTATGAGTTAACAGAGAGGGGTGAGAAGAATAATGTGATTGATGTGGTGTAAGTGGACTTCTAAAAGGCTTTTGATAAAGTGCCACAAAGCAGACTTGTTAGCAAAGTTAGAGCCCATGGAATGAAAAGGACAGTAGCTCCATGGATACGAAATTGTCTGAGTGACTGGAAATAAAGCGCATTGTGACCAGTTGTTCTTTGGACTGGAGGAAGGTGTACAGTGGGGTTCCCTAAGTATCGGCTGTAGGATCACTGTTTGTCTTGCTATATATTAATAGCGTAGACTTGGTTGTACAGGGCACCATTTCAAAATTTGTAGACGATCAAAACTTGGAAATATTGAGAACAGTGAGGAGGATTGTGATGAACTTCAAGAGGTCATAGGGAGACTGGCAAGTGGCAGATGAAACTTAATGTTGAGAAATGTGAAGTGATTCATTTTGTAGGAAGAAGGAGGATGGACAACACAAAATACAGGGTGCTGTTCGAAAGCGGTGCAGGAGTAGAGGGGCTGGGCGGTGTGTGTGTGTGTGTGTGTGCATAAATCATTGAAGCTGACAGAGGAGGGTGAAAAAGCAACCAATAAAACATAAGGGATACTATGCTTCATAAATAGGGGCGTAGAGGACAAAAACAACGAAGTTAAGATGAACCTGCATAAATCACTGGTCCGGCCTCAACTGCAGTATTGTGTCCCGTTCACGGGCACCACCGTTTATCTAAGATGTGAAGTCATCAAGGAGGGTGCAGAAAGATTAAAGAGAATAACTCTAGGGATAAGGAACCTCAGTTATGTGAATAGGTTAGTGAAGCTGGGTCTGTACTCCTTGGAGAAGACGAGATTAAGAGGAGATTTGATAGACTTGTTCAACATCTTGAGGGTATGGACAGAGTGCAGAGGGAGAGGTTGTTTCCATTGGTACAAGGATCCAGAAAGAGAGGATATTGATGTCAGGTGATTCGCAAAAGAAACAAAGGCAAGGTGAGGAAAACCTTTTTTTTTATGCAGCTTGTGGTTGGGCTGTGGAAAGCACTGCGTGAGAGCGTGGTGGAGGCAGATTCAATTGAGGCTCTCAAAAGACAATTGAATAATTATCTGAAGGGAAGAAATGTGTATGGCTGTGGTGAAAAGGCAGGAAAGTGTAACTCAGAAAGTAGATCTTGCAGAGAGCTACTATGGACGCCATGGGCCGATGGCTTCCTTCTATGCTTTAACAATTCTAAGGTCCGATGATACTTTGATTTCCCCATGTGTTGACATTACCGTCCAAATGCAAAGCTTGTATTTAAATCTATCAAAAACGTAGATTCTAAAAAAATTGCGATTCTATCCGTTTTTGTGGTGATGCTTACATTAGTATTTGGATTTGAATTATTTCCCAATCACTGTTGTCCCAAGAGAAAGTGCTTAATATGCTTACTCAGATAGCTGCAATTAACATCAGTTACTATGCAGATCTCACGAGAGCTCTCTCCAGCATATATGAAGGCTTGATCTGAAGATTTCTCGTCTGTGTGCGGTTAACTCCAACAAACTTCGTTGCTTCTCAGAAAATGGAACGCCCAATACTTAGATGGATAGAAAAAATTTACTACCCGATTCTTGCACTGCTTGGTGTTCCTGGTAAGGCAATATTGTCTTTTATTTTTTTTTTAATCTTTGAATATGTTTAACCGTACTATTGTTATTTCTGCCTATGTGATAATTGTATCTTTTCATTCTGGTTTATTTGCTGTATGAGTTGGATGGAAATCCAATTTCCAAACATTATTTTAAATGAATGATATCGTTGAAAGTAGTTTCTTTATGAAATTTGTAAACCAAAATCTCCTACAATAGTGTGCTTTGTACTCCTCTTGTTGATAGGTTAGAGAGGAGAAAAGACTATTGTCTGCCCACTGAACGGTTAACATTAACAATTGAAACTTCCTCCTGAAGTCCTCATTAACGATAAAATCCTTAGGAGCGGTAACGCAGCTGCTTACTGGGTTGTCACTATGAGCAAGTATCTTTTAAAATGTTGGAGCTAAATAAAGAGTGGCATCAATCTTGGAGCTGCAGAAAGCACTGAATCATTTCAAGGGACAGGGGACACTAAACCTGGTTTGTCCAACAGATGGCCTGTGGTCCAGGATTTGGACCGCAAAAGGTTTCCATCCAGCCCGTTGATGTAAACAGTACCCGGGCTGTTCCTCATCCTCACCAGGAGTCTGTGACTGGAGAGGAGAAATTTCCCATTGCCAGACCAAGATGGCAAAAAAAAACCGACCAACCGTCTGCTGAGTATTCCCACTACCTGCAACTGTCAGGAGAAGAGGGAGGGACGGGAGGGGGGAGTAACACAGAGATAGAGAGCAAGAGGGAAAACAGAGAGAGGGCAGAGAGAGAGAGAGAGGCGGAACAGAAAGCGAAGCGGGCATAGAGAGAAGGGGACAGAAAGAAAAAGGGGGCAGAAAGACAGAAGGGGGACAGAGAGAGAATGGGAACAGAGACGGGGGAATGAGAGAGAGGGAGGAAGGGAGTAAGAGGGGACGGGGGACACAGAGAGCGAGGATGACACAGCGGGAACAACACCAACAGGGGACAACAGGGGACAAGGGGGTGGGGGGAGAGTGAGAGACAGAGTGCTTAAACTGTCTCCTGACAGAATGATACTTATCCAGAATACTCCGCATTGTTACATAAATTGTGTGCGGGAACAGACTGACTACTTGTGCAAGAAAAAGAAATGTCAGGTATCTCACTAAATTAGTGTCCAAAATAGTGAAGAGAAAGTAAAGCGTATACGTTATTCTTCTCATTGAAAGCTTCTTCACAAAACTGTGCATTTGTTGTTGTTTTGAGTTATAGTAAGATTTTTAAATGCCTTTATCTTTCCGAAATTGTCTCACCGGCCCCCTATGTAAGACAAAAATTGTAATGTCGCTGCCCCAAGCGAAATGCACAACCCTGCTGTCAACTATGACTCAAGAGCAGGACGGCGTTCAGATAATCAGATGTATCTGAAAAGGGGGTACTGACTGAAGTCAGTATGAGAAGAGATTTGGCGAGGTTTCTGCTCCCACTGGCGAGTTTGACATATGCTAGTCCTAGCTACTGGTGGTTCATTTACTTTTTGTAAATAGAATAAAATGAGTGATTTGGTATGGGCCGTCCTATTTAGTCCACTTCAGATTTTTCTTTGCATTATTGTAGAAACAATAAACCTACTGAAGGTAGCCACGGACCCATTACGCTATTTAAATAAAACCAGACTTTGTAGAAGGGGTAAAGGAAGCGGAGACCATCACTACTCCATTTTACTCCATTTCTCGCCTAAAACGGACCTTAATTCAATATTTATTTTAAAAAATCCTATGGGTTGGCTTCAATGAAATTAAGCGTTGGGGAAAAGCGCTTAACAGACAGCCCATACACCAGCGGTGAAATTCCAAATCGGCTCCTTGTGTCCAGTGTGTTTGAATCCTGACGTGTACTAATAATGTAGAAATCTCAATTTTTGTTCTGTTCAGGATAGATGAAAAATAACAGTTTTCCGAGAACTCCCCAGTTCTAACCAATGTGGATCAATACATTGTTTGGACCACACTGGGAATGTGTTTGTCTGTGTTAAGTGTTTCATGTCACCGCCAATGCAGCACCAGCAATCAGTGTCCCATCAGTGTTATTCTGGCAACACCTCCAACCTTTTTTTTCTTTAATTTGCCCGCTGCATTGCAAATGAGCTAACGAATGCAAAGTGATTAAAGTGTTTAAACTGTCCATATGCGAATGCATACCTTTCTACTAATTGCAACGTACTACATTTTGAGGAATACAAATCTGGGACATCACATGGATGCCACTGCCACGGTTTGAAGCGGATTAACTATCGGGTTGTGTGTAGCTGCCTTACAATCGAGTTTGAAATATTTTGATATTACCTTAGACTGAGAAACGGAACTCCCATTGGTCACTATAAGGATCACGTGCCTAGATACCACTCGAGCCATTTGATGAAAAGACAGTATTAAATATTAAAGCAAAATACAGCGGATGCTGGAAATCTGAAATAAAAACAAGAAACGCTGGAAGTAGTCAGCAGGTCTGGCAGCATCTGTGCAGAAAGAAGCAGAATTAACTGTTCAGGTCAGTGACCATTCTTCAGAACTGGTAGATATAAGAAATGTAAAAGATTTTAAGCAAGTAAAGTGGGGGTGGGGCAAGAGAAAACAGAAGAGGTGTTGATAGGACAAAGTTACAGAATAGCTGACCAGAAGGGCATGGGGAAAAGACAAACAATATGTTAATGGTGTGCTGAAAGACAAAGCATTTGTACAGATAGAGTGCTAATCGACTGAAAACTGAACAGCCACAAGCACAAATATGACAAAAAAAAAACAAAGTGGGTAGGCACAGTAGAAGCAAGCTGAACAAACTAAAATAAAATGAACACAAAAAAAAGATAAAAGAAAAAATAACTAAAAATAAAAGTAAAATGAGGGGCCCGTCATGCTTTGAAATTATTGAACTTAATATTCAGTCCGGCATGCTGCTGGGTCCCTAATCAATAAATGAGATGCTGTTCCTCCAGCTTGTGTTGATGTTCACTGGAACACTACAGCAATTCCAGGACAGAGATGTGACCATTTTATTTTTATTTTTTTTATTTTTTTCATTTTTATTTTTTTTCTTTTGCGTTTATTTTATTTTAGTTTGTTCAGCTTGTTTCTACGGTGCCTACGCATTGTGGGTTTTTTCATGTTTGTGCCTGTGGCTGTTCATTTACGGTCCATTAACACCCTATCTGTACTAATGCTTTCTCTTTCAGCATATCATTAATATATTGTTTGCTTTTGGTCCATGACCTTCTGGTCAGCTATTTTATGACCTTGTTCTCTCAACACCTTCTCTTTTGTTATCTCTTGCCCGCTTTACTTGTTTTTTTTTACGTCTGCCAATTCTGAAGAAGTGTCACTGACCTGAAACGTTAACTCTGCTTTTCTCTCCACAGATGCTGCCAGACCTACTAAGTATTTCAAACGTTTATGTTGTTATATTAAATGTTGATTATATTATAACACTATTACACACTACAATGTTCAATCTCAGAATTGCTTGTGAAAAAGAACAAAAGCCATACAAAAATAGTTCCGACTTATATTAGCATTGATGCATTTGTAAGCAAGGCACTGAAACCGTAGGAGTGGTGCTATAAAATTTATGCGTCGTGATTTGTGTCCAGGTGTCTGTACCACTAAATAGCAAAGGTTCACTTAATTTCTAGAAGTTACCCAATTTCATTGCAAGTTATTATTTCCCTTTGGTGTAACTCAGGCAATTAATGATGTCACTTGTATGGATAAATGGTAATGTGCCCTCACGATTTCCAGGTCTACGTGTTACAGAAAAGAGAATGACCAGATTGAAGTGAAAATCAGCTTAAATATCACGTTTTTGTTCGAATTCTTTTCATGTCCATCAGCCTGATTTATCCATTACTCTCCCATTGCAGCCAACCTGATGACCATTGTGATTCTCTCCCGGGGGAAATGCGGCCTGTCCAAATGCATCACTATTTACCTGCTGTCCATGGCAGCCGCCGATCTATTGGTCCTGATATTTGATGTAGTCCTGTATCAGCTGAATGAATCTTATTTCCTAAATTCATTCCTGGACTACACTCCCGTCTGCAGTCTGAAATTCTTCCTACTTTTTGCTTCAATTGAATGTTCTGTCTGGTTAACTGTCGCTTTCACCATTGATCGATTTGTCGCCATTTGTTGCCAAAAAATAAGAATGCGATATTGCACAGAAAAAACTGCAGCAGTGGTTGTAGCAATAATAGGGGGACTGAGCATTTTTGAAAATTTACCAATTTACTTCACGTTTGAACCTCACATAATAATTGACCATGTATCGTGGTTCTGCGCTCTGAAATCAAATCTCTACACTGTGTGGATTGCATTTTTATGGCTTGATACAGCTTTAATGCCTTTCATTCCATTTTTCTTAATTCTGGTATTCAATGGTCTGACCATCAAGCACATTCTACTCACAAACAGGATCCGGAAGTGTCTCCGGAGCAGCAACAGTGACCCAGAAATGGAAAACCGAAAGAAATCCATCGTTTTGCTGCTGGTGATATCTGGCAGTTTTATACTGTTATGGATGGTAACTTTCATTCATTATGTATGTGTACAAATTACAGATGTTCAATACTTGCTCACAGACTACAGTGATCCTTTCACCATTATGGAACGAACAGGATATATGTTGCAGGATTTGAGTTCCTGCACAAATACTATTATTTACGCAGCATCCCAGCATAAATTCAGAGAGCAGTTGAAGAATATGTTTAAGTTTCCCTTGGTTCTAATTATTAAGTTACGGCAATAATTGTAAGGTCTGACCGTAACCAAACCCGACGGCAGAGAATTTAGAGTCGCTTTATGTTAGTTTAGTTTAGAGATACAGCACTGAAACAGGCCCTTCGGCCCACCGAGTCTGTGCCAACCATCAACCACCCATTTATACTAATCCTACACTAATCCCATATTCCTACCACATCCCCACCTATCCCTATATTTCCCTACCACCTACCTATACTAGGGACAATTTATAATGGCCAATTTACCTACCAACCTGCAAGTCTTTTGGCTTGTGGGAGGAAACCGGAGCACCCGGAGAAAACCCACGCAGACACAGGGAGAACTTGCAAACTACACACAGGCAGTACCCAGAATTGAACCCGGGTCGCTGGAGCTGTGAGGCTGCATGCTAACCACTGCGCCACTGTGCCGCCCTAATTATGAAAAATGGGCAGCAGCCGAACAGCCGTCTGTTATACTCCCAATGCCATTTTCTTTTCCTTCAAGATTAATGGAGAAGAAGATGGGCGGGGTTTATAAGAGCGGCGGAATTTCTCCCGCCTGATTTGCACCGCACCTGAATTTGAATTTTACCCCAGGTTGGGTGCAATTTTCAACTCTGGCGCAAGTGGTGTCATGGGCTGAATTTTACTTATAAGCCCCAAGTCCCAACATTGGGACCGGAAGCGGGTGGGGCTTTGGTGGGCGCAATAAGCTAACGGTCTAACGTCATTACATTGCAATCGGCCAATTAAGAGTCGGGAGGTGCGGCGACCGTCCAGTTAGAGGACGGAGGCGGCAGCGGAAAACGTGAGGGCGGTATCAGGTGATGCCACGGAAGCTTATGCCGCCATATTTAAAGGACTGACAGCCCTGCAGTCAGTACTGACTGCTGTTGCAGTGCCCATGCCTGACTGCAACCGGCTGTTCCAGATTCAAGACTGCAACTCTGATGTACCACAGGCACTGCATGACTGCAGACTGCTGTTCCAGAGCCCCTGCATGATTGCTGCCTGCTTTTCCAGAAACTCTGCCTAACTGCAGCCTGCTGTTACAGGACCTGTGCATTCAGCACTTCCAAGGATCGGATCAGAAGCCTGCAGGCAGAACGGCAGATGGAAGACCCCAAGTGGCCAACAGTTCAGCAATGTTTCCCTCCAGACTTTCCTCCCGGCGGCAAGAAAAAGGTGGGAGCTTTTCTTCCCCAGGGATGGGAGGAGGAGACCTGCCTGCCTGACCAAACAAGCCATGACGGAGATAACAGAGGGTATTAGCGGCCTCGGGATAACCCCTATAATGTGGATGCAGTGACAGAAAAGGGTCAACCACCTGATCAGGTCTGGCAAGATGTGTGCTCCATATGCTTCCTCCTTTTAGGCTTAGATTGTGACAGAGCGAGAGGGTGTGTTTGGTGGAGAGGGCGACCATTTAGCTGTGGGTAATGGGTTAGGGTTAGGCACTGCTGCATCTCAGTGTGGGGAGCTCGTCTGTCAGTACATGCCCCTATGTAGTACCTCGAAAGTTTTCGCATTCAGGAGGCATTCACATGCCCCCATCGTAGGCCGCTGAACTGCCAGCAACATAGATGTTGTGCGTGAGACTCTGGTGCAGTAACATTGCATCTCTTTGCATTTACAGAGGGAAACAGTACACAACAGGAAAGACCGGGCCAAGAAAAGTGGTGGTGTGCCCTAACAGCATGTTCTGAGTACATTGGAAGAGTAGGTGGTGGAACTAGCAGGGCAGTAAGGTATCAAGACAGGGGCACCCACTCAAGAAATTGAGTGTGGCTATCAAGGGCACGAGGGCGTATATAGCACAAACCAGCCATGGTGCTCATTTGTCCATCTTTGGATACATGGAGCTCCACAGTACTGGTGGTTGGAATGTCATAATGGGAAACCCATAATGCCTCTGTGTACCTGTTCTTTCATGCAGGCCATGCCCACGGACAGCAACAAAGAGCTTGCGAGCCTGGAGGACAACTAACCTCCTCTATGGAGGAAGAAGAAGCCTCAAAGGCTGCACCATCACATTAGTCCCCCCACACCTTCCACCAGCACAGATTCTATCATGTAGGTGGGTATCCAATCGTGGCAAGATTCGGCCACACAAACTGATGAGAACATCACAGATATGCACAAGCAGCTGACGGAGGCTTTGATGGCTGAAGCCACTGGCAGTCAGAGGACTGTGGGAGACCAGGCCCATACTGAGGCCTACATGGATGATGTGACTCTGGGGCCATTGGCAACTCAGAGGGCACTGCAGCTGCAACAAAAGCTAAGGCAATGTTGGGCAAAGATGCCTGAGGCTATGCGTGTCCAGGCAAGGATGATGGAAGCATCCATTCAAGGCCTTGAGTGCTGCCATGACTCTGATTGGTGCATGTGTGGCTTCCTCCATAGATAAATTGGCAACTCACATGGAGAGCCTCCTCCAACAGACCATTCAGTGGTTGCTGGAGATGCATGCCGACATGCATATCGTCGCCTAGTATATGAACTCATTGCAGCATTGGCATGGCGAGAGGACAACGAGGCACCTTGACGCCCCCTAAGCTCTTTACCCCCCTCAGTTTATCGCAGGGGTCCAAGTGTGCCTTCCAAGGTAGGAGCAGAGACGGTCTCCAGCATCTGGGGGCTCCACTCAGGGTGTTCGAGGCGTGGCCAGCAGCTCCCCACCCCCTCTGCCAGCGAAGCCAGATCCACCATCTTCTCTAACGAAATAAGACGGCATCCTCAGTACGCTGGGGCCGTCCAGGCCTCTGGCAACTGGAGGAGGGCCAACAAGGTCATCCCAAGTCACAGAATAGCACCATTCAGTCTCCACATCAGTCGAAAGCACAGGTGGAGCACCACGTACGAGCACCAGAGAAAAAATGATCTTTAAAGAGCACTTCGATGCACTTAGGTGTTCATACGTGAAGGTACATTCCTGAAGACAGGGGTTGCATTTGGTGTCACGCAAAATAAAGATATGCATTTTCCCGCTACATCTTCTTTCTATTATTAATGTTAATTGCGACTTCATGTTAGGCTTAGGGTTAGAGTAAATGCCCAAGACACGAGTGCTCCACATTTCGGTTTTTCAATTGTACAATGTGCACATGGGCCTTGGGTGCTGGTGTGCAAAAGGAAGGATGCACCGACAGGGCTCCTTAATGGTAGGGCTTTATTGGTTCGGTTCCAGAAGACGGCAAGGGTAATAGAAAACATGAATGTGCAAGAGCATCTTGCATTTGTCTCATGGTGTCTTTCCTGATTTTATTGGGGTCTTCCATCTTGTAATACGTGGACAGCACACTCCTCTGCATCCTCGCCATCAGAGGAGGCATCATGCACCACGGTATCCTCAGTGGACACGTATCCCCATTCTGTAGCACCAGGCTGTGCAGTGCACAGCAGACCACCACTCTACAAGAGACTATCGCTGGAGCATAGGGAAGGTCTCTGCCTGATTGATACAGGCAACCGAATTTCATCTTGATCAGACATATGGCCTGCTTAGCATTTGCTCGGGTTGACCCGTGGCAGGTGTTGTCCTTCTCATCTGCTTTTGTGCGTGGGTTCATCACAGGCGTCAGTAGCCACATCCTCAGTGGGTTGCCCTTATCTCTTACTACCCAACTCTGAAGGTGCGCAGTGGGACAGAAAAGATCTGGCACCTGAGATGATGAAGTGTGTAGGCATCATGGCTGCATCCCAGGAACCTTGCAGACTTGAAAAACTCTTCTCCAGTGATTTCAGATCTTTAATGCAGCGTTGTCCTGCAGACTGCACAATTTCACAGATATCTCCAGTGGATTCATGGAATGATCCAGTGGCATAGAAGTTCAGTGTGACGCTAACCTTCTGCGACACTGGCATTAGATGTCCAGCAGATTACATGGGGCTAAGCTGATCCTCCATCATGGAAAAGAGTGACGGCTTCCCTGGAGAGCCAAAGTCGTTGGAAAAACTACTGCTCAGCCATCTGCAGGTAGTTGTGCCTCAGCTGGTAGAGACTCCCTGAATGGTAGTTTCTACTGAACGCAGGAGATTGTTGGCCTGCCTCTCTGCAACATTCTCCAGCCTCCTGTTCCAGAGGTTGGCCATGCTGTGGGCCTCCAAGTTGCTGGTGTAGTTGAACCTCCCCCCTCTATGCTGCCCCAACTCGTTAACGTGGGCCCTGAATCCAGGGTGAATGAGATCCATACAGGTTGGCGAGTGGAAGGCCGGCACGGCACAATTTCTCCACTTTACCCCTGACTTGTTACATTTGCTGAAGTTACACTGCCCCGATGGCACGTTCGTATGGCTCCCCGCGGAGCTGGCACCTTTCCTCCAACTCTTGGCATCGATTCCCGACGCGCTCTCTTCTCGACCTTCCCTGCCAGTGGTGCTGCCGCTCCTGATGGCCCCCCAGTGAAGCCAACATAATCTCCTACCTCCGAGTCTCTTCCTTTAACCCACCGAGATTCTGAAGCCCCGTGGTTACCGTTCGCCATCAGCCTCATCGGACCCAGTGAGTACAATCTCGGTTAATTGGGCTCTTAAATACCTTAAATGCCTTTCAGGTGCATGGGTGTGCAAAGTTTGCCCTGCGTGTGGGCCGCCGGTATTAAAATGTAGAGGAGCATAAGGAAATCAGATAGAGTTCCTGTCTGACGTCCTCTGTCCGATTTAATGCAACCCCCTCCGTTTCAGTTTCCATCGGTCCCTTAAAATTCAGCCCAATGCAAATAAAAATACGGCGGCTTAGATAAATGGCAGCCAATCTAATTCTCCCCATTTTACGCCCTGCCGAAGTACAATGCTCCGTCGAAAGAGCTCTTTAGTCCCCGTGTAGTCGTGTGCCTTTTTAATTTTTAACTTGTCTCTCCAGAGAGGATGCTGAACTTGGCGCAGGGACCTTGCAGTTCGGTCACTGATTATAGAAAGTGCCTCATGCTCATTCAAATTTCAATTACAGGGTTAACAGCTTTGATGCTATATTGACCTCACTCTCTTCACTTAGATAGACCGAAGTGGCCTCGGAGTTTGTTCTAACCCACTGCATCGGGTATGCTGCCTGTGAAATGTGAGTGTCTGGTGATGATTGGGGTCGTCTCTGTTTCTAATCATTGTGTAGTTCCAATATTTACTGTTGTGGCTCACAAATGGAAACTGTTTGCCTGAGGCCAATGTCAGAGTCAGGTTTTCTGGAGCTCAGGATGGAAAATGGAAAATGAAATGACGTTTATGCTAATTGGAAATGTATCAATATTAACAAAAGATATTGTAATGTGTTTGGAGTGCCTTTATTCTGCATGACATTTATGTAATACACAACGCCTGTTTGCGTAAATGTAGATGAGATTTGACAATATTCCTTCAATGTTATTCAAACTAGGAATATTTTAATAAGGTGACTGAAACAAAAGGCATGGTTGATTGTTATACAAATAGAATTGGTTCAGTAATAAATCAATTGATTCACAATGACTATTTGAGCGTATTCCCTCCCTTAACTTTCAAATAACCCCATGACAGGCAGGTCAATCGAGATGGTCATTCATATCAGATTTCTTCTGATATTTTATAGGAGGCAGTGAGCCAGTTATTGTTAAGCATTTAAGGGCTCCAATAAATACCAAGGGCTATGTTTTATAAAAAAAATTAATTTTCCACAACGGCACCTAAGGGTTTACTCCAGATATCAATTAAAAGAGGGACCAGAATTATTTCGCCTTCGCTATTATTACACGTTTGATCATTTTAAACTGGGTACAGGAACAGAGCAGTCTCATGTGTATATACTCAAATTCCTGAAAGTGGCAGGAGAAATTGATAAGGCATCCGAGATCCTGGGCGTTCATAATAGAGGCATGGAGTGCAAGGTAGGGAAGTTATGATGAACCATTATGAAACACTGGTTAGGCCTGAGCTGGAGTATTGTGTTCAGTTCTGGTAACCCATGTTAGGATGGTTGCCAAGGTATTGTAGAGGGGGCAGGAAATATTTACTATAATGATAGCAGGATAAAGGCCTTCACTTATGTGGAGAGTCTGGAGAAGCTGGAATTGATCTGCTTAGAGAATTGAAGTTTAAAGGCAGATTCAATGCAGGTGTTGAAAATTAAAAGGGAAATTTAATGGAGGTGATGAGGATAAATTTCCCAATTACAGCAGTCTAACCAGAGTACACAGATTTAAGGCAGTGGCAAAACATTTAGAGGCAAAACATATCTATTCCCCTGTCTATTTCATCCTTTGTCTTCTTCTCTGTTTCTGCAAGTCGTGTTTCTTTCTCTATCTCTGTCCTTATCTCTTTCTCTCTGTCCTGATCTTGCACTCGATCTAGTTCTATCTCTGTCCTTTACTGTCTCTTTTCCCTTATTTGTTTTCCTTCGCTCTCTCTTCCCATCCTTTCAATTCCTTTCTCTCTCGTTGTGCTTACCTCCCTTTCTCTCTCGAATTCTCTGGTCTCTTCACTCTCCCTTTCCATACCTCCTTCTACCTCTCTGCCTGTCTCTTTCATTGTCTCTCACTCTGATTCTATCTCTTTAACTTCCTCCTTCTCTCTCAGTCCCTTTCTCTCTGTTAATATGTTCCCGAGTTACCAATTTCACCACACCCACCGCACCCGCATCAACTGCCCCCTCCCCACCCCCACACACGTCTCCTGGCCCCTGTTTGAGAATGAATCAGACGATCTGAAACCCCAATGTGCTATTTGACTCTACGCTGAGGTTCCAACTCAATATCAGCACCATCACCAAGTTACTTCCACATCTCTTACGCTATCCAGAATTATGTTGCAGCCATTCTAACTCGCACCAATTCCTGCACATCCATTTCTCCAGAGCTCGCTATTTTTCTTTCTAAATTGGCTCCCTTTTAGTCAATGCACTGATTTTAAAATTCTCATGTAAGTGTTCAAAACCCTCTCGGGCCCTTGTCGTCCCTATCTCTGCCAATTATTCCAGCCCACAATCCTCTGAAATCCTTAGCTCCTCAATTTCCAGCATCTTGTGCATCCTAATTACCTTCACTCCCTCAATGGCGTCTATGCCTTTAGCTGTGTAGGCCCTAAGCTCTTGAATTCAGTCCGTACAACTCTCTGTTTCTGTCTACCTCTCAGTTTCTCTAACACTCACTCATCATTTAAGTCACTCCTTAAAATATATCTCTTTGACCAAGTTATTTGTCAGCTGTCCTAATGTCTCTTATATGGTGGATAAAACTGACAATGATAAAAGCAGACACCAAAAAAGGGAGATGGATAAACTTGAGACTGAATACAGTGAGTGATACAAAGAGACAGAACTAGGAGCTAAGTTTAGGGAAGGAAACTAACGTGCACGGAGAAATAGGAGAGACAGATAGCACTGGAGTAGGATATTGTAATGCATCAGGCTGGGTCAGTGTAAGAGGGAATGTAATTAGGTCTAAATTAGCTTTTCTGTGCATGTACATGAATGTGCGGAGTGTGGTCAATCAGTTTTGTGAGCTAAAGGCGAAGATAGCCACGGGGATATATGACATTGTGGTGAAAATGGAGGCCTGACTCAGAAAAGGGAAAGACTGGATACTAATATTCCTGGATAGGGAAGGAAAGGAGGAACGGTGGTTCTATTGATTAAGGGGAACTAGAGAGATTGCTGGAGAGAGGGAGAAAGAATCATAGAATTATGAGAAATCAACGGTACAGAAAGAGGCCTCTTGGCCCATCGTGTCTGCGCTGGCCGGAAAAACCTTCCTACCTTCAACTATTTGGTCTGTAGCTGCAAGTCACAGCACTTGATGTGTGTATTCAGACACATTTTAAATGTGTTGAGAGTTTCTACCTCTACCACCCTTTCAGGCAGTGTGTTCCAGACCACCATCAGCCTCTGGGTGAAAACATTCTTTCTCATCTCCTCTCTAATCTTTCTACCAATCACTTTAAATCTATGCCCCCTAGTCACTGACCCCTCTTAAGGTAAATAAGCCCTTCATATCCACTCTACCCAGGCCCCTAACAATTTTGTACATTTCAGACAAATCTTACCTCAGCATTCTCTGTTCCAAGGAGAATAACCACAGCCTATCCAATTTTTCCTCATAGCCACATTTTTCTAGTCCTGGCAACATCCTCGTAAATCTCCTCTGTACCCTTTCTAGTGCAATTACATCCTTTTTGTAATGAAGTGACCAGAACAGCACACTGTACTCAAGTTATGGCCTAATTAATGATTTATACAGTCCCAGCAAAACCTCGCTGCTCTTAAATTCTACACCTTGGTTAATAAAGGAAAATATTCCATATGCCTTCATAATCACCTAACTCCCTGCTATCTCCAGGGATCTGTATACATTCAGTCAAAGGTTCTTCTCTTTCTCTACATGTCTCAGTATTCTCCCATTAATCGTGTTTTCCTTTGCCTTGTTTGATTTCCCCAAACTCATCACCTCACTCTTCTGTGGGTTGAATTCCATTTGCCACTTTTCTGCCCACCTGACCAGTCCATCAATATCGTCGTGCAGTCTACAGCTATCAGCCTCGGTATCAACCACATTGCCAATCTCTGTGACGTCTTCAAACCTCTTGATCAGGTCCCCTACATTTACGTCCAAATCGTTAATGTATACCACAGAAAGCCTTGTGGAACGCCACTGGAAACAACATTCAGTCACAGAAACACCCACCAACAATAACGTTTTGTTTCCTGACACTGTGTCAATTTTGTATCCAGCTTGCTATATGTCCATGGATCCCATGGGCCTTTATTTATTTAACCAGTCTGCCATGTGTGACCTTGTCAAAAGCCTTGCTAAAATCCATATAGAGCGCAACAACCGCATTTCCCCTATCATTCCTCCTTGTTACATCTTCAAAAAATTCAATCAAGTTCGTCAGACAAGATCTTCCCTTAATAAATCCATGCTGACTATCCTTGGTTAATCCGTGCCATTCTAACTGAACATTTATCTTGTCTCTCAGAATTAATTCCAGTAATGTAATCACTACTGAAGTTAGACTGACTGGCCTATAACCATTCGGTCTATCCCTTGCTCCCTTTTTAAAACAAAGGTACAACTTTAGCAATCCTCCAATCATCTGGCAGCACACCTGTATCCATTGAGGAAAGGGAAATGATGGACTATCCCTCCGTTATTTCACCTGGCTTCTTTTAATAGCCTGGCGTACATTTCATCCGACTGTGGTGATTTATCAATTTTCAAGGATGTTAATCCCATTAATACTTCCCCTTTCCTATATTTAACACATCCAATACTTCACACCCCTCTTCCTTAACTGCAATATCTGCACCGCCCTCTCTTTTGTAAAGACAGAAGCAAAGTATTCATAAAGTATTCATTAGGAACCATACCAATATCTTCGGCTACTACAAATAAACAGGTTTTTTTTCTTCTTTTATTGTCTTTACGCTTTCCTTAGTTATCCGCTAACTCTTGCTGTATTGATAAAACATCTTTGGGTTAACTTTGATTTTCCTTGCTAATATTCTTTCATACCCTCTCTTTGCTTTCCCAATTTATTTATTTTTTATTATTATTTCACCTCTCCTCTTTCTATACCTCTCTCGGTTTACTGCAGTATTGAGTTCTCAGTATCGGACATATGCTTTCTTTTTCTGCCTTATCTTACCCTTTTTCTTTGTGGGAGCAAGTTTACTCCGAACCCCTTGAATCATCCCTTTGAATGTCTCCCACTGATTTTACACTGATGCATCTTCAAGTAGTTGCTTCCAGTCCACATTCACTAAATCGCTCCTCACCTTAATAAAATAGGCCTTGCCCATAATGAGAACTCTAACTCCTGTTTTAACCTTGTATTTTTCCATTAATATATTAAAATGACTGAATTATGATCACTGCCACTAAATTGAGTTCACACTGCCACTCCTTTCACCTGCGCAGCTTCATTTCCGATAACTAAGACCAAAACTGTGTCCTTTCTTGATGGACTTGCTACATACTGGCCACAAACGTGCACCTAAATGCACCTCAAGAATGTTGCTTCCTCAATTCCTTTCACACTAAAACTATCCCAGTTAAGATCAGGGTTGTTAAAATCCCCTGCTATTATTGCTCGATTGTTTTCGCACTTCTCACAGTTAACCTCCATATCTGCTCTTCTATCTCTCTCTGATTGTTTGGGGGTCTATTGTGCACTCCCAGCGGTGTTATTGTGCCTTTTTTGTTCCTTAGCTCAACCAATATAGCCGCATTTGATTAATCTTCCAGCATATCATCCTTACAGCTGTAATTGTTTCTTTGACCAATATTTCTACCCTTGTCTTTTCTTATCTCCTTCTCCATCGCATCTGAACACCCTGTAACCAGGACCATCGAGCTGCTATTCGTGTCCCTCCTTAAGACATGTTTCTGTAATAGCTATGATATCATAGAACCACGTGTCTATTTGTACCCTCAGCGCATCTGCTTTGTTTACGATGCTCTTTGCATTGAAGTAATGTCTTTAGAAATGCCAAACTATTTTTCCTAACCTTTGCTTCCTCTGCCTTTCAGATTCATCAACTAATTTTCTGCCTGGCATATTCATTTCTGATTTCGTCCCTGGTGTGTGTACCCTCAAGTCCCCATCCCCCTGCCAAACTAGTTTAAACCCTCACCAACAGGACGAGCAAAACAATCCGCAAGGTTCTGATGAAGGATCACTGACCTGAAACGCTAACTCTGCTTCTCTCACCACAGATGTTCCAGACCTGCTGAGTATTTCCAGCATTTCTTGATTTTATTTCAGATTTCCAGCATCTGCAGTATTTTGCTTGTATATTATTATGCAAGGAAATCAGTCCGTCTCTATTCAGAAGCAACCCGTTTGGTGTGGACAGGTCCTGTCTCCCCAAGGGTCGGTCACAATGTCCCAAGAATCTAAAGCCCTCCCTCCTTCACCAAATTTCCAACCATGCATTTATATCTCTTATCCTTCTATTCCTGTACTCGCTTGCATGTCGGACTGGGAGTAATTCGGAGGTTGGTACTTTTGAGGTCCTGCTTGCTAATGTCTTACCTAGCTCCCGAAAGTCTGACTGCAGGATCACATTTCTCTTTCTACCTACGTCATTAGTAGCAATATCGACCACGACTGCTGGATGTTCACCCTGCACACTCATGATTTTCTGCAGCCGCTCAGTGACATGCTTGACCCTGGCACCAGGGAAGCAACACGCCATCCTGGATTCACGTCGGCGGCCCCAGAAATGCCTGCCTAACTATTGAATCTCCCATCACAACCACTCTTCCAGTCTTCCTTGTGCAACCCTCTGCAGCTGAGCCATCTGTTGCATTCCTCAGGCTGCACCCCCCAGATGAACAATCACTTCCCTCCTTATTCAGAACCGAATACCAGTTGGAGACTGAGATGCACACAGGGTTCTCCTGCACAAACTGCCTGTTTATTTATGACTGTCGGGCATTGTCTTCTTGACTATCTGGCGGAGAATAGCCAATAGGAGTCAAGGACAGAATATATTTGGTGAGAGGTAAGAAACGACAGATGCACCATTATATTCCTCAGGGACATTTGCAAGGAAACTGCAGAGAAGTGCAAGAATTATCGAGTAGCTATAATGGGGGACTTTAATTATCCTAACATAGACTGGGATACCAATCGTGTAAGCCAACGGAGAGGGGCAAGAGTTTCTAGAGTGTGTTCAGGAAAATTTTCAACATCAATATGTTTCCAGTCCAACGAGGATGGGGACATTGCTGATTGTGGCTCTCGGGAATGACGTGGGTCAAGGGAATCAAGTCACAGTCGGGAAATATTTAGGGCACAGTGACAGCAGCATCATTAGGTTTACATTAGGTGTGCAAAAGGACAAGGAGTAATCCGGATTAAAGGTAATTAATTCGGGGAGGGATAACTTCAATGAGCTAGAACTGATCAAGCACAAATAAATAGGAATCAAAGATTGGAAGGCAAAATTGTAACTGAGCAATGGAATGTCTTTAAAGAGGAGATAGCTCGGGTACAGTCGACGTAAATTCCCACGAGGGTAAAGGTAGGGCAAATAGATCAATGAGTTTCCTGGATGATGAAAAAGATAGAGATTAAGATGCAGCAGAAAAAGGTTGCAAATGAGAGATGTCAGGTGAATAATAAAGTTAAGAACCAGGCTGAATATAGAAGATTCAGAGGGGAATTGAAAGAACACAAAACAAAAGTAAAGAGAGAGTATGAGAAGTGGCCCATGGTTAACCTAAAAGGGATTATAAAAGCCTTCTATGGACACATAAATAAAAAATGGATGTTAAAGGAAGGAGTGGTGCCGATTATGAACCTAAAAGAGTATGCATGGTGGCTGAGGGCATGGCTGAGATATTAAATGAGATATTTACATCTGTCTTCACCAAAGAAGAAGATGCTACAGAAGTCATGGTGAAAGATGAGATCGGTGAGACACTGGATGGGCCAAGAAATGATAAAGAAGTGGGATTAGATAGGGTGGCTGTGTTTAAGCTTAATAAGTCAACAGGACCACTGGATGAGTCACCACGACCAGATCAGATGCATCCAAAGATACTTAGGCAAGTAATGGTGCGAATTGCAGAGGCACTGGCCATAACTTCCAATCCTACATAGATATGTGTGTGGCACCAGAGGACTGAACAATTTCAAATGTTACACCCGTGTTCCGAAAAGGCTAAAAGGTCAGGCCCAACAACTAGAGGCCAGTCGTTTAAACCACGGTAGTGGAAAACTTTTAGAAACTATAATTCGGGAAGAAATTAGTAGACACGTGGAAAATGTGGTTAATTAAGAACAGCCAGCAAGAGTTTGTTAAGGAAATGTCATGTTAAACTCACTTGTTTGGGCTTTATGATGAAGTAACAGAGACAGTTGATGAGGGTAATGTGGTTGATGTGCAAAACATGGACTTCCAGAGGCACTTGATAAAGAGCCACGTAACAGGCTTGTCAGCAATGTTAGAGCTCATTGAATAACAGGGACATTAACAGCATGGAAACGAAATTAGCTGAGTGAAGGGAAACAGAGAGATAGTTGTGAATGGTTGGTTTTTTTTCAGAAATGAGGATGGTATATACTAGATACCCCAGGGATTGGTGTTGGGTTCCCTGCTGCGCGTACATGGTACATTTTCAAAATTTGTGGATGACACTCAACTTGGAAATATAGTGAACTCTGAGGAGGATAGTGACAAACTTCAGGAGGACATACACAGGCTGCTTGAATGTTCAGACAAGTGACATATGTAATTTAATGCAGAAAACGTAGTGGGAAGTTGTGTGTGGAATCAGAGGAGATAGGGGAAGCATCAAATGAATATTTTTCGTCAGTATTTACAGTAGAGAAAGAAAATGTTGTCGTGCCTCACAAACCTTATTGAGTTTTTCGAGAAGGTGACCAAACAGGTGGATGAGGGTAAAGCAGTGGATCTGGTGTATATGGATTTCAGTAAGGCGTTTGATAAGGTTCCCCACGGTAGGCTATTGCAGAAAATACGGAAGTATGGGGTTGAAGGTGATTTGGAGCTTTGGATCAGAAATTGGCTAGCTGAAAGAAGACAGAGGGTGGTGGTTGATGGCAAATGTTCATCCTGGAGTTTAGTTACTAGTGGTGTACCGCAAGGATCTGTTTTGGGGCCACTGCTGTTTGTCATTTTTATAAATGACCTGGATGAGGGTGTAGAAGGGTGGGTTAGTAAATTTGCGGAAGACACGAAGGTCGGTGGAGTTGTGGATAGTGCTGAAGGATGATGTAGGGTACAGAGGGACATAGATAGGCTGCAGAGCTGGGCTGAGAGATGGCAAATGGAGTTTAATGCGGAAAAGTGTGAGGTGATTCACTTTGGAAGGAGTAACAGGAATGCAGAGTACTGGGCTAATGGGAAGATTCTTGGTAGTGTAGATGAACAGAGAGATCTTGGTGTCCAGGTACATAAATCCCTGAAAGTTGCTACCCAGGTTAATAGGGCTGTTAAGAAGGCATATGGTGTGTTAGCTTTTATTAGTAGGGGGATCGAGTTTCGGAGCCACGAGGTCATGCTGCAGCTGTACAAAACTCTGGTGAGGCCGCACCTGGAGTATTGCGTGCAGTTCTGGTCACCGCATTATAGGAAGGATGTGGAAGCTTTGGAAAAGGTGCAGAGGAGATTTACTAGGATGTTGCCTGATATGGAGGGAAGGTCTTACGAGGAAAGGCTGAGGGACCTGAGGTTGTTTTTGTTGGAGAGAAGGAGGAGGAGAGGTGACTTAATAGAGACATATAAGATAATCAGAGGGTTAGATAGGGTGGATAGTGAGAGACTTTTTCCTCGGATGGTGATGGCAAACAAGAGGGGACATAGCTTTAAGTTGAGGAGTGATAGATATAGGACAGATGTTAGAGGTAGTTTCTTTACTCAGAGAGTAGTAGGGGCGTGGAACGCCCTACCTGCAAGAGTAGCAGACTCGCCAACTTTAAGGGCATTTAAGTGGTCATTGGATAGAGATATGGATGAAAATGGAATAGTGTAGGTCAGATGGTTTCACAGGTCGGCGCAACATCGAGGGCCGAAGGGCCTGTACTGCGCTGTAATGTTCTAATTCTAATTCTAAAAACTGTGGAGATTAATGTTGGTAGGAAGAATGAGGAGAGGCAAAATAATTTAGAGCGTCCAATTCTAAAGGTGATGCAGAGGCACAGGGATCTGGGGTATATTGACATAAATCATTAAAGGTGGCAGGACTGTTTGAGAAAGTAGTTAATAAAAAGGCAGGTTTGAATTCTGGAGCATCAAGCACTGACAGTTGACAGTGCGAGGATTTGAGACAGTCAATAATCACGGATTTTATTTCATTCTCCTAGCAGGCATAGCCGAGAGCAAAGGATTGCACGCAGCTACTGCCGTGACCGGAATTCGAGCGGAGGTTGCTGCGGCCACAACGCAGGGTAATAACCATGAAACGATCACAGCAACACAGAGCAACTGCGGGCTCGATTCGGTGCAGCTGCAGCAATGTCACAAACGACACTGCCTCGAAAAGATGCATTTTGGCAAGACCAACATCAGATCTCTAAAAAATTCGAGAAGTAATGCAATTCGACACACACCCCAGGAGCGACTACAGTTTTAATCTACTGCCTTAGACCGTTCGCCCAGGCTGTCCTAAACAGCACATTTCAATTTCGAAACTAACTGAAAGCAGCCTTTCCTGATAACTGCCCGCCCAGTACAAGGTTTTGCATTGGACGTAGTGAAGAAAATCAAATGCTGTGGGTCCGAAACGGAGTCGAGTTTTCTCCACAAAAAGAGTCATATATTCCCCAGCATCAGACAATTTGGAAATGCTGCAGATGCTGGAAGCCTGAAATACAAAAAGCGACTGTTTGAGCTACTCAGCAGGTTTGAATTTGTAATGAGAAACAGAAGATAATATTCCAGGTAGATGACATTGAGGAAATTAAACAAGGACGAAAAGGTTTGATTGTTAAAATCGTCTTGTTGCTATCAGCAATTTCAACTCCGGTGTCCCATTTGATAGGCGAGGATGCTCAGCATTATACGAATGAGGAACACATCCACATCCTATAGATGGTGGGGTTCATTGTTCCTGTTCCACTGAATCTTACGAAAAATGTATTTTATGACACTTGTTTCACCTTCCATCGCCCACTGTTGAAAGAAAACTTACAATTCAAATTTCCATCTCTTTGTAAATTAAGGTCCAGCGTAATCATACGTAGGGATCGAGGAGTCTGAGAAGCAAGCACACAAGCAGAAAAGTGATGTAAATGTGAGGCCCAGAAACATAAACACAGACAGACATATGCACACAGGCAGACATTTACAGTCGCGCCATACAAGTGCCAGGCAATGACCAACTGCAACAAGTGAGTATCAAACCATCTCCCCTTGACAGTCAATGGCTTTACCATCGCTGAATCCCCAACTATCTACATCCTGGGGGTGGGGGGTTACCATTAACCAGAAATTGAACTGGATCAGCTGTATAAGAACTGTGGCTACAGGAGCAGGTCAGAAGCTGCGAATTCATCTCCTGAATCCCCAAAGTCTGTCCACCATCTACAAGGCAGGAAGGCAGGCACCAGTCAGGAGAGTGATGGAATACCTTCCATTTCTTGGATGAGTGCAGCTCCAACAACACTCAAGAGGCTCGACACCATCCAGGACTGGCACCCCATGAACCAACTTCAATATTCGCTCCTTCCACCATGGACTCACAGTGGCAGCAGTGCAGTTTGAAATCCTGATTGCTTTGAGAGACTCTGCTGAGTCACTCGCTCGCTAGCTTAGATTCCTGCAGCAGTAATTTAAAGCTGATGAACCGACTACTTTCAGCTGATGGACAGGTAAATGCCACTGCCAGGCAGCTTTCTGTTTAACAAGGCAATTTAACACACTTGAAGTTTGAGCGTTCTATGTCAAAGCCTGACTCTTAATTTGAATTTAACTTGCGGAAAGCTTACCGGAATTTACCATGTGCACCAAATTCCCACAGTCACACTCAGACTGGGTCTCGACTCCGGGGAAGACCTCACTCTGTGCGCCTCTCACTTGCAGCATGATCACTTGAATAGACGGTTAAAAGCTCCTTCTTGAATTAATTCATTTTACCAAATGCAGCACCATTGTGAGCGGGCTCGACGTTGCATGGGGGAATACGAGTGAATTGCAACATCAACGCATTAAGGACTCGGCCATCACAACTGTGACTACTTATTCTTCAACAAATTAAACTCTGCTATGACAGCAAAACACTGTGGTTACTGGCAGTCTAACGTTTGGACAGAAGTGTTGGAAATACTCAGCAAATGAAGCAGCATTTGTGGAGAGAGGAGGGAAGACAACATTGCAGATCAACGACCGTTCACTTTAAAATTAATCCTCATCTCGCTGACTCTGCACTGTGTGTTGCATCTCGGTAACGACTGTTTCGTTGGTTATCTGATATTCAATTTGCTGCAAATTCCTGAACTCGAAAAGAACTGCAGCGATCCTTGCAATAATCTGAACCCTCTTGTATTTAATGACAATATAACATCAGTATTCTGCAGGATAGTGAATGTAACCAGCAGAAATGTTGTGGCCTGCTCCCACACCGCACTGACCAGCCTCAGTCTCTGTTCCTGCCCGTCGGCTGCTAAGCAATATCTCTGATTATAAACTGCAACCAGATTCAAGCTAAAAGTGCAGGAAAGACATTAATCACCGAGGCTAAGATCAATAGATCAGTTACACTAGAGAAATAATCACACAATATCTATTGGCCATTAAAATGCTGCATTATATGAAGAAGACAGTAGAGAATTTCAGTACTTTTGACGATCTGTGATAGATGTTTAGAGTGGTTTTAAACGACATTTTGGGCCAGTGGTCCCCATGTTCATCCAGGCTGTGTTTGTCTGTGAATGTTCTGCCTCCATCCTACAAGCTGCAGATTTTGCCTTGCCCCTTGCCAGGGTGCACGACAGTCTGAAGACCCGTTTTCCAAATACCGTTTGACCTCTTCACTCAAATTGGATAAGTTCCGAGTCCTGAGGAGAATTGGGGGATGAACTGATCCAGGTGTTAAAGGAATTCGATAGCGTAGACACAGAGATATAATTTCTTCTGCCAAGTGAATCAGCAGCTGGTGATTGGTCTGCAGAGTGTTTCCACCAGTTTCTGTTTTTAATGTTGTGCTTTCAACTGGAGCAGTTTTCCTGGATACACCGAACTTGTCTCAAGGGCGTTTTTGCTTTTTTCAGCTCTTTTCACACGCAAGAGCATTGTTTACATTTCCAGACGCTCGCTTCAAAGTCTGCCGTTTCTGAACGCAGGCTCCTACACCACGGAAATGCAAACCATTTTTCTCTCAGGGCCAACCTGCTCCAATGGCTCCTTGTTCGCGACTCGCATTCTTTTCATTATCTTCCATTCGATTTAATCACACATTGCGTAAGATAAGTTGAATTCGGAGCAATGTCCAACTTTATGCGCCGCCCCAGCTTGCCAGCCTTACTTCAATTGCTCAGAGAAAAACGTCAGCTACGATGCAAACAAAGTCCAGGGCATTGGTACGCATTGAAATTATTAATAGATTCCCAAGATAATGTTGTGAACAGTCGCGTCGCTGCCATTCGGAAGGCCAGAACTGCTTTTGCAGCGCCTGTCTATCCAGCTGTCCCACAGATCTAAATCCATCGACTGGTTTCAAGGTTCAGATGGACATTAGTGCAAATGGGGGATGTACCTCGAGGAAGAGCGGTGTCAGCAGAGCAGCGTAAAGGCATAAGTATTGATGGTGAGTGTTATATGAGTTAATGCGGCAGTAAAGTGACAAAGAAATGGAAGGACTAAAGTAAAGTAGGGTTAGTGATTGTGGAAGGGAGAAAAATCGTGTTTGAACTCTGGAGTATTAAGCACAGATGGTTGACAGTGCGAGGATTTGATGGAGTAAATGGCTATTTGTCAGCAAACAAGCATGCCATAAACACGGATTTTATTTCATTCTCCTAGCAGGCGTAGCCTGGAGAAAAGAAGTGCGCTCAGTTGCAGCCGTAATTCGGACTCGAAACGTGGCTGCTGCGGCTAAAACGCAGAAAGCTCACCACTATACGACCAAGGAGCCACACATCAGCTAAAGGTGTGGTTTGGTGCAGCTGCAGCAATGTCACAAACAACACTGCCTCGAAATGATGCATTTTGGCGACAAGACCAACATCAGATCTCTACAAAATTCTAGCAGCAATGTAATTCGACACACAGCCCAGGAGCGACTACAGTTTTAATCTACTGCCTTAGACCGTTCGCCCAGGCTGTCCTAAACAGCACATTTCAATTTCGAAACTAACTGAAAGCTGCCTTTCCTGATTACTGCCCGCCCAGTCCAAGATTTTGCATTGGACGTTGGGAAGAAAATCAAATGCTGTGGGTTCGAAACGGAGTCGAGTTTTCTCCGCAAAAAGAGTCATATATTCCCCATCGTCAGACAACAGCGAAATGCTGCAGATGCTGGAAACGTGAAATACAAAAGTGACTGCTTGAGCTACTCAGCAGCTTTGACTTTGTAATGAGAAACAGAAGTTAATGTTCTAGGTATATGACATTGAGGAATTTACACAATGACGAAAAGGTTTGACTTGTTAAAATCGTCTTGTTGCTGTCAGCAATTTCAACTCCGGTCTGCCATTTGATTGGTGAAGATACTCAGCATTATACGAATGAGGATCACATCCACAGCCTATAGATGGTGCTGTTCATCGTTCCTGTTCCACTGCATCTTTCGAAAAATGTATTTGATGACACTTATTTCACCTTCCATCAGCCACTGTTGAAAGAAAACTTACAATTCACATTTCCATCTCTTTGTAAATTAAGGTCCAATCAGATGTAGGGATCGAGGAGAACGAGAGGCAAACACACACGCAGAAAAGTGTCGAAAATGTGAGGCGCAGAAACATACACATAGACAGATATTAGCACTCAGACAGACCCTTACATTCGCGCCACAGAAGTGCCAGACAATGACCAACTGCAACAAGTGGGAATCCAATCATCTCCCCTTGACTTTCAAAGGTATGACCATCGCTGAATCCCCAACTATCAACATCTGCGGGGAACTACTGACCAGAAACTGAACTGGATCAGCCATATAAGTACTGTGGCTACGGGAGCAGGTCAGAAGCTGCGAATTCATCTCCTGAATCCCCAAAGCCTGTCCACCATCTCCAAGGCAGGCACCAGTCAGGAGTGTGATGGAATACCTTCCATTAGTTGGATGAGTGCAGCTGCCGCAACACTCAAGAAGCTCGACCCCATCCAGGACAAACAACACGCTTGATTGACACCCCATGAACCAACTTCAACATTCGCTCCTTATAGCACGGACTTACAGTAGCAGCAGTGCAGTTTAAAATCCTGATTGCTTTGAAAGAGCCTCTGTTGAGTCACTAGCTCGCTTGCTTAGCTTCCTGCTGCAGTAATTTAAAGCTATTGAACCAACTACTTTCAGCTGATGGACAGGTAAATGCCACTGCCAGACAGCTTTCTGTTTAACAAGGTAATTTAACACACTTGAAGTTTGAAAGTTTTAGGTCAAAGTCTGATTCTTATTTTGAATTTAACTTGCAGAAAGTTTACCGGATTTTACCATGTGGACCAAATTCCCACGGTCACATTCAGACTTGGTCTCCACTCCGGCGAAGACTTCACTGCGTGTGCCTTTCACTTGCAGCATGATTATTTGAATAGACGGTTAAAAGCTCCCTATTGAATTAATTCATTTAACCAAATGCAATTCTTGTGTCAGGAAATTAATCCAGATGATGAGGCAATCCTCCCGTTTCCTTGAGATTGGTATCAATATATTCAAAATCCTTCTGGAGGGAGCGGAGTAAATAAAATGAGCCGTGTGAAGCATTAAATATTAAGGGGACCGTTGTGAAGGGGCTCGACGCTGCGCGGGTTAATACGAGCGAATTGCAACATCAACGCATTAAGGACTCGGCCATCACAACTGTGACTACTTATTCTTCAACAATTTAAATTCTGCTATGACAGCAAAACACTGTGGTTACTGGCATTCTCACTTGTGGATGGAAATGTTGGAAATACTCAGCAAATGAAGCAGCATTTGGTGGAGAGAGGAGCGAAGATAACATTTCAGATCAATGACCGTTCACTTTAAAATTAATCCTCATCTCGCTGACTCTGCAATGTGTGTTGAATCTCGGTAACGACTGTTTCGTTGGTTATCTGATATTCAATTTGCTGCAAATTCCTCAACTCGAAAAGAACTGCAGCGATCCGTGCAATAATCTAAATCCTCTGATATTTAATGGCAATATAACATCAGTATTCTGCAGGATACTGAATGCAAACAACAGACAAACTTCATGATCCTCTGAGGCCAGATCCCTTCTGATCAATGACCTTATGTCATCCTTTACTGTCAGGGCTACGCCTCCTCATTTGTCAATGTGTCTGTCTCACCGAAATTTTGTGTACCCTGGTATATTCATTTCCCAACCTTGATATCGTTGCAAACATGTCTTGGTCAAGGTAATCAGATCTAGATTATTTACCTCTATTCATGCCACTTATTCATCAGATGCTTCGTGCATTCAGATAAAGAATTTCATGTTTTCCTCCATTCCGTTCAGAGGGAATTAAGGATCAGGAAAGTCCGGCAGGACTAGTCTCACCTTTTGGACAGAAAGTATCAGAGTGGCAGTTACCTCGGTGAGAAAGTGTCAGTGCGGCAGTTTCTTAGGACAAAAATTATCAAATCGTAACTTTATTAGCACAGAAAATGTGAGAGTGGCAGTTTCCTCGGACAAGTGGTGTAGGCGATGGGCCCGCCCCAGCAAAAGCTACACTGCAGGTCAGAGTATAAATCAATAAATAACAACGAGTCGTCAGAAAGGCACTGCAATATTCGTGGACGACTTTAACCTACACATAGATTGGACATATTAAAATGGCAAAAGTAGCCTTGGGGACGAGTACATAGAGTGTATTCTGGACAATTTCTTGGAACGTTGTGGCTGCCACCAGGAAACAGGCTGTATTAGACCTGGCAATGTGTCATGAGACTGAATTAATTCATGAGCCCATAGTAAAAGATCGTCGAAGGAAGGGTGGTCATTGCTTGATAGAATTTCACATTCAGTTCGAGGGTGAGAAGCTTGGCTCTGGAAGCTGTGTCTTCACTTAAAATTAAGGCAATTACAAAAGTATGAAGATGGAGTCGACTGAAATGGACTGGGATAATAGATTAAAAGTTATGACGGTAAATTAACAGAGGCAGACATTTAAGGAGATATTTCATCACTCACAACATTGAGAAAAGTAGAATCTACAAAGAAGAATGAACCATTCATCGTGAACTAAGGAAGTTAATGGTGGTATCAATTCGAAAGAATTTGCATACAATGTCGCGAAGATTAGTGGCAGGCCAGAGATTGGATGGAATTGTGAAACCAGCAAAGGAGAACTAAAGAACATGAGCCAATTGATTCTGCGAGTAAAGTAGCAATAAAAATAAAATCAGACAGTAAGTGCTTCCAAAAGTATAAAAATAATGGGAGTAGCTAAAGTAAAGGTTGGTCCTTTAGAGGATAAGACTGGTTAATTAATAATAGGAAACAAGACAATGCCAGAGAGTTTGAACAAATAATCTGTATCTGACTTCACACCAGAAGAGACTAAAAGCTTCCCAATAATATAAATTCATGGGCAAATGTGAGAGAGAAGCTTAAAACAATCATTATAACTAGAGAAAAAAATACTGGACAAACGAATTGGACTAAAGGCTAACAGGTCCACTCGATCTCGTGGCTTGCATCCACAGTTCTTCAGAAGATGTGTCTTCAGTGATAGTGCATGCACTAGTTTTTATCTTCAAAAATACTGGCAGTCTGGAAAGATCCCAGCAGACTGGAAAGATACACTTATAACGCCCTATTCAAGAAATGTGGAAGACAGAAAGTAGGAAACAGAAGCCTATTCAGCCCAATCTCTGGCATTGGGAAAATGCTGGAATCCATTCTTAAGGAAGCAGTAGCAGACATTCAGAAAATATAAAATATAATGCAATCAAGCCGAGTCAACATGGTTTTATGAAAGCGAAATTCTGTTTGACAATTTCGTTAGAGATCTTTGAGAACGTAAAGAGCAGGATGAGTAAATGTGAACTAGCACATGCAGTATATTTAGATTTCCCAAAGGCATTCGATAAGATGCAACGTAACACCTAAAGGCAGAATATCAGAACTCATGATATTGGGGGTAATATATCAGCACGGATAGAAGATTTGCAACGTATCAGGAAACACAGAGTCGGGATACATGCGTTAGTTTTAAGTTGGCAAACTGGAACTAATGTGCAGACAGAGGAATCAGTGCTGGGGCCTCATCTATTGGTAATCTATATTAATGACCTGGATGAAGAGACGAGTGTATTGTAGCTGAGTCATTGTATATATACCAAGCTGAGACAGACAGATTTTTGAACTATAGAGAGACAAGGAATATGGCAACAAGACAGGAAAGCGGAGTTGTGGCCAGGATCAGATCAGCCATGATTTAATTCAATACCAAAGAAGCCTCGTGGAGCCATATGGACTACTCCTTCTCCTTTTTTTATGTTAGCTATTTGTTACACAATTATGAACTTGAGATAATTGCATTGCAATGCAGAAGGACTGCATTGCCGCCACTGGGAACATAGGTATTGCAGGCATTACACTTTTTTTGATTGACACCCAGCTGCCTCTTCACAGCATCCAAATAATCTTGCCAGATTTGAGAACCTGTGTGGGAACCTCTGCTGTGCCAAAAATCAGCCAACTTAGTGACAATATTTCTCACAGCCTGTTTCTCTCTTTGTCTAAGTCACTTTATTCATACATGGAAGTGAGTTTGTGCTTCACTCTATGTGGGTCAACGTGGGTGTACGTGTGTATGTATATGCTCAGACGTCAGTGTGTGTTTATGTGTCTGGTGGTGTCATGGTTTGTGCCTGCTCCTGTGTCTTTGTGCTTATATTTTTGCTTTCATTCTTCTGCCCATCTGTGTATCTGTGTGTCTATGTGTATGTGAGTCTGTCTGTGTATGTGTATGCGTATCTATATCGGCACTGGGTCTTTTAAGTCTTGTATTTCAATGGAATCAGGAAATTTATGTTTGTGCCATCATAAAGGAGCTGCAGAATGGGTACAACTGAAATGTTGGCTTCCCACAGTTGAACAAGTTTGAAAATAATCTTCAAACCATCCGCCACATTACAACAAAACTAGTTGCTTCACTCAACTGCATTTGCTTCAGAGGGGAGGGTAAGTAGTGCTTTCGATCACACCACTACGCTTGATTGTGATGCTCTTGAGTTTTCTTATATTGATAGAAAACAAGAGAGGTTAGCAAGAGTTGCATAGATGGGCTGTGGCCAGAATACTTTCAGAAACAAATAGTGGCTTTAGCCCTCTGGATGTTTGGACAGTGTATCTGCGGCTTTAAAAAAATGCAGAGCAGCATATGCGCTGACGAACCTGTAGCTGGCACAACGCATTTAGCCTGCTGTGCAGCAATTCCAGTGTTTCCTCCTCTAGTGGGAAGAGAGGACAGAATCTTTGTAGTTCTGCCCTCGTCCCACTTTACTTCGCTTGTTGAAAGCCGATTTCTTCTGTATGAGGAATGTTGACCAAGTCAATGAATTGCGATTGCCATCTGGACCCAGGTGGAAGTAAGCCAACCTTACTGAAACAGGAACGTGGTAATATCATGCACGAGAATTTGAGGCTATGATCGAACGTGTTGCGGATGGAGCACACTGGGACCATAAACAATCAAATGCTTCATGTTCATTTCGTTTGGATGGCACGAAAACGCCAATATGGATGGTAAATGTAATTCTGTTACAAAGCAGATATTTTTGAAGTCGGTGCAGCCTCTGCTTCCTTTGACTAAAGAGGTGAGATGCTAGAACTTCTTCTGCCATAACGTTCCCATTCCCAGGGTACTGAATTTCTCAGTCACTGCCATATTTACCTCCTTTGGTATCAAGGTCACCATTGTGGATCCGTTGGTCCCCATGCCAGAATATCGAATCCACATGTTGCTCCCAGCCAGACTTGCATTGCTGCTTTTGCCAATGTTAGGAAACTGCAACCTAAAGTTTCTGATACCTGCACATCATGAGACTTAGTTGAACCCAGTGTCCTGAATGGTTGCTCCAGATTTGTAAGATGTTGCAACCACTAACACAGGGCAGCAACTCGCAATCTTATTTCTCCACTCTCCAAGACTATTTGCCAATTTGGGCCATTACAGCCATTGGCAGCCCACCAAAAAAAAAATGAACAGAAAGCAAGGGCAATGAATTGTAAGAAGTCACTGTGTGATTACCCAATTACTGGGGTTAGATGAAAAGGGTTGAGATGTAGTTAGATGCGATTCAATGAAGAGGGATAGGAGGAGGCGAGTTTAGATCATCAACAGCGGCATGGAGCAGTTGAGAAAATTGACCACTTTCTGCGCTTAAATACTTTGTACAACCTTGTGATGCTGTGCGATTACCGTCCCATACCGGAAGGTCATTTCAAATGCACGTCCAGTGCCTACCCCACCGGGGGTAGAATCTGGCCACAGGCTTTGTATGGATAATAAACTACAACATGTGTGTTCCCTGCATTGTGTGCCATGCGACTTTTGCAACGAAATAGCCTTTGTCTTTTTTTTTAATTCAATGAAGCCGTTTAACTTAATCAAACGAGTAACCTTATGGATCCAAGTGACGCTTAATCATGTTCGTAAGCTCATCTCTGAATTTACTCTTGGAAACTGCATAAACAAAAATGTTTGTGGAGCAAATCCAAGTCCTCACTATATATTAGGACTGTTTGACAATGATGATGAGACCTTATAATTTGCTTCTAAAACTGAGAATTTGTAAATTGTAGACATACATAAGATTCACGACACCACAGATAAATTATAAAAAATGTCATATATGGCGACAAACAATATCATCATTTTTTCCGATTCTCCATCTCTGGATCATTGTCATTCTCAAGATTGTTATTGTCCCCGCCCTGACTCCACTGACCTCTATATGTTGTCGGCAAGTCTGGGCAATGAATCAGAAAGTCAAATCAAATGGGGTTACCATAGCGTTTAATCTCAAAATTATTACCCATATGGTTAAAGTTTAGAAGCTTGATTTTACATAGCAATAAGATGACACATTTTGAATTATTTCCAGAGGTTCATACACAGAATAATTTGTATCATTTGCGAAAAAGGAGCAGGCCACTGCTAGAACCAAGGCCGCAGTGCCTTAAGTGCAATACACATTTTTCACAAGTTTTGGTAACAAATGGTACAAATCGATCAAAGGTGAAAGTTAGCAAGAAAGTACAATCAACCGATGTCAAAATCAGGACGAGATTGATTTAATTGAGAAAATTGAAGTGCAATTCAAGAAAGAATATTGTGATTAAGTATATTTAATCTCACTCACTATTAATCAGATATCAGGGGATTCACCGCAGCCATTACCAGCTCTCCGGCCGCCCTGCTCCAGTTGCTAGCTATAGGGGGCGCCGCTCCCCTCCTCTCGGCTCATATGTCGCCCCGCCCCCCTTTGCTTCTTCGGGCAGCGCGTGGAGAATGATCAAACTTGGGAGCGAGCGACTGAGAGGTGGAAGCGGCACCGCCCATAACTGTCAGCTGCGAGTTGGCGGGGTGTTGGGGGTGGTTTGGGGGCGAGTGACCGGGGAGCGAGGTGGTGTGAGCGGGAAACGATTGGCCAGGGAGGTTGGGATGGGTGAAACAGCAAGGTCTGGAGCGAGCACTGTTGCGGGGGTGGGGGGCGGTGCTGTGGGGCGAAGAAGCGGCCGGTGGGCAGGATGGGGAGAAAGCGTGTTGCGGGGGATGGGGGAGGGTGCGGTAGCGGCCAGTGGGGCAGGAGCTGCATTCGGGTGCAATCAATTTTGGTCAGTCATGTAAAGGAATCACAATAACGAATTGGCAGCACATATTATACACTGCCCAATTTTCCTTTCCATCGATCGGGTCGCCAATTCACTATCTTCCAAGGAAATGCAGTCATAAAATTCCTTTTGTATTTAATAGGATTACAGGAATATTAAATGGTTCTGAGGATTACAGTTAGTATCATTTACATAAATAGTAGCATATTACTGGGCTTTCATCCAACTGAATGTAAGATTAGTTTGCAAGAACGATCTAGCCAAGAGCATTTCCAGCGATAAATTTAATCCTGGCAGCTGCCTGAACACTCTGAGGTTCCACTTGAATAGCCTTTGTGCATGTGCAAGTATTGCACCACCCATTGGTTTTGTCAGCAAACGCAGCTTTTCCTCAGAACAGAGAAGCTGAGGGGTAACTTAATAGAGCAGCACAAAACTGTGAGGGGCCGAAATAGAGTAGACAGGATCGACCTGTTTCCCCTTGTGGAGTGGTCAATTGCCAGGGGGCACAGTTTCAAGGTGATTGGTAGAAGGATTAGAGGGAACATGAGGGAAACCCTTTTCACCCAGAGTGTGGTGCATGTCCAGAATTCACTGGCAAGAATGGTGGTGGAGGCCGAAACCTTTAATTCCTTTAAAAGATACCTCGACATTCGCATGAAGTTCTGTAACTGGCAAAGCTATGGACCAGGTGCTAGAATGTGGGATTAGATTGGGTGGCTAGTTTTTTTTTCAGCCAGCATAGACACGGCGGGCAGAATAGCCTCCTGCTGTGCCGTAGTCTTTTATGGTTCTATGCTTCTATCAGAAATTGCTTCACACTAAAGGTCACAAGGCTGTGAAACTCCCTTGCTTGGTTTGGAGTTGAGATAAAAAAAAAGTCAGCATTGAAGTCTGAATTGAAAAGCTGGACAAATAAATCTCAGTTGTTACAACCATGGCAGGTTTACAGTTGTTAGACAAGCAATAGAGATTATTACAAATGTCTCAAATTTACCTGTCAGATAACCAGAAGTAGGCTGTCCCTTCGAAAGTGTCGGCATGGCATAAACAAATTGGATGGTCGAATCTGTGAAGGTGTTCAGAAAGCTTATTCAACAATATTCTATGTGGTGAAAATTTCAGTTATTCGTATTGTAGATTGCAAATTCGCAATTTGGGAACAACAGGGAATGTTAGGCAGAACCTCCTCACTGAAAGAATATGACACCCATGGAATAATTTGCATGATTAGTCCATTGTAGGCGATAGCTAGATGTTTCAACATGTGTTACTTACGAGAGTAAGGGGTGAGGAATATATTACAGAAATTGATGTTGGGTTTAGATCAGAGCTAGTTAACATATATATAAAAGCAAAATACTGCGGATGCTGGAAATCTGAAACATAAACAAGAAATGCTGGAATCACGAAGAAGTGTCACTGACCCGAAACGTTAACTCTGCTTCTCTTTCCACAGATACTGCCAGACCTGCTGAGTAATTCCAGCATTTCTTGTTTTTGTTTCTAATTAACACATATGTTTGTTTAATTCATTTTATGCTGCATCTCAAAATCGTTATGTCCTTGCTCTGATTCGATATTGCCGGACTACAGGTTAAACAATGCCCTGACTATAAAATTCTCACCCTTGTTTTGCCCTTCCTACATTGCTTTGCCTCCTCCATCTCTGTAATCTCCTCCAGCCCTACAACGCTCTGAGATCTCTATGTTCATCCAATTCTGCCTCTTGGGAACTCCCTACATTAATGACTCCAGTTTTTGCCAGGGGCCGAAGCTCTTGACATCCCTCGCTAAAGCTCTCCATCTCTCTTCCTCTCTTTCCTCTTTTGAAGCGATCGTTAAAACCGACCTATTTGGCCAAGCTTTTGATCATCTGCTCTAACATCTCCTTGTATTTCTCAGTGCCAAATTTTGTTTGTTTACGCTCCTGTAAATCCCCTTGAGGAGTTTTACTACGTTAAAGATGCTGCAAAATTAAGATGTTGCTAATATATCTGTCTTACAATATCAGGAAAAGTTAATAATACCCCAAAAATCTTTGATCGTGTGCAATATGCCATCAGTGGCTCCAGTGGAACATAAAAGCCGACATGGATTGCTTTGGAAAACAGGTCTGTTTCTGTGCTCTATTTTCTCAGTACGTCTGTGTAATATGAAGACAAGATGGGAATTCTGGTGTCTGTCTGTCAGTTGAAAAAACTTTTGTTCGATTCGGATGGATGCAATTTCATTTTCATGCTGTAAAGCCATTTAAGTTATTTGATTAAATTAGTAATGAGAGACAGGGGACGCTTAATCATATTCTTCAATTCGTCTCTGAATTTGCTCTGGGACACTGCGTAAATAAATGTGTTTGTGCAAGAACTTAAACACCTTAGCATATACCCGGATTGTTCTGCAATGGGGAAAGGGTCATTGGAATTTGTTTGTAACATTTGAATATCTGCAAATAGCACAAATATGGCACATATAAAGACTACCATCCATAACAGTATAAGGTTGCCAGATATAGCAAGCAGTAAAATTATAGATTTCCTTCGGTTCTCCATCTCTGTATCAGTGTGATTCCCAAAATTGTTGTTTCCTCTGAGTCCGCTCCTCACTCTATTTGCCTGTATAATATGCCTGATGGTCAGGGCATTGAGCAACATGATCAACACAAGTGGAGCAAATGGGGAGAAAATGATGTCGAAACACAAATATGCTTCCCAGATGGGCACGGTGTAGAAGCTTGGTTTTGTATAGCAGGACCATGGTTCGTTGTCTATGATTTCCCGAGGTTCATATATAAAGAAGATTGGAACATTTTCTAAACTGCTTATGAAACACACTACTGTTATCACCACAGTCGCTGTTTTGTCTGTGCAATATTTTGTTCGTAAAGTTTGGTGACAAATAGAGACATATCGATCAAAGGTGAAAGCAACCGTTAGCCAGACAGACCAGTCAATCGAAAGAAAGAGCAAGGCCAGATTAAGACTGCAAATGGGAGTATAGTTCAGGAATGAATATGGGAAATAAGCATCTTTTATCTCATACAGAATTACTTCAAATACCAGAACCATTAGATCAGCCGCTGCCATGGCCACCAAGTAACGGGTGATGCATTTGGAGAGACCGCACTTTCCACGGGAGAAAATGACGATTGTCACCAGACCAGCTGCAAAAAAGATGAAACTAAATCAAATACTCTCTCTGAGGGATGATCAGTCGACAGATCTTTGAATGAAATTGCATTTTTCTAAAAAATCAGTCAAACATTTTTCTCTTTCTCCCAATTTATAAGATGGGATTCGGAATTCCAAATAGGCACATTTCTTTCGGAATGATTCTGAACTAGATATGGGGTGACGATTTGGGAGGGAGAAGTAGGGCTGGGGTGGGGGCTGGGGATGGTAGGATGCGGGGTAATGTATTAGCATGGACAGAGGATTGGTTACAGGACAGAAAACAGAGCGGAGGATTAAATGGGTCATTTTCAATTTAGCAGGCTCTTAATCATTGCATGTCGGAAGGAGCAAAACTCAAGGCATCAAAAATTTACAATCTATATTCATAACTCAGATGAAGGTATAGAGTGTGATATTTCCAATTTCCTTAACGTTGCAAAGCTCGATGGGAAAATAAACTGTGAGGAAGACACAAAGTGTCTTCATAGGAGAATAGACAGAGTATGTGAGAAAGTGGCGGGTATATCAAAATGTGGAGAAATTTGAGGTTGTTCACTTTGATAGGATGAAGAGAAAACGTTGACTCTTTTTAAATGGCTAGAAACTATTAATTGTTGCTGTTTAGAGGGGTTTATGTGCCCTCGTGCAAAGAACACAGAAAATTAACATGGAAGTACAGCAAGCAATTAGGAAGGCAAATAGTATGAAGGCTTTTATTCGAAGAGGGTTGGAGTATAACTGGAACAAGTCGTGTTGCAGTTGTACAGGGCGTCTGTGAAAGCACACGGGAGTACTGAGCACAGTTTTGATCTCTGCACCTAAGGAAGGATATACCTGCCTTCGAGCAGGTAAAACGAAGGTTCCCAAGACTGCTTCCTGGGATGAGGAGAGACTGAATGATATGGAACTATATTCTCTGTAGTATTGAAAGATTAGAGGTGATCTCCTTGAAGCTTGAAAAGGATCCTGAGAGTCCTTGATATGAGGCTCCTTCCCATGCTTGGAGAATCTGGAGCCATGGCGAATATTGACAGCATAACATGGGCAATTTCATTGGAACATAGGAAAATAGGAGCAGGACTAGGCATCCAGCCAATCGAGCCTGCACCGCTATTCAAGATGATCATGGCTGATCATCCACTTCAATGCCCGTTTCCCATGTTATCGCAATATCCCCGTAAGTCATTTGTATTTAGAAATCTGTCGACCTCTGCTTTAAACATACTCAATGACCGAGATTCTACAGCCCTCTGGGGTAAAGAATTCCAAAACTTCACAACCCTCTGAGTAAAGAAATTGCTCCTCATCTCTGTCCTACGTGGCTTGCCCCTTAGTATGACATTGTGCCCCCTGGTTAACATTTTAGCTGCATTGACCCTGTCCATCCCCTCAAGTATTTTGTGGGTCTCAATGAGATAAGCTGTCATTCTTCGAAACACTAGAGAATACAGGCTCAGTTTCCTCAGTTTCGGAGTGAGAAGAGGAGATTTTTCTTCGTTCAGAGTGAATGAAATTCTTTACGCCAGAGGGAGTGTGGATACTGAGCCATAGAGTACTTTTAAGGCTGAGATCAATGAAGTTTTGGCCTCAAGGGAAATCAAGGAACATGGAGATCAGACTGGAAAGTGGAATTCTGGTCGAAAATGATCTATGATCGTATTGAATAGCGCACCAGGCTCAAGGGGTGGTATGGCCCATTCCCCCTCTCATTTCTTATGCTATTATGCTCTATTGAACGTTATAAACTTATTTTGAGTTACTTCAAAAGAGAAAAACAATGATCCAGTGAATGACATGTTTGGATTTCCAGCTTACCGCTGGACCAAAAGTTGAACTTTCCTCCTGACAGCTACAGTCATTTCCAGTCACTTCACCACAAGTGAATTTCACGCTGGGTGCAAGCAGGTCGGCCAATTTGCTTACCACTGCCCACATGGTAGCTTTACAACTGTCTTTCATGTCACATGGGATGTCGAATTCCAACAGTAGTTTTAAGCCAAACGTCAGATTGAAGATGTTTCCCAGTATCTCCCCATTTCAAATATCTTCACTTTTTCATGCAATATAGGTTTCAGTGTAATAACACGATTCTGACTGCAATATGTTTGGCTCTTAACTGCACTCTGAAATCGCAAGATGCTCAGTTGTCAAAGGGCAAATAGCAATGGGCAACAAACGCCAGCAACTCTCACATCGCATGACTTTTAAAAAAAAATCGTTTCATATTCTTGAAGAAGGAAAACATCCCTACTAGGATTCCTTTCCCTCGTTTTCCTTAGATCATGACTACCAAAGCGATACAATGTTACAGTGATACAGCCATACAATGTTTTCTGCGCACGATATAATGATAAACATTTCATTTTGGATTGTGCCCTAAATATGTACCGCTGGAATCACACATCAAAGGCCCTGGTTGAATGACAGGAATTACATGGTGGTTCAGCATTGGCAAAGGGAATTTTGAAGATATATCGGGTATTAATAGAAACGTGGGCATTGGTATCCCTCGGAAGCAAATATTTAAAAGCACATTTGAAATGTAGTTTATTCATAATCGACAATCACTATTAATATCAAACATGGGTCTGGAATAATGAAATTGTTGCACAACCAAGGGCAGAACTATTGTGAGTGGTACTGGGCCTGCCGCCGTTATCTGCCCACTTGATATCCAGTTTTTCACACCAATGGAGCTGAACTTTGGGAGGGATGTATATCAAGGAACCAGTGGCAAATGGAATTTAATTCTGAGAAGTGTGAGGTGCTTCACTTTTGGGAGGTCTAACAAGGCAAGGGAATATACAATGGATGGTGTGTCCCTAAGGAGTAGAGAGGGTCAGAGGAACCTTGGGGTGCTTGGCAATAGATCATTGAAGGCAGCAGCACAGGTAGATAAGGTGGTTAGGAAGGCATACGGGAAATATGCCTTTATTAGCCGAGGCATAGAGTATAAGGGCAGGGAGGTTATGATGGAGCTGTATAAAACGCTGGTCAGGCCACCGTTGGAGTACTGTGTACAGTTGTGGTCGCCAAACTATAGGAAGGATGCGATTGCAATGGAGAGGGTGCAGAGGAGATACACCAGGATGTTGCCTGGGCTGGAGCATTTCAGTCATGAAGACAGACTAGATAGGCTCAGGTTGTTTTCCTTGGGGCAGAGAAGGCTGAGGGGTGATCGGATGAGGTATAAAAAATTATGAGGGGCATTGATAGGATAGATAGAAAGAATCTTTTTTCCCATTGCCAGATATTGCCAAAACTAGGGGACATAGAGTTAAGATAAGGGGAGTTGAGGAGGAATTTTTTCACCCAGAGTGGTTGGAATGTGGAACACACTGCCTAAAGGTGTGGTAGAGGCAGGAACACTCACGACATTCAAGAAATATTTAGATGAGCACTTGAAACGCCATAACATAGAACGCTCCGGGCCAAGTGTGGGGAAATGGGATTAGTTAAGACGGGTGTTTGATGGTCGGCGCAGGCGCTTTGGGCCGAAGGGCCTTTTTCGTGCTGTAAAACTCTATGACTCTAAGTGTTCTGAGTGGTACTGCACCTCTCGCTATCATCTGCCCACTCGATATCCAGTTTTTAGACCAAAGGAGCCGATCTTCGGGAGGGATGTATAACAATGAACCAATGCCATCTCACCCAAGAATTCATTCCCACTGATAGCTGCGGCTGCATGAGGAGCCCTCCTTAAATAATTTCTCAACAATTATCCCATATGTATTTCAAACTGTGTATTTTAATACAAGTGGAATTATTGCCCAGCGTCTGATAACATAAAAATGACGTCGAAACTGAGCCAAATAATGCAAAAAAAGCAATAGTTCTTGTCTCAGGTCCAGATTTCAGTCAAGAGTGGAAATTGAAGCTTTGGAAACTGTGGCTTGTACAGACAAAGAATTGGAAATCTCACTGATTTACAAATCCCAATTTTTCCAGTCCATCTTTGTGTTAATACAGGACACTGTATTTCTCTTTTCTACAGTTTCAATAAAATACAATTGTTTAAAAAATACAAGAAACGGGTTTAAGTGCATTTATCGAACTATTTATCTCCTGGCTTATCAAATGGGAAGAAAGGACCAGGAACAGACAGAGTAAGTTTCACCTTCACCGCATGGATGGTAACATGAACAATGGGGGATTTACCCGTTGTAAAGCCTGCCCGACATCCATGCCATTACTGAAGGTGAATATCATCCCTTCATCATGGGTGCAGTACCCGCATCAACATTATTAAATACAGTTGCTGGGGAGGGATCTGACGATCTCTTTTGGCAACTTTAACCCTTTACACCGTTTCTCCCAGATTGCCAGGATCATTTATCGAGGCTGTGGTGAAACACCAGCAGCAGCTGCAGTCACTCTATTTCCACCATGCACAAGTGACCTGGGATAGATGGTAGACTTTATCACCTGCACATTGAACATCGGCCGACTCTCTGAATCGAAATTTGATTTGGGCAGTAGCGCTGAACAGGTGGTATCACTGAGGCCGCTTTTTTAAAACCTTCGCTTCATATTCAGTGCTATTCAAGTCAATCAAACTAAATATCAGATGGCGAGTGATAGGTAGACGTGATCGTGCCATTCTATCTCTGTATGTAGAAAGTAATAACTGGCAGCTTTGCTCCCAGTTGTTAACGGAACCTGCCGATTTTCCTTCCATTGAAAGTAACGGAAAGTAATTGTTATTTTTTAGTGAAGCATATCCTCTGCGGAGGATTTGTACTTTTGTGCTGGGTCCAACCGATGTGCAGAGCTAAAAACTGAAATCTATCCCGTAGTTACCTGAAAAATCATCACTTGGGTCTAGTATGACAACAGTGTAGCAGAATCTGGATGTGCTTTCGTACCAGTTGTTCATTTTCCGCTTCACGACACTAACTGACACCAACTTAAAGCAATGTGATCTATCACAACGTTTCAGAATCAAATGCTTCAGGATGCACTATAAGCAAAGCTTTAAGATGTCGTTGCCAGCGATGAATGACCTCGCCTGGCAAGAACACACAGGGACAATCACACCCATGGTTTATTTTAGCCAACAGCAGTGATACAACAAAACTCACTGCTACAATCCCAATTCAGAGAATTAGTGGCCTTGGAAATGAGCTCGGGCAGCAACGTAAAACTGTCGATAGAGAAATGGCCACCCAAATTAGCGAACATATTTGCCATTCACGTCCTCTTCCAACGTGATTCAAATTGAACCATGGTTAGAACCAAATTCTCCATGACTGCCTATAGTTCTTGCAAAAATACACTGATAACATCGATTTGCACCCAAAACGGGTTCTGTCCCAACAACTGCCACGCGGCAGTGACTTAGTACTTCGCCTTTCGCACCAATGGCTTCATAGTAAATCGGCAGTCTGTTTCAAATGCGCATGAATTTTCCTTCCATTGATCTCAATGGAAGCGAATATCATATTTGCTGCAAAAGGAGTTGCCCATTCGCTCAGATCGATTACACGCTGCCGTTGAAGATCACTTTCAGTTGTTGAGATTCGGCTTGCTTAAATGATGCACATCAGCTGCAGGGGCCAGAAACGGAAAATTACTCTGCTCCTTTTTTCTGAGAAGAGCGAAGACTCATTTGGCTCCACGGCTGATCTGGCAATTGATCTTCTGTTGCGATGCATTGTCAGCATGGCTGCAATATGCCAGTTGCACCAGGGTGCTTTTGTAGCTGCGGGATGACCTCATCTATTTTTACTGTGTTTATAACAATGTAACATAGCATTTCCTTTGCTTATTTTGAGCAGCATCGATAAATCCCTTAAACATTGTTAGTTTGACTTTACAATCCTATGCAAAAACTTGGCCCAGACACAAAACTACAAGCATAAGAGATTTCCACATAATCGCTGAAACTAAATGGAGTAAATTGTTTTCCTCTCGGGTTGTTACATTAAGAATATAACTGAAACTTGGAGCCATCGCATCTATTCCTTTGGTGCAAGTATTGATGCAAATATTGTCTTCAAATCACACAAATCAAAACAAACAGATAATATCATTCCACTGATAGCAGGAAGAGCATCACAGTGAAGCATGGTTACATATCAATATTAACTGATGATATGCATCTTACCAGGAACACCAACTATTGCAAGAATCGGGTAATAAATGTTTTCTATCTGTATGATTACTGGCTGTTCCATATTCAGAAAAAAGTAACGTTGTTTCTTAATGCTGTGAAAATACAGATATTCTGTTTTCTAAATCAGGTCTTATTTATATCAGAGAAGCACCTTGAGAATTGCATAATGATTGACATTAGTTACAGGTAGTTGAACAAACACATCAAGGCGAGTCATATTTATTGCTACTGATCTGGGATATCTTTCAATGATATCGCATGTTGAAAGAGCAAGAAGACCAACAGAGTACAGTCATCAAACATTCCAAGCAACATACTTCTGCATCACCATCCCTGCAATCATGGTACAAGACTGCTGAAGCTGAGGATATTTATAGATGCATGCAGAACATTTACTGAAACAAATAGACATATTTATGATGGATTACAATTCTCTAGATCTTATTTAATCTAGACTGTTTTCTATACTCTTAGATAGAGACGATATATAATTCATATTGAGCGGTCAATGCTGCAAGTGAGATTGAAGAACTTCCAGATACACACATAAAGCGATATACTCAGCTGTTCTGGGGCGAATCTGCTCCTCAGATATGCAGCAATGTTAGATCTCTAGATTTATTAACACCCTTGTAAAGAGGGAAGGAAGTGGCATTACAAGTTAAATGAGCAGTTTGTTCACTCGAATGTTATCTGAATAATCCCTGTAATATGCTCATCAGTACGTGGTTATGAAATTTAATTAAGAGAATTCTTACTATGGTAATGGTGATGTTAACTGTGCAGACCTGTCATTCATATAGACATCATACAATCTTTACGGGGTTTCCTTTGCCTTTGTCTGTGCCTTTGTTTGGAAATATATTCAGAAGAATAATCGTGAGTTATGTGTTGAAGAGGATATCCTCGCTGGAATGATAAACACATGGATTGACAATCCATAGATTTAATGTCTCTGTGCCGGATTAGAAGCGGGCATCATCATCTCTTTTGACCTCTGTTTGAATTTCAGTGCCGGGCAATATGTGGCGTGCCCTTTTGGGAGCGGAAGCAGGCGTGGTTACCGATTATGAAGTCTGGCAATGATTAGCCTGCCGTCTGCTGACTTCCAAACTGACACTAGCTGGAGACTCGGTGGCAAACTGCTGAGAGGCTGGTAAAATCAAATGGTAGGAGGGTGCAACTTAGGACCTACAAGAAACCAGCTCTTGGTACAATGTATGTGGATTGACAGAGAACATTTGTTGCAAAAGGGTGTGATCAGGGTAGGGGAAGCCACGGCTTAGTTATGCCATGTAGAGGAGAATGCATTCGCTCACTGATCCACAGACAAGTTCAATTTCAGGTATCCAGATAGCTAGCGGTAGAAGTCATCAGGAATCTCCTGCAGCATGTACTAGGATCACTCTCATGAGTTTCAAGAGGTCATGAATGATGCCTCAAACATCAGGATTAGTAGACTGATGGCACTGCGCCAAAAGAAAAAAACAACTCAGAGCCTGGCGAACAAGCTTGGGAGCCTCGCCATACACAGAGCAGTTCATTGTTTAAATAATCAGTGGGAACAAATCATTTCAGTGGTCATAAAACATTGGTTATCCAAATCTGTTTTACTTCCACATTTCCCAGCTTTGGCACAAAACTCTTCATTAGATAATGGCCATCATCGTATTGGCTACAACGTTCCCTCTGGACATCAGGTTCAGAGGCAGCTAGCTGATACTGAGCTGGTCTCGATATAGCCCTTGCTTCATTGTAGATATGAACAGTGAGATAGTGCTCAGTTACTGCATTTCCAATGGGGAACCAAGGCCAAAGTGCCCCTGATTAATGATTGCCATAAGTGGTGGTAAGGCACTTGAAGGAAGGATGACTGGCTGCACTACCCTGTCTGACAGCATCTCATGCATGTTTGCAACTCTCAAGCCTAAGGTGGTGAGTTGTGGATCTGCCTTCGCTGTCAGTGGAGTCCCTGAGAGCATGACCTCTCTGCTCTGCTCCCCCAAATCCCTGCTGACAACAGGTACAGCTTCCACTCGTAAAGGCGATAATGGCGATATTGAATCTGACCAACGGAATTCTTAGGCTGCAGAATTGAGCACATTGCTGTGCAATATCGACCATAGTACAACAAGTGAACTTATTGGCCTTCTCCAAACAGATTCTCCATCTTCACCCTTTATGCATTTGATGCTCTGCTGCAATCCTTCCTTAAGGAGAACTGAGTTCCAAGTCCAGAGACTTGTCAGATGACTGCAGCAAGCAGCTTCCCATGAACTGAAATGGCCACATCGTTCCGTTCTGCATTTACCTCCATCAGGGCATTTGCGATCACTGCTTTCTGACTGCTTCGTCCTGTCACAAACAAGCAATCCTAGGTAGTGTTTCTGCGTTGCTCTTACTATGAGTGTGACGGTACGACTGGAGAAGATTGCGATGCAAATGAGGAACCGTCTTTTCAGTCTGATGCTCTTGAGATTTCTTACATTGTATGAAAACAAAAGATGTTAGCAAAACTTGCATAGATGGGTTGTGGCCAGAATACTTTCAGAAGCAAATATCGGCATTAGCCGTCTGTATGTTTGGACAGTATGTCATCGGCTTAAAAATCACAGAGAAACATATGTGCTGATGAACCTACAGCTGTCACAATGTTTTCAGGCTCCTGTGCAGCAATTCCAGCGCTTCCTCCTCTAGTGGGGTAAGAAGGCAGTATCTTTGTAGTTCTTCCCTCGTCCCACTTTGTTTCGCTTGTTAAAAGCTGGCTTCTTCTGTATGAGGAATGTTGACCAAGTCAATGAATTTCGATTACCAGCTGGACCCAGGTGGAAGTAAGCCAAGCTTACTGAAACAGGAAAGTTGGAATATCATGCAAAAGAATTTGAGGCTATGATCGAAAGTGTCGTGGATGGAGCACACTGGGACCATAAACAATCTCATGCTTCATGTTCATTTCCTTTGGATGGCACACAAAATAGCCAATATGGATGATAAAGGCAATTCTGTTACAAAGCCGAGCTTTTTGAAGTAGGTGCTGCCTCCGCTTCCTTTGACTAAAGAGGTGAGATGTTAGAACTTCTTCTACCATTTCGTTCCCATTCCCTGGGTACTGAAGTTCTCAGTCACTGCCATATTTACCTCCTTTGGTACCACGGTCACGATTGTGGATACGCTGGTCCCCCTGTCGGAATTCCAGTTCCTGATATTACTTCCAGCCAGACTTACATTGCTGCCTGTGCCAATATTGGGAAACTGCAACCTAAAGTTTCTGATTCCTGCACATCCTGAGACTCAGTTGAACCCAGTTTCCTGAATGGTTGCTCCAGATTTGTAAGGTGTTGTAACCACTAACACAGGACAACAACTCGCAATCTTATTTCTCCACTCTCCACTACAATTTACTCCCTTGTGCCGTTACGGCCATTGATAGCCTAGCAACAGGAATGAATAGAAAGCAAGGGCAATGAATTTGAAGAAGTCAAGGTGTGATTACCCAATTACTGGGGGTTAGATGAAAAGTGTTGAGATGTAGTTAGATGCGATTAGATGAAGAGGGACAGGAGGATGCGAGCTTTCATCATCAACAGCGGCATGGAGCAGTTGAGAAAATTGACCACTTACTGTGCTTAAATACTCTGTATTATGTTATGATGGTGTGCGACTCCTGTCCCATACTGGAAGGTTATTTCAAATGCACGTCCAGTGCTGACCACGCCAGGGTGGAAATTCTTGCCACAGGCTTTGTATGGATATTAAAGTACCATATGTATGTTCCCAACATTGTGAGTCATGCGACTTTGGCAAGAAATAGCTAAGAATTTATGCAACCTATAGAAAACCATTTCATTCCACAGAGTTAATCCTTTCATTTGAGGCCATTCACCAAGTAATTTATCTGGTGTATTACTGAAGAATTTTTATTTCTTGTGTTCCATTCGTAAATGGCTAAACATCTCTCCCTCTCCCCACTTTAAAACGCTCCTGAAAACCTACTTTGTTGACAAAGCTTTAGATCACCTGTCATTATGTTTTCTTATGTTGCTTGCTATCAAATTTTGTTCGATAACGTTCCTTCTCAAACATCTATCCTATCTTCCTGCATGCTTCTCATCTTGTCCATGAGACCAACCCGTATTCCCACCAAACTACTTACCAGCCAACTTCCTTTCTGGTCCCCAGTTATGTTGACATTTTTGACTGATCTCTGTTTTCATCTGCTGTCCGTCTCTATTTTAAATCTGCTGCAATCATCCTTATCGTCCCAAAAACAACCTTTGACCCGACTGTTCTTGTAAGTTACTGCCCCATTTATAACCCCCCTTTCCCCTCCAAAGTCCTTGAATATGTTATTGTCTTGCATATCTATGCCAATATTTCCTGGAACTCCATGCTTGAATACCTCCAGTCAGATTTTTGCACGTGCCACTGGATGAAAACTGCTCTCACAAAGACGCAAATGACAACCTATGTGACTGTGATAAAGGAAAAATATCGCTCATGTCTTTCACGACCTGTGTGCAGCCTTTGATACGGTTGACCACACCAATTTCCTCCATTGCCTCCCCACTGCCATGCACCCGGGTGAGAGTGCACTCCTTTCCTGGTTCCATTCGTCGCTATCTAATCATAGCCAGATAATCAACTACTATGGCTTCTCTTCTCTGTCCAACACCATTATCTCAGAATCCAAGGATTTTTTATTTATATTTTATTCTTTCTCGTACTTTGAGCCTTTCTGGTAAGGCCAGCATTTATTGCTGATCCTTAATTGTCCTTGAGAAGATGGTGGTGAACAACCTTCTTGAACCGCTGCAGTGCAAGCAGTGTACCTACAAATGCAGTGCAGTGAGGGAGCGAGTTCCAGAATCTTCACCAAACAGCAGTGAAGGAACGGCAATATAGTTCCGAATCAGGATGGTGTATGACTTGGTGTGGAGCATTCACCTATCAACGCTGTGCTCCCTGACCTACATTAGCTCCTGGTCAAGCAACGTCTTTAATTTATAATTCTGACCCTTGTTTTCAAGACCGTTCAATTCCCCAACCCTTCCCATATCGGCATTTTTCTCAGGCCCAAAACGCCGTGAAATAGCTGCACTCATCTTATTCTGACCTTTGATCATCCCGATTTTAATTACTTTACCACTGGTGGCTGTGCCTTCAGCTGTCTAGGCACTAAGCTCTAGAATTTCCTTGCTAAACATCTCCACCTCTTGCCGTCTCTTTCTTCCTTTAAGAAGCTACTTAAAGCTCTTTGTCCCTAAAAGTACCAACCCTGCCTCTTACTACCTACTTACTGTTTACATGCCGGTCGAAAGTTTTCGGGTGCCTTTTGAGGTTAACTGCCATTCCATTCTCATATGCTTCCTTTTCCAATCTTACTTTCCTCTTCACTTTCCCTCTCAACTTCTTTTTTTGCTTGATCATATTCTCTATTTTGCTTATCGTCCAAGGATCTCTGGCTTTGCTTCCTATACCTTTTTCCCCTGTTGGAATGTACCTAGCCTGCACCTGAAACAGCTACTTAAGGATCACCCATTGTTCCATTACTGTTTTCCCTGTAAATCTTTGGTTCCGATTTACCCTGGCTAGATTCCCTCTCACCCCATTGAAGTTAGCATTCATCCACTGTAGAAGTTCTAATTCAGTTTTTTTTTGTATATACTCATTCATGGGATGTGGACATCACTGGTTATTCCAACATGTACTATCTATCCCTAATTGTCCTTGAAAAGGTGGTGGTGAGCTGCCTTCTTGAACTTCTGCAATCAGTGAGGTGTAGGTACACCAAAAGTGCCGTTAAGAAAGGATTTCCAGGACTTTCTCCCAGCAACAGTGTAGGAAGGTCGATATAGTTTCAAGTCAGGATGGCATATGGCTTGGAGGGGAACTTGCAGGTGGAGGCTCCTTGCTCTTCTTCATTACTAATCTAAACCTTATGATATGATGATCACTCCTATCCAAGTGTTCTGCCACAGACACTTGGTCAACTTGGCCAACATCCTTCCTCAGCACCAGATCCAGCAAAGCCTCTTTCGTACTTGAACGGAGAACATACTCGTGAAGGAGGTTCTCCCGAATATATTTCAAACATTCCAACCTTCGTTTCCCATTAACGTTATCCGAAACGATGTTTAGATGTTTAAATGCCCCCAATATCACCACTTTATATTCATATTTTTTTACATTTTATTTATATTTAGAGATACAGCACTGAAACAGGCCCTTAGGTCCACCGAGTCTGTGCCGACTAACAACCACCCATTTACACTAATCCTACATCAACCCCATATTCTCTACCACATCCCCACCATTCTCCTAACACCTACCTACACTAGGGGCAATTTACAATGGCCAATTTATCTATCAACCTGCAAGTCTTTGGCTGTGGGAGGAAACTGGTGCACCCGGCGAAACCCACACAGACACAGGGAATACTTGCAAACTCTACACAGGCAGAACCCAGAACTGAGCCCGGGTCGCTGGAGGCTGTGGTGCTAACCACTGCGCCACTGTTGCGCCCATTTCTTGCATAGCTCTCTGTTTTTCCTTTAAATTCACACCTCTTTCTCCCTCTCTCACTATTTGGAAGCCGATGGATTATTCCCAGTAGTGTGTTCATACCGTTCGCGCTTTTCAACTCTTACAAAATGGATTTTGTCCTTCCTCACTCAAGGACATCCGCTCTTTCCAACACCACAATATCTTCCCTAATCAGCACTGCCACTGTTTCTTTCCTTCCATATCTTTTCTGCACACTTTGGACCACAGAATATTCAGCGCTCAGTTCTCAGCATTTTTAAGCCACGCTTCCATTATTACTACTACATCATATTCCCACATGGCTATCATTGCCTGTAGTTCACCAACCTTATTCTTCACATTTTGTGCATTTGTAAACTTGCATTCTAAGACTGTCTTTGTATTCCTTGTTACTTTGCTAGTTTCTAATGTGGCACTACTTCTTCCTGTTTCATTATCCAACTCTATCACTTCATGCACATTTTTGTTCTTTTCTACTTCTATATGCTGGTGGCCATCCCCTTTCAATTTAGTTTAAATCCTTCCAACCACTTGAATGTAACTTCCTGTGAGGACACTGTTTCCAGTCCTGTTGAGGGACAACCCTTCCCTTTCGAATATGTGCCTGCTGTCACAGAAATGGCTCCATTGCTCCAAGACTCTGATGCCCTCCCTCCTGCACCATGCCTCAAGCCACTTATTGATCCCCTATATCTTCCTGCTTCCACTTTCGCTCGCACATTTCACTGGCAGCAATCCAGATGTTGCTACCTTAGAGATGTTACTTTTTGACCTACCTCCCAGCTTCTTGAAAATCTGACCATAGGATCACCATACCTGCCCTGTCTATGTTGTCGGTACCAACGTGTACCACAACTTCTCCCTCATCCACTTATCCTTGCAGATTATTCTGCATCCTCTCTGTGATGCCATTTACCCTGGAACCAATGAGGCAACACACCACGTGGAACTCAAGAGAACAGTAACATAAATATCTATCTGTACCCCTAAATATGGAATCTCCTACAACAAATTCATTTCTGCTCTTTGCTGTTCCCTGCTGCGCAGTCCTTTGCCCATCTGTGCCACAGTCTGGACCATAGTTGTTCAAGGTGTCTTTGCTCTCTGCAGTTTCCAATGCTGAGTACCAGTTTGAGAGTGGCACACACCCTGAAGACTCCTGCACTTCCTATCTGTTCCTACTGTTCCACATATCCACCCATCTACTGTCCCGAACTTTACCCGCCTGTGGGGTGACCACCTCCTGGAACGTATGATCCAGGAAATCCTCATCCTGCCTGATGCTCCTTAGTGACTCAACCTGCCCCACGGAAATTCTGAGCTTAACACAAGCAATTATTTTGCACAAAACAGGTACACAAAAGTTGAAAAAGACCATACTAAACAGCCAGCATCGACATTGGCACCAGTAACGACAACCCTGCAATGAGATCCTTATTAACATCCGGGAGCTTGTGCCAAAATTGGGAGAGGCATCCTACAGACTAGTCAAGCAACAGCCTGACATAGTCACACTAACGGAACCATACATTACATCCAATGTCCCAGACACCACCATCACCATTTCTGGGCATGTCCTGTTCCACTGGCAGGTCGGACTCACCGCAGCTGGCGGCACAGTGGTAAACAGTCGGGAGGTAGTTGCCATCATCGGGACCCCATGAAGTCTCATGGAATCATGTCAAACATGAGAAAGAAAACCTCCTGCTGATTGCACCTACTGCTCTCCCTCAGATGATGAATCATTCCAGCAACTGTACTGAAGACGTGCTCCAGAACTAAATATGCTCCTCGACAAACTGTTTGAGTACAGCTACATGACTGGCATTTGCCCAGCAATGTGAAAAATTGTCAGGCATGTCCCATGCACAAAAAGCAGGACAAATCCAACCCCGGCTATGACCACCTAATCAGTCTGCTCCAGAACATCAGCAAAGTGATGGAAGGGGTCGTCGACAGCATTTTCTCTGCAATAACCTGCTCACTAACGCTCACTTTGGGTTCCGCACCAGCCAGTCACCTCCTGACCTCATCACAGCCTTTATTCAAACATGAACCTCAACTCGAGAAGTGAGGTGGGAATGATTGCCCTTCAAATCAAGGCAGTATTTGAGCGAGTATGGCATCAAGGATCCCTAGAAAAACTGGATTCAATGGAAATCGGGGGAGAAATCTCCGCTATTGAAATCATACCTAGCACAAAGGAAGATGGTTGTGGTTGTTGGTGGTCAATCATCGCAACTCCAGGGCATTACTGCAGGAGTTCCTCAGGTCGTGTCCTCAGCCCAAGCATCTTCAGCTGCTTCAACAATGATCTTCCTTCCATCATAAAGTCAGAGGTGTGGATGCTCTGTGATCATTGCACAATGCTCAGCACCATTCACCACTCCTCAAATACTGAAGCGGCCCGTGTGCATATGCAGCAATACCTCTAAAACATCCAGGAATGGGCTGAGAAATGACAAGTAGCATTCACATCTCAGAAGTGCCATGTGATGACCATCTCCAACAAGAGTGAATCTAGCATCTCCCCTGGACGTTCAATGGAATTATCATCGCTGAATTCCCCATTATCAACATTCTGGGGGTAACCATTCACCAGAAACAGAACAGAACCAGCCATGTAAATGTCGCGTCTACAAGAGCAGGTCAGAGGCTGGGAATTCTGTGGCGACTAACTTACCTCCTGACACGCCAATGCCTGTCCACCATCTACAAGCCACAAATCAGGAGTTTGATGGAATACTCTCCACTTGTCCGGATGGGTGCAGCTCCAACAACACTCAATAAGCTCAACTCCATCCATGACAAAGCAGCCCTTTGATTGTCAGCCCATCCACAACCTTCAATATTCACTCCCTCTACCACCAATGCACAGTGGCTGCAGTGTGTACCATCTACAAGATGCATTGCAGCAACTCGCCAAGGCTCCTCGACAGCACCTTTCAAACCCGCAACGTCTACCATTTAGAAGGACAAGGACAGAAGCTGAATGCGAGCACCACCATCTACAAATTCCCACTTCAAGCCACATGCCATCCTGACTTGTAACTATGCTGCCATTCTTTGACTATCACTAGTTCAGAATCTTGGAAGCCCCTTACTAAGAGCACTGTTTGTGTATGTACACATCAAACTTAGCAGTGGTTCAAGAAAACATCTCACTACTACCTTCTCAAGGGCAATTAGGGATGTGCAATAAATGCTGTCCTAGCCCATATCCTCCGGGAAACAAGAATCCATGTTGAGCGCCACTTGGAAGAAGCAAGGGCACAAAATGTACTGTGGGTGAGGGACTTCAATGTCCAACACCAAGAGTGGCTCAGTCGCAACACCACTGAGGAAGCTGCCCGAATCTTGAAGGACATATCTGCCAGACTGTGCCTGTGGCAGGTGGTGAGTGAACCAGCAAGAGGGAAAAACCAACAGGACTTTGTCCTTACCAATCTACCTGTCGCTGATGACTCTGCCCGTGACAGTAGTGGTAGGAGTGACCACCGCACAATCTTAGTGAAAAAGAAGCCCGAACATCACGCTACCACTATGCTAAATGGATAGATTCAGAATAGATCTAGCTGCTCAAAACTTGGCATCCGTGAGGCACTATGGGCCTCAGCAGCAGTAGAATTGTATTCAATCACAATCTGTAAACTCATGACCCCGCATATCCCGGACTCTACTATCACCACCAAGCCAAGTGTTCATCCTGGTTCAACAAAGAGTGCAGGAGAGCATGCCAGGAGCAGTACCAGGGATACCTAAATATGAGGTGTCAACCTGGTGAAGCTGCAACGCAGCCTAATTGCATGCCAAATGGTGGAACTAGCATGCAATAGACAGAGCTAAACAATCCCACAACCAACAGATCAGAACAAAGCTCTGCAGTCCTGCCGCATTCAGCTGCGAATGCTGATGGACAATTAAACCACCAACCAGAGGAGGAGGTTCCATAAGTATCCCCATCTGGAACGATGGTGGAGCCCAGTACAGTAGTGCAAAAGAAAAGACAGAAGCATTTGCAACAATCTTCTGCCAGAAGTGCTGACTGGATGAGCCATCTCGGTCTTCTCTTGAGGTTATTACAATCAGAGACATCAGTTTTCAGCCACATCGATTCAGTTCATGTGATATCAAGAAATGGCATTGGTTATTGCAAAGGCTATGGGCTCTGATAACATCTCGACTGCAGGATTGAAGATATCTGCTGCAGGGCTCGGATGCAGTCATCAATGTACCAAAGGGGAAAAAACAGCATTGTGCGAGAGAGCTTGAGGAGGACTGGAACAAGGATTATATGACATGCCCCACAAAAAGACAGGCATAACTAGGACCCATAGCAACACTTTTTAATTGGAGGATGTGAGTGGAGTTAAATGGGAAGTTGCTCAATGTGAGAAAAGGCTCACCCAGGCAGAGGAGGTTGGTGGTGGATAGGGATTAGTTCAAGGAGGAAGCAGAGAATCCTCAGACCATGCTGGTGGTGGATGAAGGAGTACAGAGGTTAGGCAGCCACAGTGAAGAAGAGAGGTGCTTAGGGCCAGGAAACTGGAAATTATTGAAATGATGTAGGGTTTCAGAAGAATCACAGATGTAAGTAGGAAAAGCGTGGACAAAGGAGTAAAAATAGTCAAGATAGGAGGAAATAAGTTCAATGGGGCAGGAACAGAATGAAATGATGTGTCTACCAGGACACTCCTATTTGTAGATTTTAGGCGGGTGGTGATGGCACAATCGCCGCCTCTATTGGGCTGGAATCTATTGTAATTATTTCAAAGCTGGACAAAGATTCCCTGAATAACATGGGAAATAATATTCTTTTGGAATGATGGAGAAGGTGGCGCAAACTCTATTATACTTGATGTTAATGTTTGACTCCCTCCCCAAGGATACGTCAGTTTGTATCTGGTGGGGTTGGAGGCTGAACCGGAACTTGTGCCTCTCTTTCACCTTAGACCGAGGATCATAGTCAGGCCCGGTGCATCGCCAGGAATATCTGTAGAATGAGTGGAAGAAACTGCAGAGAAAAGGAGTTGTGCTGCACTTTCCCTCCCGTTTCTTCACTAATCACCAGGGGCACTTTCAGATAAGCCAGTCAGAGTGCGCACGGCAACTGTTCAACCGAGTTTCCCACATTTTGCAGAAGGGTCCCCGGTATAGGTGCAGGGCCTTGTCAGACTGGAATATTCCAGGATATAGTGCATGTATGTATTTAATTCCCGATGTACTTAAAAGACCTCCTAAACCTGATGTGTGTATTCAAAGTATCTCAGAATCCAGATCTGTGTCAGCATCCGCAACCCAATTTGGTTATTTGAAGCGGTGTTTCAGCAGGTGGGTTCGCAGACCCCTGGATCTTCATAGAGACTTTCCAGATGGTTCCACAAAATAATATGAATGTACCTACCGACCCCATCATGGAACCAAAATGTCCAGGTAACAGGAGCCGCGAGTAACCGAACTAATGAGGGGAGGCTGGCGCCAAATTGTATCGAAGTCCCGGGAGAAGGATCAGAGCGCTCTCCGGGGCCTCTGATCCTGTGGGTGAGTATCAGAGTGTGAGGAGAGGAGGAGCCGGTCGTTCTGCCGGAAGATGCTGTGAACGGCAGCCGCATTATTCCAGCTGCTATTTCTGGTGTTGTTTTTTGAAAATTCAATTTACATCATAATAGCAAAAGACATTAAAAATCCCACTTCCTCCCTCCCTTATCTCCCGCAGCCGGCACAAAGAAGACCAAAACGTGAGATCAGACTACTTTATCACTGTCACTTCTTTCTCCGGCTGGAGAATGGGTTGCGGGAACTGAAAGCCCCGGTGCTGTTTTCGAACACTCTCCACCAGAAAGTTTATTAATGAATTTCCCCACATGCAGAGAGTGCGTTTTCGCATTTGCACTGCTGGTTAGACAGTGCTGGATTTACGTATTTCAGTAAATCGGACGAGGGTGGCACAGTGGTGCAGTGGTTAGCACTGCAGCCTCACAGCTCCAGCGATGTCCAGCATCCGCGTTCCGCGTTTAATTCTGGGAACTGCCTGTGTGGAGTTTGTAAGTTCGCCCTGTGTCTGCGGGGGTTTCCTCCCACAGCCAAAAGACTTGCAGGTTGATAGGTGAATTGGCCACTATAAATTACTACTAGTATAGGTAGGTGGTAGGGGAATATAGGGACAGGTGAAGATGTGGTAGGACTATAGGCTTAGTATAAATGAGTGGTTAATGGTCGACACAGACTCAATGGGCCAAAGGGCCTGTTTCAGTGCTGTAAATCTAAATCTGCTACTTTAATATATCTGATACAGTGCACCTTACTTAAAATGGTAATTGAAGTTTTTTAAATATTCTGCTATTTCAGAAATCCTATATCGGCAGATAAAATATGGTCCACGTGTAGTCTCAACAAGGTCCAATAAAACTCAAGTAAGATTTATTTACTCCTATACTCCAATCCTTTGTAATAAAGGCGAACATATAATTTCCTCACCTAATCCCTAGCTGTAGCTGCATGTTAACTTCCTGCGATTCGTGTACAAGGGAACTCAGGTCTCTCCGAATAGCAACATTTTCCAGCCCTTACCATTTTTTTAGATTTTAGATTTAGAGATACAGCACTGAAACAGGCTTTCCTATTCGGCTTTCCTATTTTTCTTACCAAAGTGGATAACTTCACACTTCGCCACATTATATTCCATCTGCCACGCTCTTGCCTACTCACCTAACCCTTTGTTAGCCTTTTGCACACTCCTTGCTCGCTGCTTACTTTCCCAACTTTTTTTTATTATGAACAAACTTGGATACATTACACTCAGTTCACTCATCTAAGTCATTGATAAAGATTGTGAATAACTGAGGCCCAAGAACAGATCCTAATGATGCCACACTAGTCACAGGCTGCCAACCCGAAAATGAGCCGCTTATTCGATTTTCTGTATGTCAAATAATTCTTAATCCGTGGTTATATACGACACCAATTCCACGAGCGTTAACTTTGTGTACTAACTTTCAACCCATTTTAAACACACAATCGTCATTTTTGAGAGAAACCCTACAAGTGAACTGCTGTGCAAGAGAACTGCACGATCCCTGGACAAGTGCTGTGACATTCTCGGCCACCAGCAACGTTACTACAATATATTCCTCGATCTACATGTTCTGTACTCATAACTACGGCTCTCCCACTACAATATCGCTCAGTGGCAGACACAGTCCTTCATCTTATTATCTACTTTCAGCCACGTTATTTTATGTTATTAATAGGTATGTAATACATAAGGATAGTAAATAAATGAATTTCTAATAAAATTTAAGACCACGAATATTTTGACGAGAAGCTGAACTGAACCTACCACATAAATACTATGGTTACAAGAATAGATCAGAAGCTAGGTATTTTGAGGCGAGTGACTCGCCTCCTGACTCGCCAAATCCTTTCATAGGAACTTAGCGACAGGAGTTGTCCATTTATTAACACTTCCAGCCTGTCTGGCATTTAACGAGTGCATGGATGATTGCCAAAAACTCCACATATCGACCTTTGCCCTATATCCCTAAATAGCGTTGATTAACAAAAATCTATCAGTCTCAGATTTTAAATTGGCAATTGTACAAGAAAGTTCCAAACTTCTACCATCCTTTGCGTGTACAAGTCTTTCGTAATTGCACTACTGAAAAGTCTGGCCCTAATTTTAAGACCATGCCCCAGTCCTATACTCCCCCAAACCAGCGGCAATAGTTTCTTTCCACCTCGCTTCTCTGTTCCACTTCCTATCTTAGAAACGTCTCTCAATTCTCCCCGTAACTTTGAAAATCCCACCGGATAAATATTGCTTTTCGTAATCTCTCCTTGTTATTTAACCCCTGGTGAATGTACACGGCATCCTCTGTAAGACCAATACGCCTTTCCTAAGCTGTGGTTCCCAGAACTGCTCACAATACTCCAGGTGTGGTCCAACCAGTGCTTTGTACAGATTTAACATAATTTTACCCCTTTTATTCTAAATGATTAGAAAAAAGACCAGCATTTCATTAGGCTTTTGGATAATTTTCTGAATCATTTCATGATATATTTTCATGATATATCAGTGGCTCGGTGCATCAGCAGATCCACTTTACTTTTCATCATCTACAAAACACAAGTTAAGAGCGTGATGGACTGTGACCCAATTGCCTGGATGAGTGCAGTTTCAACAAAACTCAAGAAGGTTGATGTCATCCAATACATAGCAGCTGCTTGCTTGGCACCCCATCAACCACATGAAACATTCTCTCCACCACCGACTCACAGTGGCAGCAGCAGTACGATCTACAAAATGCACTACAGCTAAATGCCAAGGCTTCTTCGATAGAACATCCAACCCGTGCCCTCTACCGTCTAGAAGAACAACTGCAGCACCCACAACTGATTTTCTGTCCTTCACTGTCACTGAATCAAAATCCTGGAACTCCAAACAACTGGGAGAGAACCTTCACAACATGGAGTTCAACGGTTCAAGAAGATGGCTGACCATGACATTTTCAAGAGCAATTTGGGATGGACGAGACACAATTGCACGTGCAATTCGATATCACCTCTGTTGCAATATTTAGGAACATCGGAGCAGGAGTAGGCTATTCTGCACATCACGCCTGCCACACCATACAATATGATCATGACTGATCATCCACTTCAAAGCCTTTTTTTCACACACTATCCCCATAACCCCTTATGTCAATTGTATTTACAAATCTGTCAATCTCTGCTTTAAATATACTCAATGACTGAGCGTCCACAGCCCTCTGGGGCAGAGAATTCCAAAGATTCATAATCCAAAATTTAAAATTACCATTGTGCACTTCTTAATTCAGTGAAGCCGCTTAACGTAACGAAATTAACAACCTTATGGATCCAGGTGACACTTAATCATGTTCTTCCGCTCATCTCTGAATTTCCTCTTGGAAACTGCATAAATAAAAGTGTTTGTGGAGCAACTCCAAGACCTGACTATATATCCAGACTTTTTGATAATGGTGATGATTCCTTATAAGGTGCTTATAAAAATTGAATATCTGTAAATTTTATACTTACATAAGTTTCGCGTCACCATAGATAAAATGATTAAACTGTCAGATATGGCGAACAATAAATCTTTTTTTTCGATTCTCCATCTCTGGAACTTTGTACTTCTCAACGTTGTTATTATCCCTGTGTCCTGCCCTGACTCTGCTGACCATCTAAGCTGTAGGTAATTTTGGGCAATGAACCAGAAAATTAAATGAAACGGAGTTAAAATAGCGTTAATCACAAAATTGCTACCCATATGGTTAAAGTATAGAAGCTTGATTTTACATAACAATAACATAATACATTTTCAATTATTTCCCGAGGTTCATACATAAAATAGATTGGACCATTTTCCAGAACGCTCAAGGAACAGGCGACTGCTACAACAACAGCCGCTGTGTCTTAAGGGCAATATACATTTTTCACAAGTTTCAGCAACAAATGGCACAAATCGATCAAAGTTGAAAGTGGAACCGAACAAGACAACACAACCAACTGATGTAAACATTAGGACGAGATAGAGACAGCAAGTTGAAGTGCAATTTAAGAAAGAATATTGTCAATAATCATATTTAATTTCATTCACTATGAATCAGCTACCAGGAGATTCACCGCAGCCCTGACCACAGGATAGCAGGTAATGCATTTCGCGAGGCCAAAACCTCCGCGGGAGAGATTCACAACAGTCACCAAATTAGGTTCAGAGAAGAATGAATGAAATTACTAACTCTCCTTATCTTGAGGGAACGACTAGCCGTTAGCAAAATATATGAAAATGTTTTCACCTTTTTATCTTGTCACTCAGAAGGCTCTGTGGCTAATTTTCGTGGAAATCACATGAATCGCGGCACGCTAAAATAACGTTTTTGAACTGGTTGAAACAAATATTCATTTCAAGCTGCCTGGTTAACCCATTTAAGAAATAGTTTCCAATTTTTCATTCGCATGTTTAGGCTTTGATTTGCTTGGCGGTATGTTCCCTGTGTTCATTCCAGAATAAACTTTGTTTTTTTTTAAATCTACTCACAAGTTGAATGACGTCTGTTATTGATTCATATAATTTATTCCTTGTCTAACTCAACCTGAAGAAAGCAGAAGCAACAAAGATTTTGATTCTAGCAATACTGAACTGGGTAGAATTTTGGTGTTTGGTTGTTCATCCGTTACCTAAGCCGTTCAGCCCATCTCTCCCATGTTTTCGCAAATCTCCGCATATTCCCATAATGCCTGCCACCTTTGTGGTGATTTCACTGTTTGGTCAGCGATCGGTTTTTTTTTGTGTGATGTTTAAAATTAATACGGACAATGAAATCCCACTGCAGCGTCGCATCTCATTTTGTCTTGACTTTTAATCTGACTGGAAATCTGAACTCTGGCCTCATTCTCCCTACCAAAATGCATCACTTCACACTATTCTGCGTTAAATTTTATTCTCCATGTGATTGTCCAGTTTACGATTCTAATTCTTCCTGAGGTCTGTTAATATCCTCGTGATTTTTTTCTACGTCTATGTGAAGGATAAGAGGCGTGGTTGACTCGGAATTTTCATTTGTGGAAGGTCAATGAAAGATACTTCCCGCCCAAAACCGTTGTGCCTTACTCTTTTAGATTATGTCTTCTTGGGACTCGCCGGTAAGTCTTTTACCATTGCAAATTTATGGCGCATGCGCAGAAAAACGCAATCCCCGCAGCACCCCCCACCACCAACCCCCCCCCCCCCCCACACCTCACGGTGCTGCCTCTGGCCGCTCCTCTCCCCTCCATCACAGGGCCCTTCACTCACCCACTCGCCGGCCGCCCCTCTCCTACCAGGCCCGCTGCACCTCCCCCCGCTCCCAAGCCCCGGCCCGCTCGTTCGTTCTCTCACTCCGCCATTGTGTGCTGACATGTGTTTGTTCGGTTGCCTCCATGTGATTATTTGAACAGCGCCATATTTAATCCTGGCAGCTGCCTAAAGTCGCAGTGTGTGACGTTTTGGTGGCATATGCTGCGTTCGCGCATGTGCCACAGCAGTGCCCCCTCGCGGTAACGTTGTCAGAAAATGCAGCCTTTTGTGATATATTGAGCAGCACCATCTTTTCTACTGGCAGCTGCCAAAACTTCGCGGACAGTGATGTTCGAGCATGAGGCTGCATTTGCGCATGTACAAGTGGTTGTGTTCTCAGCAACCAAGGTGTCACAGAAAGAATATCACCTCCAATGTATTTAGAACAGAGACATCATGTGGTATATATTAATGATTTGGACTTAAATGTAGGAGGCATGGTTGAGAAATTGTTGATGACACAAAAATTATCCGTGTTGTTGATAGTGAAGAAGATAGCTGTAGACTCCAGAAAGATATCAATGGTTTGGTTGAGTGAGTGGAAAAGTGGAAAATGGAATTCAATCCAGAGAAGCGTAAGGTAATGCATTTGTGGAGGGCAAATAAAGCGAGGGAATACACAATAAATGGGAGGGTATTGAAAGGGATGGAAGAAGTGAGAGAGCTTGGAGTGCATGTCCACAAGTCCCTGAAGGTGGTAGGGCAGGTAGATAGAGTGGTGAAGAAGGCAAATACAATGCTTTCCTTTATTGGCTGAGGTATAGAATTCAAAAGCAGGGAAGTCATGCTGGAACTGTATAAAGTTCTAGTTAGACCACATTTGGGGTATTGTCTCCAGCTCTGGTCACCACATTACAGAAAGGACATAATTGCTCTGTAGAGAGTGTAGAGGAGATCGTTGTTTTTTATAAGAGATACAGCACTGAAACAGGCCCTTCGGCCCACCAAGTCTGTGCCAACCATCGACCACCCTTTTATACTAATCCTACACTAATCCCATATTCCTACCACATCCCCACCTGTCCCTATATTCCCCTACCACCTACCTATACTAGGGGCAATTTATAATGGCCAATTTACTTATCAACCTGCAAGTCTTTTGGTGGTGGGAGGAAACCGGAGTGCCCGGCGAAAACCCACGCAGACACAGGGAGAACTTGCAAATTCCACACAGGCTGTACCCAGAATTGAACCCAGGTCGCTGGAACTGTGAGGCTGCGGTGCTAACCACTGTGCCACCCAGAGCTGTTGCCAGAGCTCAAAGTTTGCAGTGATGAGGACCGGTTGGATATGCTAGGGTTGTTTTCCTTAGGCTGAGGGGTGACCTAACAGAGGATTGCAAAATTATGAAGAGCCTAAATAGAGCAGACAGGAAGGACCTGTTTCTCCTCGCGGAGAGGTCAATTACCAGGGGGCACAGATTAAAGGCAATTGGTGGAAGGATTAGAGGGGACATGAGGAAAAACCTTTTCACTGCCCGGAACTGTATTGGAGGCAGAAACCCTCAATTCTTTTAAAAGGTACCTGGACAGCCACCAGAAGTGCTGTAACTGGCAAGGTTATGGACCAGGTGCTGGAAGATGGGATTAGATTGAGCAGATAGATTTTTCAGCTGCCATGGACACAACGTGCTGAATGGCCTCCTTCTGTGCCGTATTTTTTTCAATGATTCGATGGTTCTATCAGAAATTGCTTCACAGAAAAGGTCACGAGGCTGTGAAACTCCCTTGCAGGGTTAGGGGTTGAGGTAAAAAAAAAAAAAGTCAGCATTGAAGACTGAATTGAAAAGATGGGCAAAGAAATTTCAGATGTTACAACCATGGCAGGTTTACAGCGTTAGGCCAGCAATAAAGATTATTCCAAATGTCTCAAATATACATGTCAGATAACCAGAAGTAGGCTGTCCTTTTGAAAGTGCAGGCATGGCATAATCTATTTGGATTGTCGAAACCATGAAGGTGTTCAGAAAGTTTATTCTACAATATTCTGTGTGGTGAATATTTCAAATATTAATGTTGTAGGCTGTAAATTTACAACTTGAGAACAACGTGGAATGTTAGACAGAACCTCCTCACGGAAAGAATATAACACTCATGATGATAATTTAGATGATTAATCCATTGAAGGCGATAGCTAGATGTTTCAACATGTGTTACATACGGGAGTATGGAATGAGGAATATGTTACAGAAACTGATGTTTGGTTTAGATCAGTGCTAATCAACATATATGTCTGTTTAATTTATTTTATATGGCGTCTCAAAATCGTTATGTATTTGCTCTGATCCGATATTGCCAGACTTCAGGTTAAACACTGCCTCGACTTTAAACTTTTCATCCAACTTTTCCCCTTCCTACATTGCTTCGCCTTCTCTATCTCTGTAATCTCCTCCAACCCTACAAGTCTCTGAGATCTCTGCGTTCATCCAATTCTGTCTCTTGGGCATTCCTAACATTAATGACTCCAGCTTTTGGCAGGGGCCTAAGTACTTGACGTCCCTCGCTAAACCTCCCCATCTCTCTACCTCTCTTTCCTCTTCTGAGGCGATCGTTAAAACCAACCTCTTTGACCAAACTTTTAAACATCTGCTCTAACATCTCCTTGCATTTTTCATTGCAAATTTTTGTCTGTTAACGCTCTTGTGAATCTCCTTGAGGAGTTTTACTACGTTAAAGATGATATATAACGCAAGCCGTTGTTAATGCATCTGTCTTACAATATCAGAAAAAGTTAATAATGCTCCAAACATCTTTGATCGTGTACAATATGGCATCAATGGCTCCAGTCGAACATAAAAGCCGACATGGACTGATTTGCAAAACAGGTCTGTTTTTGTGCTGTATGCTGTCATTAATTCACTGCAATATGTGGACAAGATGGGAATTCTGGTGTCTGTCTGTCAGTTGAAAAACGTTTGTTCGATTCGGATGGATGCAATTTTATTTACTGCTGTGAAGCCATTTAAATTATTTGACTAACTTTGTAATGAGACCCAGGGGATGCTTAATCATATTCTTCAATTCGCCTGTGAATCTGCTCTGGGGCACTACGTAAATGAATGTGTTTGTGCAAGAACTGAAACACCTTAGCATATACCCGGATTTTTCTGCAATGGGGATAGAGCCGTTGCAATGTGTTTATAATATTCTAATATCCTCAAATTGCATACATATGGCACATATAAACACTACCATCCATAACAGTAGTAGATTGCCAGATACAGCGAACAGTAAAATTATGGATTTCCTTCGCTTCTCCATCTCTGTATCAGTGTGATTCGCAAAATTGTTGTTTCCTCTGAATCCGCTCCTCACTCTATTTGCCAGTGTAATAAGCCTGACGGTCAGGGCACTGAGCAGCATGATCAGCATAATTGAAGCAAATGGGGAAAAATTATGCCGAAACAAACATATGCTTCCCAGATGGGTACAGTGTAGAAGCTTGCGTTTGTATAACAGGACATTGTCAATTATTTTCTGAGGTTTATACATAAAGAAGATTGGAATATTTTCTAAACTGCTTATGAAACACACCACTGTTATCACCACAGTCGCTGTTTTCTCAGTGCAATATTTTGTTGGTAAAGTTTGGTGACAGAATCAAATCGATCAAAGGTGAACGCAACAGTGAGCCAGACAGAACAATCAATCGAAAGAAAGAGCAAGGCCATATTAAGACAACAAATGGGAGTATAGTTCAGGAATGAAAATGGGAAATAAGCATCTTTTATCTCATACAGAATTACAACAAATACCAGAACCATTTGATCAGCCGCTGCCATGACCACAAAGTAATGGGTGATGCCTTTGGAGAGACCGCAATTTCCACGGGAGAAAATGACGATTATCACCAAACCAGCTGAAAAAAAGACGAATCTAAATTACATACTTTCATTACTCTGAGGGATGATCAGTCGGCAGATCTTTGTATTAAATTCAATGTTTTTGCATTCAGTCAAATCTTTTTCTCTTTGTCCCAATCTATCAGATGGGCTTAGGTATTCCAAAAAGGCACAGTTCCTTCGGAATGATTTTGAACAAGACAAGGGGTTACGATTTGGGAGTGGTGGGTGGGGGTGGGGTGGGGGCTGGGGATGGTAGGATGCGGGGTAATGTATTAGCATGGACAGAGGATTGGTTACAGTACAGAAAACAGAGCGCCTGATTAAATGGGTCATTTTGAATTTAGCAGGCTCTTAATCATTGCGTGCCGGAAGGAGCAAAACTCAGGGCATCAAATATTTACAATCCATATCAATAACTCAGATGAAGTGATAGAGTGTAATATATCTAATTTCCTTGACGGTACAAAGTTTGGTGGGAACATAAACTCTGAGGAAGCCAAAAAGAGTCTGTATAGGAAAAAATGCAGAGTATTTGTGAAGGTTGCAGGTGTATTATAATGTGGAGAAATTTGAGGTTGTCCACTTTGATGGGAATAAGAGAAAACTTTGACTCTGTTTAAATGGCTAGAAACTATTAATTGCTGGTGTTCAGAAAGGGGTTTAGATGCCCTCGTGCAAGGAGTACCGAAAATTAACCTGGAAGTACAGCAAGCAATTAGGAAGGCAAATGGTATTCATTCAGAGTGTTGTGAACCAGTGAAATCCTTTACCCCAGAGGGGTGTTGATACTCAGCCATCGAGTCCATTCAAGACTGAGATCGATGAAGTTTTGGACTCGGGGGGAATCAAGGAATTTGGAGATCGGACTGGAAAGTGGAATTCTGGTCGAAAATGATCCATGATCGTATTGAATGGTGGACCAGGCTCAAAGGGTGGTATGGCCTACTCCCACTCTCATTTCCTCTGCTCGTATGTTCGATTGAACATTATTAATTATTTTGAGTTACTTCAAAAGAGAAAAAAATGATCTTGTGAATTACATGGTTGGATTTCCAGCTTACCACTGGACCAAAAGCTGGATTTTCTGACTGACAGCTAAAGTCATTTCCAGTTACTTCACCACAAGGGAATTTCTGGCTGGTTCAAGCTGGTCAGCCAATTTTACTTACCACTGCCTCCATAGTAGCTTTCCAGCTGACGTTCATGTCACATGGGAGGTCGAATTCCAACACTAGTGTTAAGCCAAACGTCAGATTGCAGATGTTTCCCAGTATCTCCTCATTTCAAATATCTTCAATTTTTCATGCAATATAGTTTTCAGGGTGATCACACGATTCTGGCTCTTAACTGCACTCTGAAATCGTAAGACACTCAGTTGTCAAAGGACACATAGGGATGGACAACAAATGCTAGTCTTGCCAGCAACTCTCACATCGCATGAAAAAAAAATCTTTTCATCTTTTGAAGGAGGCAAACTTTCCTACTCGGAGTCCTTCCTGTGGTTTTCCTTAGAACATAACTAGCAAAGCACAATTACTCAGTGATACATTGTTTTCTGTGCACAATAGAATGATAAATATTTCATTTTGGATTGTACCCCAACTATGTACCGCCGGAATCACACACATCAAAAGTATTGGTTAAATGACGGGAGTTATGTCGTGCTTCAGCATTGGCAATGGGGCTTTTGAAGATCTATCAGATATTAATAGAAACGTGGACATCGGAATCCCTCAGCAGCAAATATTTAAAAGCATATTTGAAAATTAGTTTATCAATAATGGACAATTAATATTAATATAAAGCGGAGGCTCCGGAATAATGACTTTGTTTCACAACCAAGAAGAGAACTGTCGTGAGTGGTACTGCGCCTGCCGCCATTATCGGCCCGCTCGACATCCAGTTATTTAGACCAATGGAGCTTAATTCCAGAAGGTATGTATAACAAGGAACCACTGCCATCCCCCACCCACCACCTCCCAAGAATTCATCCCCGCTGATAACTGCGGCTGCATGACGAGCCCTCCTTAAATAATTTCTCAGCAATTATCCCAAATCAAACTGTGTATTTTAATACAGGTGGAATTATTGCCCAGCGCATGATAACATAAAAAATGACGTCGAAACTGAGCCAAATAATGCAAAAAGCAATAGTTGAAGTCTCAGGGCCAGATTCAATCAAGAATAGAAATTGAAGCTTTGGAAACTGTGGCTTATACAAACATAGAATTGGAAATCTCTCTCAGTACACCGACGCGCACACACACGCACGCATATATATATAAAGATATAACATTATATTTCTCTTTACTCCAGTGGCAGTAAATTACAAACTTCAAAGAAAAAAAAACAACAAATAGGTTAAGTGCCTTTATCGAACTATTTGTCACCTGGCTTTTCAAAAGGGAAGAAAGGACCAGGAACAGAGAGGGTAATTTTCACTTTCACAGCATGGACGATAATGTGAAGAATATGGGCGTTACCCATTGGAAAGCCCGCCCGACATCCATGCCATTGCCGAAGGTGAATATCACCCCTACATCATGGATGCAGTACCCGCCTCAACATTATTAAATACAGTTACTGGGGAGGGATCTGCCGATCTCTTTTGGCAACTTTAACCCTTTCTCCCAGATTACCAGGATCTTTTATCGATGCTGTGGTGAGACGCCGGAGCTGCAGTTACTCTATTCTGACCATGCACAAGTGACCTGGGATAGATGGTATTCCTTATCACCTGGACATTGAACATCGGCCGACTCTTTGAGTAGATATTTGATTTGGGCAGCTGCGCTGAACAGGTGGTATCGCTGAGGCTGCTTGTTATAAGTCTCGCTTGATATTCAGTTCGATTGAAGTCAGTGGAATTGAATATCAGACGGGGAGTGATGGGCAGATGTGATAGCGCCATTCTAGTCCTGTATGTGGCTTTGCTTCCAGTTGTTAACAGAACCCGCCGACTTTCCTTCTATTGAAAATAATGGAAGACAATTGTTATTTTTTCGGGAAGCATATTCTCTGCAGAGGAGTTGTCTTTTTGTTTATTTTATTTAGAGATACAGCACTGAAACAAGCCCTTCGGCCCACCGAGTCTGTGCTGACCAACAACCACCCATTTATACTAATCCTACATAAACCCCATATTCTCTACCACATCCCCACCACTCTCCTGCCTAAACCAGGGTAATTTACAATGGCCAATTTACCTATCAACCTGCAAGTCTTTGGCTGCAGGAGGAAACCGGTGCACCCGGCGGAAACCCACGCAGACACAGGGAAAACTTGCAAACTCTGCACAGGCAGTACCCAGAACTGAACCCGGGTCACTGGAGCTGTGAGGCTGCAGTGCTAACCACTGCACCACTGTGCCGCCCTAGCTGTGCTAGGTCCAACCGATGTAGAGAAGTACAGATGTTAAATCTATCCCGCAGTTACCAGAGAAATCAACACTTGGGTCTCGTACGACAACAGTGCAGCTGAACCTGGATGTGCTTTCATACCACTTGTTCCTTTGCTTCTCCACAACACTAACTGACACCAAATTAAAGCAATGTGATAGATCACAAAGTTTCAGAATCAAGCACTTCAGGCTGCACTACAAGCAAAGCTATACAATGTCGTTGTCAGCGGTCAGTGACCTCGCCTGGCAACAACACGTAGGGACATTTACACTCATGGTTTCTTTTTTACCAACAGTGGTGAGAAAACAAAACTCACTGCTACAATCCCAATTCAGAGAATTAGTGGCCTTAAAAATCAATTTGGGCAGCAACGAAAAACTGTTGATAGTGAAATGGCCGCCTAAATTAACGAACGCATTCAAAGAAAAAAGAACAAAGAAAATTCCAGCACAGGAACAGGCCCTTCGGCCCTCCAAGCCTGCGCTGATCCAGATCCTCTACCTAAACATGTCGCCTATTTTCTAAGGGTCTGTATCTCTTTGCTTCCTGCCCATTCATGTATCTGTCTAGATACATCTTAAAAGACGCTATCGTCCGCGGGCAACACGTTCCAGGCACCCACCACCCTCTGCATAAAGAACTTTCCACGCATATCCCCCCTAAACTTTTCCCCTCTCACTTTGAACTCGTGACCCCTAGTAATTGAATCTCCCACTCTGGGAAAAAGCTTCTTGCTATCCACCCTGTCTATACCTCTCATGATTTTGTACACCTCAATCAGGTCCCCCCTCAACCTCCGTCTTTCTAACGAAAATAATCCTAATCTGCTCAACCTCTCTTCATAGCTAGCGCCCTCCATACCAGGCAACATCCTGGTGAACCTCCTGTGCACCCTCTCCAAAGCATCCACATTCAGGTCCACTTCCAACGTGATTCAAAATGACGCGTGGTAAGAAACAAAATCTACATGACAGCATATAGTTCTTGTAAAAATGAATTAGCAGTCTGCTTCAAATGCGCATGGATATTCCTTCTATTGACCTCAATAGAAGCGATTACCATATTTGGTGTGAAATGAGCCACCCATTCGCTCAGAGCTTTTTCACGCTGCTGTTGAAGACCGCTTTCAGCTGCTGAGATTCGGCTTGCTTAAATGATGATCATCAGCTGCAGCGGCCGGAAGGGCACGTGAATCTGCTCCTTTTTCTGGGACGAGCGAAGAATCATTTGGCTCTACTGCTGATCTGGCAATCGATCTGCTGTCGGGATGCATTGTCAGCATGGCTGCAATATGCCAGATTGCACCAGGGTGCTTCCATAGCTGCGGGATGACCTCATCTATTTTTACTGGATTTACCACAATGTAACATAGCATTTCCTTTGCTTATTTTGAGCAGCATCGATAAATCCCTTAAACATTGTTAATTTGACTGCATGGTCCTATACGAAAATTTGGCCCCGACACTAAACAACAAGCATATGACATTTCCAACACATGCCTGAAAAGTTGTTTTTCCTCTCGAGTTGTAACATTAAGAATATAACTGAAACTTGGAGCCATCGCATCTATTCCTTTGGTGCAATTATTGATGCAAATATTGTCTGCAAATCACACAAATGATTGGTATTAGTTACAGATAGCTGAACCAACACATTAAGGCGAGTCATATTTACTGCTACTGATCTGGGATATCTTTCAATGATATTGCATGTTGAAAGAGCAAGAATACCAACATAGTACAGTCATCAAAAATTCCAAGCAACATATTTCAGCATCGCATTACTTCAACCATGGTACAAGACTGCTACAGCTTAGGATATTTCCAGATGCATGCAGAGCATTTGGTGAAACAAATACACATACTTGTGATGGATTACAGTTCTCAAGATCTTAGTTAATCAAGACTGTTATCTGTCTTCTTCAATAGAGACCATATATAATTCATATTGACTGGTCAATGCTGCAATTGAGATCGAAGAACATTCAGATACACACATAAAGTGATATAGTCAGCTGCATTGCCACTGCTGTGCCGCTCAGATATGCAGCAATATTAGATTTCTGGAGTTATTAACAACCCTTGCAAAGAGGGAAGAAAGAGGCATTACTATTTACATGAACAGTTTGTTCACTCGAAAGTTATCTGAATAATCCCTGTAATATGCTCATCAGTACGTGGTTATGAAATTTAATTAAGAGAATTCTTACCATGGTAATAATGATGTTAACTGTGCTGACCTGTCATTCATATCGACATCATACAATCTTCACGAGGTTTTCTTTGCCTTTGTCTTTGCCTTTGTTTGGAAATAAATTCAGAAGAAAAATCGTGAGTTGTGTGTTGGAGAAGGTATCCTCACTGGAAATGATAATACACATGGATTGACAATCCGTGGATTTAATGTCTCTGGGCCGATTTGGAAGCGGACAGCAACATCTCTTCTGAACTCAATTTAAATTTCAGGGTTGGGCAATATGGGGCGTGAGTTTTTGGGAGCGGAAGCAGGCAAGGTTCGCCGATTTTGAAGTCTGGCAATGTTTATCCTGCAGCCTGCTGAGTTCAAAACAGAAACTGATTGGAAACTCGGTGGCAAACTGCTGAGAGGCTGTTAAAATCTAGTGGAAGGAAGGTGCAAGTTATGACCTACAAGGAACCAGCTCTTGGTACAATGTAAGTGAATTGAAAGAGAACATTTATAGCAAAAGGGTGCCATCAGGCTGCGGGAAGCCACGGCTTACTTGTGCCATGTAGAGGAGAATGCATTCGCTCACTGATCCACAGAACAGTCCATTTTTAGGTATCCAGATAGCTAGCGGTAGAAGTCATCAAGAATCTCCTGCAGCATATGCTACGATCACTCTCATGAGTCTGAAGAGGTCATGAATGATGCCTCAAACATCAGGATTAGTAGGTTGATGGCACAGCGCCAGAAAAGAACTGGGAATTGGCGAACAAGCCTAGGAGCTTCATCATGCACAGAGCATGCAACAGTTAATGCGTATGTAAGCAGTCGGAACAACTCATTTCAGTGGTAATGAAACATTGGTTGTCCAAATCTGTCTTACTTCCACATTTCCCAGCTTTGATACCCCACTCTTCATTATTTAATGGCCATCATCTTATTGGCTATAACGTTCCCTCTAGCCATCAGTTTCAGAGGCAGCTAGCTGATGCTGCACTGGTCCTGATGTGATGTTTGTTTCATGGTAGATATGAACAATGAGATATTGCTCAGTTGCTGCATTTCCAATGGGAAAACAAGGCCAACGTGCCCTTGATTAATGATTGTCATTGGTGGTGGGAAGGAACTTGAAGGAAGGATGGCTGGCTGCACTGCTCTGACAGACAGCATCACCTTGCATGTTTGCAACTCTCAAGTCTAAGGTGGTGCGTTATGGATCTGCCTCCGCCCTCAGTGGAGTCCCTGAGACCATGACCTCTCTGCTCTGCTCCCCAAAACTCTGCTGACAACAGTTAAAGTTTCCGATCAAAAAGGCGCTAATGGCATTATTGAATCTGACCAAGGGATTCAGTGCAGTATTGAGCGCATTGCTTTTAATATTGACCATGGTACAACAAGTGAACTTATTGGCCTTCCCCGAACAGATTCTCCATCTTCACCTTACATGCGTATGATGCGCTTCTGCAATCCTTCCTTCAGGAGAACTGAGTTTCAAGTCCAGAGACTTGTCAGATGAGTGCAGGCAGTTGCTTCCCACGAAATGCAATGGTCGCCGTTGGGTTTTGCATTAACCTCCAACATCCCATTCATTATCGGTGCTTTGTGGCTGCTTCTCCCTGTCACAAACAAGGAATCCCGGCTCGTGTTTCTGCATTGCTATTACTGTGAGTGTGAAAGTATGACTGGAGAAGATTGCAATGCAAATGAGAAATCGTTTTTTCCATCTGATGCTCTTGGGTTTTCTTTTATTGATAGATAACAAGAGAAGCTAGCAACAGTTGCAAAGATGGGCTGTGGCCTGAATACTTTCAGAAACAAATAGCGGCATTCATCCTCTTTATGTTTGGAGACAGTATGCCTGCGGCTAAAAACTAAACAGAGAATCCTATGCGCTGCCAAACCTGCAGCTGGCACAACTCTTCCAGCTTCCTGTGCAGCAATTCCAGCACATCCTCTTCTAGTGGGATGAGAGGACAGAATCTTTGTAGTTCTGCCCTCGTCCTCCTTCACTTCGGTTGTTGAAACCTGGCTTCTTCTGTGTGAAGAATGTTGACCAAGTCAATGAATTTTGATTACTATCTGGACCCAGGTGGAAGTAAGTCCAACGTTATTGAAACAGGAAAGTGGAAATATCATGGAAGAGAATTTGAGGCTATGATCGAAGATGCTGTAGATGGAGAAGCCTGGGACCATGAACAATCTCATTCTTCATGTTCATTTCCTTTGGGTGGCACACAGATTAGCCAATATGGATGGTAAAGGTAATTCTGTTACAAAGCAGATATTTTGAACTAGGTACTACCTCCGCTTCCTTTGACTGAAGGGGTGAGATGTTCGAACATCTTCTACCATTGCGTTCCCATTCCCAGGGTACTGATGTTCGCAGTCACTGCCATATTTACCTCCTTTGCTACCACGGTCCCCATGCCAGAATTCTGGTTCCTGATATTACTTCCAGCCAGACTTGCATTGCTGCCTTTGCCAATGTTGGGAAGCTACAACCTAAAGTTTCTGTTTCCTACACATCCTGAGACTCAGTTCATTCCAGTTTCCTGAATGGTTGCTCCAGCTTTATAAGACGTTGTAGCTACCAACATAGGACAGCAACTCGCAATCTTATTTTTCCACTCTCCAGGACAATTTGCCAATTTGTCCCATTACAGACATTGACAGACTACCAAAAGTAATGAATAAAAGGCAAGGGCAATGAATTGGAAGAAGTCACTGTGTGATTTCCCAATTAATGGGGGTTAGTTGAAAAGGGTGAGATGTAGTTAGATGCGTTTAGATGAAGAGGGATGGGAGGAGGCGAGTTTCGATTATCAACAGCGGCATGGAGCAGTTGAAAAATTTGACCCCTTTCTGTGCTTAAATACTCTGTGTTACGTTATGATGCTGTGCGACTTCCATCCCATACCGGAAGGTCATTTCAAATGCACGTCCAGTGCTGACCCTGCCAGTGGGTAGAATCTGGCGAAAGGCTTTGTATGGATATTAAACTACAACATGTGTGTTCCCTACATTGTGTACCATGCGACTTTTGCTACGAAATAGCTAAGAATTGATGTAATCTCTAGAGGACCAATTCATTCCACAGAGCTAATCCTTTCATTTGAGGCCATTCACCAAGTAAGTTATCTGGTGAATTTCTGAAGAATTTTTGCTTCTTGTGTTCCATTCGTAAATGGCTCCACATCTCTCCCTCTCCCCACTTTAAAATGCTCCTTAAAATCTACTTTGTTTACAAAGCTTTGGATCACCGGTCATTGTGTTTTCTTACGTGGCTTGCTATCAAATTTTATTTGATAACGTCCCTTCTCTAACATTTGTCCTATCTCCCTGCATCTCCTCTCATCTTGTCCATGAGATGCACTTCCAGATTCCACGACCCTATTCCAACTAAATTACGTACCAGCCAACTTCCGTCCTGGTCCCCATGTCTGTTGACATTGCTAACTGATATCTGACTTCAGCTACTGTTCGAAACCTTAAAATCTGCTGGGATCATCCTTCTGCTCTCAATAACAATCTTTGGCCCCACCGCTCTTGCAAGTTACTGCTCCATTTCTAACCCCCTTTTCCTCTCCAAAGACCTTGAATTTGTTGTTGTCTCGCAGAGCTATGCCAATATTTCCTGGAACCCATGCTTGAATACCTCCAGTCAGGTTTTTGCACCTGCTACAGACACTTGGTCCACTTGGTCAACCTTATTCCTCTGCACCAGATCCAGTGATGCTTCTTTCGTAGCTGCACTGAGAACATTTTCGTAAAGGAAGTTCTCCTGAATACATTTCAGACATTCCTCTCCTTTGTTACCCTTTAACATTATCCGTATCGATAGTTAGGTGTTTAAAGCCCTCCAATATCACCACTTTATATTTCTTGCACATCTCTATGATTTCCTTTCAGATACACGGCACTCTTTCATTCTCTCACTATTTGGAGGCTTTTGGAATACTCCCAGTAATGTGTTCATACATTTTGTGCTTCTCAACTCTTTCGAAATGAATTTTGCCCTTGCTCCCTCAAGGTCATCCACTCTTTCCAACTCCACGATATCTTCCCTAAGCAATACTGCCACCCAACTCCCTTTTTTGCTTCCCTATCATTTTTGCACATTTTGGATCCCTGAATATTAAGCGCCCAGTTCTCACCATTTTTAAGCCACGCTTCCATTATTACTACTACATCATCTGCATAGGATCATAGAAAGCGTAAGGCACAGAAAGAGGCCACTTGGTCCGTCATATTTGTGCCGGATGAAAAACGATCTACCTATTCTAATCCCACCGTCCAGCATTTGGTCCGTAGCCCTGCAGCCAATGGACTTGAGGTGAATATCCAGATTCCTTTTGAATGAGTTAAGTGTCTCTGCCTCAACTAGCCTTTCAGGCAGTGAGTTACAGACCATCACCACTGTCTGGGTGTAAAGTTGTTCCTCATCTCCCCTCTTTTTTATCAATCACTTTAAATCTATGCCTACTCGTCACTAACCTCTCTGCTAAAGTGAATAAACCGTTCACCTCCACTCTATCCAGGCCCCTCAAAATTTTATATATTTCAATCAGATCTCCACATAGCTATCTGTGCTTGTAGCTAACCAACCTTATTTGCCACACTTTGGGCTTTTACAAACTTGCCTTCTAAGCCTGTATTTGTCTTCCTTGTCACTTTGATCATATTTAATAAGGCATTACTTCCCTCTCTAGTATCATCCAACACTCTCACTTCATGCACTTTATTGTTCTTTTGTACTTCTATATACTGGTGGCCATCCCTCTTCCAATTTAGGTTAAGCCCTTCCAACCACTTTAATGAACCTCACCGTGAGTACATTGGTTCCAGTCCTGTTGAGGTACCCTTTGGAATAGGTGCCTGCTGTCCCAGAGCTGCTCCGATTGCTCCCAGAATCTGACACCCTCCCTCCTGTACCATGCCTTAAGCCACACATTGATGCTCTATATCTTCCTGCTTTCATTCTCGCTAGTACGTGGCACTGGTAGTAATCCAGATATTACTACCTTCGAGATCCTACTTTATAAACTTCCTCCCTGACCATAGGACCACCATACCTGCCCTCTCTATGTTGTTGGTACCAACGTGCACCACAACATCTGTCTCTTCCACTTATTCCTGCAGATTATTCTGCACCCTCTCTGTGAAGCCCTTTACCCTGGAACCAGGGATGCAACATGCCACTTGGAAAGCAGGACAGTTACAGAAATACCTATCTTCTCCCCTAATTATGGAATCTCCTAGGAAATAATCATTTATACTCGTTTCTGTTCCCTCCTGGTCAGTCCCTTGCCCATTTGTGCCACTGTCTGGACAGTGCTTCTTCAAGGTGTCTTCATTCCCCGCAGTTTCCAATGTTGAATACCAATGTGAGAGTGGCACCCACTATGAAGCCTCCTGCACTTCCTGTCTGTTCCTACTGTTCCGTATATCCACCCATGTACTGTCCTGAACTCTACCTGGCTGTGGGGAGACCACCTGATGGAATGTATGATCCAGGAAAACCTCATCCGACCTGACGCTACTTAATGACTTAAGCCGCCCCTTAAACTCGGAAATTCTGAGCTTGAGCTAAAGAGGCTGGAAATATTTCCTGCACTTGTCTCCCCGAAGGTGCATGATTTGACCTGAAGTTCCCACATAGAGTCATAGAGTTTTACAGCACAGAAACAAGCCCTTTGGCCCAACGCGCCTGCACCAACCATCAAGCACCCAACAAAAAACAAAGAACAAAGAACAGTACAGCACAGGAACAGTCCATTCGGCCCTGAAGCCTGCGCTGATCTTGATGCCTGTCTAAGCTAAAACCTTCTGCACTTCCGGGGACCGTATCCGTCCTAACTAATCCCATTTACCCGCACGTGGCCCGTAGGGTTGTATGTTATGGCGTTTCAAGTGCTCACCTAAATAGGTCTTGAATGTCGTGAGTGTTCCTGCCTCTACCAGCCCTTCAGGCAGTGTGTTCCAGATGCCAACCACCCTCTGGGTGAAAAACAAATCTCCTCAACTCCCCTCTAAACCTTCTTAAATCTATGCCCCCTAGTTATTGACCTCTCTGCTAAGGGAAATGGTTTCTTCTCATCTCTCCTACCAATGCCCCTCATAATTTTGTATACCTCAATCAGGTCTCCCCTCAGCCTTCTCTGCTCCAAGGAAAACAACCCCAGCCTATCTAGTCTGTCTTCATAACTGAAATGCTTCAGCCCAGGTAACATCCTGGTGAAACTAATCTGCACCCTCTCCATTGCAATCAAGTCCTTCCTATAGTGTGTCGACCAGAACTGTACACAGTACTCCAGCTGTGGCCTGACCAGCGTTTTATACAGCTCCATCAGAACCTTCCTACTCTTACATTCTATGCCTTGGCTAATAAAGGCAAATATCCCGTATGCCTTCCTAACCACCTTATCTACCTGTGCTGCTGCTTTCAGTGACCTATGGACAAGCACCCCAAGGTGACCGTCTGTACTCCCTAGGGTCCTACCATCCATTTTATATTCCATTGCCTTGTTGGACTTCCCAAAGAGCATCACCTCACACTTCTCAGGATTAAACTCCATTTGCGATTGCTCTGCCCATCTTACCAGCCCATCTATATCATCCTGTAATTTAAAGCTTTCCTCCTCACTCTTTATGACACCACCAACTTTCGTGTCATCTGCGAACTTACTAATTATACCTACTATATTCACATCTAAATCATTAATGTACACTACAAACAGTAAGGGTCCCAGCACCGATCCCTGCAGTACACCACTGGTCACAGGCTTCCACTCGCAGAAACATCCCTCGACCATTACCCTCTGCCTCCTGCCACTAAGCCAATTTTGAATCCAATTTGCAAAATTACCCTGAATCCCATGGGCCTTTACCGTCTTAATCAATCTCCCATGCGGGACCATATCAAAAGCCTTACTGAAGTCCATGTAGACTACATCAACTGCTTTACCCTCAACTACACCTCTAGTCACCTCCTCGAAAAATTCAATCAAGTTAGTTAGACATTAGACACGATCTCCCCCTGACAAAGCCATGCTGACTATTTTTCATTAATCCCTGCCTCTCCAAGTGGAGATTAATCCTGTCCCTCAGATTGTTTTCTAATAATTTCCCTGCCACTAATGTTAGACTCACCCGCCTGTAATTACCTTGCTACCCTGCTTGAATAATGGTACCACATGGCGCAGGATATGTAAGGAACAGATCTCAGCTCTATGATCCACGATTTAAACATCTATATTCATTCGTTTAGCATCTACTTAGAACCTTGTTTAAACTTTTATGTTTAATTAATGCCGCAGGACCTGCTCTGTGCCAGTACTCTTACTATTAATTCACTTGCTGTTGTACTTGCCCGGCCTAAACAAACAATAATTTCAGTTCTTTTTTGTAACCATGTGCTATGACGCGTATGTTTAGTCCATTCGGCTGCTTTTCCCAAAACTTCATCAGCTGGGCACTCTTTACCTCATTGTTCTCCAAATAACCAATCACCAACTTGCTGTCCTCTGATGTCACAGCGTGTTTTTTTTTTGTGGTGCCTGAATAAATTGATTGAATCTTTTGAGGAGGTAACAAGGAGCATCGATGAGGGCAACATATTTGATGTATTATAACATGGATGTTAGCAATGCTTTTCACAAAGTCCCACATGACAGACTGGTCAGAAAAGTAAAAGCCCATGGAATCCCAGGGAAAGTGGGAACTTTTGCTTTAATGTAAGAATGGCCAGGGTGCAGTTGTCTTCCTGTTAACCAAAGAGACTGAGGGGTAATTCGATTGAGGTGTATATGTTATCATGGGCTGAGAGTGAGTGGGTAGGAAGGACCTAATTCTCTTAGCAGTTAGGTCACTTTCCCGGGGATATAGATTTAATGCATCTGGCAGAAATATTTGCATGGAATTGAGGAGCATTTCTGCCTTTTTATTATTCATTCATGGGATGTGGGCGTCGTTGGCTAGACCAGCATTTATTGCCCATCTCTAATGCACTTGCAAAGGTGTGCTGAGCTGCCTTCTTGAATTGCTGCAGTCCACGTGAGGTAGGTACACCCACAGTGCTGTAAGGAAGGGAGTTCCAGGATTATGACCCAGCGAAAGTGAAGGAATGGCGATTTTGTTCCTAGTCAGGATGGTGTGTGGCTTGGAAGGGAACTTGCAGGTGGTGGTGTTCCCATTCATTTGCTGCCCTTGTCCTTCTAGAGGTCGCAGATTTGGAAGGTGCTGACTAAGGAGCCTAGAATGTGCTGTGTGTGTGTAACTGAGGGCTGAAAGAGTGGTAGAGGAATAAACCATCATCTCATTTTAAAAAAAAATATCGATACGTAGTTGAAGTGCTGTAATCTACAAGGCTACTGGTCAAAAGTTGGAAAGTGGGATTAGGCTATATAACTTTGTCGGCTGGTCCACACACAATGGGCTGAATTACCTGCTTCTGTGCCATAAATTGTCGATGTTTCCATGGTGTTTGTGGTGTGTCCTGAATCTAAAGGGATTTACTGCTGATGTTTGTGGCGTGTGCTTGGTCTTAAGTGCTTTGTGGCTGATGTTTGTGTGCTGTGCTGGGTTCGTTGAGTTTTCTTCGCTCTGTAAACATCTGTTAATTTCTCTTCCCCAGTGGCCTCATATCCTAGCTAATGCCCCAGGGTCTTTAGTTCACACAGATCAGCCCGAAGAGTTGATGAGAGAATCAGAAAGGATGTGACTACATTGAAGTGATGCCGAGTGACCGATGGCAGCTCGATTTCAGTGTCTGTGCAACTAGAATGGTGCCAATGCAGATTTTCAGTCTTTGTAGCGTTTAATTCAAAAGTTAATCAGCTCCTTTGCTGTACACATCCTGTCGGATTCTGACTCACACACTGGCAATTCATTAATTTATTTCACTGTGTGGTATGAATTGAGGCTTGTTTTCCTGTTGATATTAACGGTCCTGGGGTGGGGGGGGGTGGGGAAAATCAAAAATAGCAAGGTATTCTCTCCGTACAGTCACTCCTAGGGGTTATTGTCAGGGTGCCTCTCCTACAGACAGTTCTGGAGGAATGTGTAGATGGAGGAGTGGGGTTTTCTTCCCCAGAAAGTCCTATGGTGGTGGCAGAATGGTGGTGTGGGGGCAGGAGGGTGTATCGAGCAGAGGTTTGTTCCCACTGACAGTCCCAAAGGATGTCGCTTGTATACAGCGGGCTTCTGTTCCACCGATAGTACCAGATGCAGAGAGCATGCAAAGCAGATGTCTGCTCACCTAGACAATCCTTGTGGACGGGGACAGGGGTGGCAGGGGGGGGCGTTGAGGGGTGAGACATTAAGATGGGGTATGCGATTGGCCCTGACCCTTGGCTTTGAGCCTTGGTTTGCGGAAGTGGGGCGGGGTTTTCATTGTGAGATCAGTGATCTTGCATTAGATATTTTAATTTTGTGGGATAGAAGTTTGATCTTTGCGAGTGGCACTCTATTCCTGCAAATTCTTCAATAAATGAGGTTCATTCTCAAAGAATTGAAAGCTTATATCTGTAATGTCAGTAACAAAACTTCCATCGATTGTAATAAAAACCCATCTGGTTCAGGGAAGGAAATTTGTCCTGACCTGATCTGGCCTACATGTGAGTCCAGACCCAGAACAATGTAGTTATCTATTACCTGCCCTCTGAAATGGCCTAGCAAGCTATTCGGTTGCACAAAACTGGCACACAAAAGTTGAAAACGAATAAAAACGGACTAAACACCAGCATCAATTTTACACCAGAAACGACAGCCCGTTAAAGTCCTCCTTACTAACATCAGGGCGCTTGTGCCAAAATTAGGAGAGCTATCTGAAAGACTATTCAAGCAACAGGCGGGCATAGGCACACTCACGGAAACATACATTACATCCAATGTCCGAAACACCACCATCACCATTCCTGGGCATGTCCTGTTCCACCAGTCTCACGAGAGGTCGTGGCACAGTGGCATGGAGTAGGAGGGAGTTGCTGTCAACATTAATTCTGGACCCCATCGACAAGAGAGCTGAACTCCAGAGGTGAGGTGGGAGTAACTGCCTTTCACATCAAGGCAGGATTTGATCGAGTATGGCATCGAGGTGCCGTAGGAAAGCTGGAGTCAATGGGAATCAGGGGGAAAACTCTGCGCTGGTCGAAGTCATACCTAGCACAAAGGAAGATGGCTGTGGTTGTTGGGGGTCAATCATCTCAGCACCAGGACATTCCTGCAGGATTTCCTCAAATTATGTCCGAGGCCCAACCCTCTTCAGTTGCTTCAACTATGACCTTCCCTCCACCATAAGGTCTGAAGTGAGTATGCTCGCTGATTACTGCACCATTCGCCACTCCTCTCATGCAGAAGCAGCCCGTGTGCATATGCAGCAATACTTGGAAAATATTCAGGCTTGGCCTGAGAAGTGGCTAGTAACATTCACATCACACAACTACCATACAATGGCCATTAACAACAAGAGAGAATCTAACCATCTCCCCTGGGCGTTCAATGACATCACCACCGCTGAATCCCCCACTATCAACATCCTGGGTGCTACCATTGACCATTAAGTGAACTGGACCAGCTACGTAAATGCTGTGGCTCCAAGAGAAGATCAGAGGCTGGGAATTCTGCGGAGATTAACTTACCTCCTGACTTGCCAATATCTATCCACCATCTAAAAGCCACAAGTCAGGAGTGTGCTGGGATGCTCACCACTTCCCTGGATGGGTGCAGCTCCAACAAAACTCAAGAAACTCAACACCATCCAGGGCAATGCAGCCGCATGATTGGCACCCCATCCACCACCTTCAACATTCACCCCTGCAATGCTAACGCACAGTGGCAGCAGTGTGTGCCATCTAAAAGATGTGCTGTCACAACTCATCAAGACTGCTCGACAGCACCTTTCAGACCCACGACTTCTACTACCTAGAAGGACAATGGCAGCAGGTGCATTGGAACACCACCACCTGCAAATTCCCCTCCATAACACACCGTTCTGCCTTGTCACTTTTCGCCATTCCTTCACTGTCGCTGGGTCAATATCCTGCATTCACTTGTGAACAGTGCTATAGGTGTATGTGCACCCAAGGACTGCAATGGTTCAAGAAGGCAGCTCACCACCACCTCCTCAGGGGCAATTAGGAATGGGAAATAAACACTGCCCTAGACAGTGCCTACCTCCCCCACCCACCCCCCACCCCTCCCACCCCCCGGCGAAAGAATAAATAAAATAAACATTTCCATGTTGAGCGACACTTGGAAGAAACATTGAGGGTGGCAAGGGCACAGAATGTACTCTGGGTAAGGGACTTCAATGTCCTTCACCAAGAATGGCTTGGTTGCCGCACTACTGACGGAGCTGGCTAAATCCTGAAGGACATATCTTCTACATTGGGCCTGCAGCATGTGGTGAGGGAACCAGCAAGAGAAAAAAATTACTACACTTTGTCCTCACCAAGCTGCCTACAGAAGATGCTTCTGCCCATGACAGTAATGGTAGGAGTGATCACCGCACGATCTTTGTAAAAACGAAATCCCATCGTCACACAACTGCCGTACTAAATGGATAGATTCAGACTAGATCTGGCTGTTCAATACCTGCCATCTATAATGCACTGGCGACCATCATCAGCATCAGAATTCTATTCATCAACAAATTCTAAAATCATGACCCAGCATATCCCTCACTCTGCCATTACCATCAAGCCAAGGGATCATTCCTTGTTCAACAAAGAGTGCAGGAGAACATGCCAGGGGCAGCACCAGCAATGTGTACAAATGAGGTGTCAACCTGGTGAAGCAACAATACAGGACTACTTGTATGCCAAATAGAGGAATCAGCATGCAATAAGCAGAGATAAGCAATCCCACAACCAACAGATCAGAACAAAGTTCTGCAGTCCTGCCACATCCAGCCATGAATGCTTGTGGGCAATTAAACAACCAACAAGAGGAGGTGGTTTCATAAGTATCCCCATCCTCAACGATGGGACAGCCCAGTACATTAGTGAAAAAGAAAAGGATGGAGCATTTGCAACCATCTTCAGCCCTAAGTGCCGACTGGGCGATCCGTCTCGGCCACTTCCTGAGGTTCTCAGCATCACAGATGTCATTTTTCAGCCACATCGATTCAGTCCATGTGATGTCAAGAAACGGCATTGGATATTGAAAAGACTATGGGTCCTGAAAGCATCTCGACTGCAGTCTGATGAATTCTGCTGCAGCGCTAGCGTTTCCCCTAGTCAAGCTGTTCCAAGACAGCTATTACACTGACATCTGCCCAACAATGTGGAAAATTGCCAATAGCTATTCGATCCACAAAAAGCAGGGAAAATCCAAGGTAGCCAATTACCGCCCCATCAGTCTACTCTCTATCATCAGAAAAATTATGTAAGGTATCACCGACTGTGTTATGAAGCACCATATCAACAGTGACAACAACTGATGCTCAGTTTGGGTTCTGTCAGGGCCACTCAGCTCTTGACCTCATTACAGCCTGGATATTACAAGCATGGACAAAAGAGCAAGAGGTAAGATGAGACTGATTGCCCTTGATATCAAAGCAGCAGTTGTCCATATGTGGCCCTAGCCAAATTGCAGTCAATGGATATCAGTCTTCACTGGTTGGAGTTATGCCTCGAACAAGGGAAGATGCTTGTGGTTGTTGGAGGCCAACCATCTCAGCCCGAGGATATGTTTGCCAGAAATCCTCGGTAATATCTGAGGCCCAACGATTTTTGGTTTCTTCATCAATGACCTTTCCTCCATCATAAGTTCAGAAGTGGAGATGTTTGCTTATGATTACACAATGTTCAGTACCATTCGCAACTCCTAAGACACTGACGTAGTACGTGTCCATATGCCATAAGACCTCGACAACGTTCAGGCATTGGGTAACAGTTGGTAAGTAACATTCACACCACACAAATGCTATGCAATAACAATCTCCAGCAAGACAGAAACTAACCATGTACCCTTGTCATTCAATCGCATCGCCATCGATGAATGCCCCACTATCAACATCCTCGGAGTTACAATTGACCAGAAACCGAACCAGAGAAACTGCATAAGTACTGCTAGTACTGGAATAAGTCGTAGGCTGGGAATTCTGTAGCGACTAACTCGCCTCCGAACACCCCAGAACCTGTCCACCATGTACAAGGCACAGATCAGGCGTGTGATCCACTCGCCAGGATGAGTGCAGCTCCAAAAACACTCAGACGCTTGACACCATTCAGGCCAAAGTAGCCCACTTAATCAGCACCCATCCATCACCTTAATCATTCACTCCCTCCATCACTGACGTACAGTGGTAACAGTTTGTTACATATACAGGGCACAGTGCAGCAACTCACCATATCTCCTTTGACAGCACTTTCTAAACACGTGATCTTTTCCACCTAGAAGAACATGGCAATGGACACGTGGGAACACCAGCATCTGCAAGTTCTAGTCTAAGTCAGACATCATCCTGACTTGGAAATATATCACCATTTCTTCACTGTTGCTGGATCGAAACCATGGAACATCCCCCTGAACAGCACTGTGCGTGTCCGTACAGCAGATGGATTGCAGCTGTTCAAGGAGGCAGCTCACCACCACCTTATCAGGGGCAGTTAGAGCAGAGGCAAGAAATGCTCGCCTTGCCAGCGATGCCCAAGTCCCATGAAACAAATAAAAACACGGATTTAAAAAGGTTAGTGAAAGTGGGTATGAAAAGGGTTTTAAAATGTTTTTACAATAACTTTAAAAATGAATATTTAAAAGTGGCTAAATGGGTGAAAAGGATGCTGAAGAGGGGTTTAACAACGGAATTTGATTATGGATTTCAAGGGAGGGTAAAAAGTTTAAAAGGTGTTAGAAAGGGCTTTAAATCTTCAAGGGAGAGCTTAAATGGGGGAAAGGGCTTTACGAGGGTGCAAAATGAGTTGAAATTAGTTTTAAAAGAGATAAACGGGTTTTAAAAATCAGAATGCGTCTTATCATCACAGCCAGTACATGCAAGATCTTGCTGAAGACATCTGGGTTTGTCACCAAATTTGCAAGCTTGCAGCATTAACTCGCGCGTGCATGTTGACGTCAGCCTGCATCTTGACATCAAAACGGGGATTAAAGGAGACAAGGATCACGTGAGCTCAGAAATAAAAACAGAAAGTGCTGGAAATATTCAGCAGGCCTGGAAGCATCTGTGGAGAGAGAAACAGAGTTACTGTTTCAGGTTGATGACCTTTCATCAGAACGAGCAACGGTTAGAAAGAAAATAGGTTTTAGCAAGAGCTGGGGGGATGGGTGGAAGAAGAACAAAAGGGAAGGTTTGTGATAGAATGGAGGGCTGGAGCGATTAAATGACAAAGCTGACAGAAGGCAAAACGAATGGTAATAGTTGTAGTAAAAGACAAGCATTTGACCACAGAGAGTGTTAATTGCAGAATAATGAACAAATCTGTCCGAAAGCAAAACCATGGAAAACAAGTTGAAGACACGTGTTTAAATAATACATGGTCCGAAATTGTTGAATTCAATGTTGATAATCTAAAAATGAGGTGCTGTTCCTCGAACTTGCGTTGAGCTTCACTGGAATACTGCAGCAGACTGAGGACAGAAATGTGGGTGGGAGAGCAAGGTGGTGAAATAAAATGGCAAGTAACTGGAAGCACAGGGCCCTGCATGCAGATTGACTGCAGGTGTCCCACAACTTTTGCCATTTCTGCCACCTCCAAATACATCTTCCCCTCTGCTCCCCTTTCAGAATACTGAAAGGACCGTTCCCTCTCTGGCCCCCTGATCCACTCCTCCACCGTGAAGATTGAATGGAGTCCTTACAGGAAGCAGGGTGTGGGAAAGTGTAGTCTTCATAGTTGTGGGAGTTGCTGAGCTTACAGTGAATATTAGTAGACAGAAATGGAGACAGAGAAGTCGAGGAAGGTAAGGAATGTGTCGGAGATGCACTAGGTGAAGATAAGGGAAGGGTGGAAATTGAAAGGAAAATTGATGAAATGTTCTAATTCTGGGTGAGAGCAGGAAATGGCTCCGATGTAGTCATCCATGCACAAGAAAAGACAGAAGAGATGGGTGAGGGGGCCTGAGTGGGGCTGGAACAAGGATTTTTCGATATGCTCAAAAAAGACAGGTAGACCCACGGCAACACCTTTTATTTGGAGGATGTGAGTGGTGCTGAATGGGAAGTTGTGCAACACGGGAAAAAAAGTCAGACAGACAGAAGGGGTTGGTGGTGGATAGGGATTGGTTCAAGGAGGAAGCAGAGAGCCCACAGATGATCCTGGTGGTGGATGGGGCTGTACAGAGATTAGATGCCCATAGTGAAGAGGAGGCGGTTAGGGCCAAGAAACTGGAAATTGTTGAAATGATGTAGGGCATCAGAAGTGTCGCAGATGTAAGTCGGAAGAGATTGGATAAGGGAAGAAAAATCGAATCGAGATAGGAGGAAATAAGTTCAATGGGGCAGGAACAGAATGAAATGATGTGTCTACCAGGATAGTCCTATTTGTGGATTTTGGTAAGGAGGTGGAGGTGGGCCGTATGGGGTTGTGGGACTATGAGGCAGGAAGCTGTAGAGGGAAGATCTCCTGAAGCACTGGGGTCAGTAACAGCCCTGGAGATAGTGGCTTGATATTCGGTGGTTGGTTCATGGTCCAGTGGCAGGTAGAAAGAAGTGCCTGAGAATTGGTGCTCAGCCTCTGCAAGATAGAGGTCGGTATGCCATATAACAACAGGACTCTTGTCAGCAGATATGATCACAATGCAGACTTGAGAGACCAGGGTGCAGCAATTCAGAGGGGGACAGGTTCGAGTGAGGGAGCAGAGAAAATAAGATGACTTATGTCACACCACCAGTTCTCAATAAAAGATCAGGACTGGATAAGAGGCCAGAGTGAGGGGTCCAGATGCAGGGAAAATACTGGATGTAGGCCCGCCAGTCTGGAGGAGGACTCCTGGTTGAAGAGGTGAGCGTGGAGGTGAAGGAGGCAGAAGAAGAGCTCAACATCACGCCCAACACAAAATTTATTGAGGTGGGGATGCAAGGGGATAAAGCTGAGTCTTTTGCTAAGTGAGCTCAGTGCTTGACACCGGAAGTGACCTCACCAAGTAGGCGTGACAATAAACATGGCCACCAGCAGCCCTCCCTCATCTGCCATCTTTCCAATACTCGGAAATGACCACACCGCGTATCCGCCCTCCAGGCCTCCAGCTGACGCCCTCCTGTCCAGGGGTCAGGTGATTTAATCTCCCAAAGTGTAACGCGACTCGAGTTGGCCGTCGATGGGGCCCTTTCTCGGCTGCGCTACATTGTGGGGTGGAGAGACCGTCTTTCGCGCTTCTGTTGGACTGGAATTTGCTGTAATTCCTTCACAACTGGACAAAGATTCCCTAAATAGTATGGGAAATAATGTTCATTTGGGATAAGCGAGAAAGTGGTGCAAACTCTATAATATTTAATGTTTATATTTGACTCCCCTCCCCAACAATCGGTCAATTTGTATCTGGTGGGGCCCAAGCATGCTCTGGATCTGGAGGATTAATAACACAGATGAGCCACTGGTGCCTGTATTTCATCCTCGACTGAGGATCATGTTAGGCCTGGTGCATCGCCAGGAACATCTGGAGAATGAACGGAGAAACTGCAGGGACAAAAGTGCTCTGCAATCTGTAAAGCAGCACATTTCCTCCCGTTTCTTCACCAACCACCAAAGGCCCTTTCAGGAACCCGATGGAGCACCGGAGAAGCCAGTCGGAGTTCGCACGGCACCTGTCCAACTGCGTTTCCCACATTTTGCAAGAGGGTCCCCGAAATAGGTGCTGAGCTTTGTCAGACTGGAATATTCCAAGACATAGTGCATGCAAGTATTTAATTCCAGATGTGTTTAAAAGACCGCCTAAACCTGAGTCCACTCATCTAGGTCATTGATAAAGATTGTGAATGACTGAGGCCCAAGCACTGATCCTGGTGGTGCCAGATTAGTGACAGCCTGCCAACCTGAAAATGGCCCGCTTATTCCTACTATCTATTTTCTGTTTGTCAACGAATTCTTAATCTGTGCTAATAAACTACCCCAATTCAACGAGCCCTAACTTTGTGTAATAACTTTCAACCCATTTTAAATACACTATCGTCATTTCTAAGAGAAACCATGCAAGTGAAATGTCGTGCAAGTGAACTGCACGATCCTCACAAACGCGCGGTGACATTCTTGGCCACCACCAACGTTACGACAATATATTCCTCGATCTAAATGCTTCTGTACTCATAACTACTGCCCTCCCATTACAATTTCACTCAGTAGCGGACACAGTCCTTCATTTTGTTATCTACTTTCAGCCACGTTATGTTATGCTGTAAATAGGTATCCACTACATTAGGATAGTAAATAAATGAATTTCTAATAAAATATAAGACCACGGCAATTTTCACGAGAAGATTTACTGGACCTGCTGCATAAATACTATGGTTGCAAGAGTGGATAAAAAGGTGGATATTCTGTGGCGAGTGACTTACCTCCTGATTCCCCAAAGCCTTTCATAGGAACTTAAGACAGGAATTGGCCATTTACCACTTCTAGCCTTTTCTGGCATTTGCCGAATGCATGGCTGATTGGCAAGAACTCCACATGTCCACTTTTGCCCTCTCCCCCTTGATACCGTTGATTAAAAACAAACCTATCAGTCTCAGATTAAACATTTACAGTTGATGGTGGTCCCATTTGCAGAAGACAGTTCCAAACTTTGTGTGTACCGTCCTTTGTGTGTACAAGTCTTTCATAATTTCACTACTGAAAGGTCTGGCTCTTATTTTAAGACTATTCCCCAGTCCTATACTCCCCAAACCAGCAGCAATATTTCCATTCCATCCAAATTCTCGGTTTCACTTGATACCGTGAAAACGTTGCTCAATTCACCCCGTAACTTTCTATATCCCACCAGATAAAAGATTGCTTTTTGTAATCGCTCCTTGTTATTTAACTCCTGGTGTCCACGTATCATTCTGGTCAATCTGCACAGCACCCTCTGTAAGACCAATATGTTTTTCCTAAGATGTGGTGCCCAGAACTTCTCGCAATACTCCAGATGTGGTCTAACCAGGGTTTTATATAGATTTAACATAGTTTTTGTTTACCCCTTTTATTCTAGTCCTCTAGATATGAAGACCAGCATTTCATTAGGCTTTTGGATAATTTTCTGAATCTATTCATGATTTCTAGTGCATCAGTCGATGCCCCTTACTTTCCACCATACACAAAACACAAGTGACAAGTGTGATGGAATACTCCTCACCTAGCTGGACGAGTGCAACTTCAACAACACTCAAGAAGATAGATGTCATCCAGTACATAGCAGTCGCTTGCTTGGCACCCCATCCACCACCTTAAGCATTACCTCCACCACCGACTCACAGTGGCAGCAGCGTGTGCCATCTACCAGATGCATTACAGCAACATTCCAAGGCTTCTTCGAAATCACATCCCAAAACTGTGGCCTCTACCATCTAGAAGAACAATGGCAGCGCCCACAACCGAGTTTCTCTCCTTCGTTGTCAATGAATCAAAATCCTGGAACTCCGTCTCCATAGCACTGGGAGTGAACCTTCACAACACGATGTGCAACGGTTCAAGAAGGTGGCTCACCACCACATTTTCAGGAGGAATTTGGAACGGAGGAGGCACAATGCACGTGCAATTCGATATCAACTCTTTTGCAATATTTCCCAAAGTTAAAATTCCCATTGTGTTCTTTTTTAATTCAGTGAAACCGTTATATAAATCAAATGAGTAACCTTATGGATCCAGGTGACACTTAATCATTTTCTTCAGCTGATCTCTGAATTTACTCTACGAAACTGCATAAATAAAAGCATTAGTGGAGCAACTCCAAGTCCTCACTATATATCCAGACTGTTTGATAATGGTGATGACTCCTTATAATTTGCTTCTAAAAACTGAGTATTTGCAAATTGTGCACATTCATAAGATTCGCGACACCACAGTTAAATTATAAAACTGTCAGATATAACAAGCAATAATATCATCCTTTTTTTTCCAATTCTCCATCTCTGGATCTTTGCAATTCTCAAAATTGTTATTGTTCCTGCGTTCTGCCCTGACTTTACTGATCGCTATCAGCTACCGGCTTGTCTGGGCGTTGAAACAGCAAGTCAAATCAAATGGATTTAATGGGGTTAAGATAGTGTTTAATCAGAAAAATGTTACCCTTATGGTTAAAGTATAGAAGTTTGATGTTACATAGCAATAACATGATACATTTTCAATTATTTCCAGAGCTTCATACACAAACTAGATTGGACCATTTTCTAAAACGCTCAAGGAGCAGACCAATGCTACAACCATAGCCGCAGTGCCTTAAGGTTTTTTACAAGTTTCGGCAACAAATGACTCAAATCGATCAAAGGTGAAAGTGAAAGTTAACAAGACAGTAAAATCAACTGATGTAAAAATCAGGACGAGATTGAGACAGCAAATTGAAGTGCAATTCAAGAAAGAATATTATGAATTTATTTAATTTCATTCACTATGCATCAGATATCAGGAAATTCACCGCTGCCATGACCACAGGGTCGCGGGTGATGCATTCCGGGAGGCCAAAACCACTGCGGGAGAGAATCACAATTGTCACCAAATTAGGTGCAAAGAAGGATGAATGAAATTACTAACTCTTCTTCTCTTGAGGGAACGATTAGTCGAAAGTAAATTTTATAAAAATGTTTTCACTTTTTATCTTGTCACTCAGAAGGCTCTGTGGCTAATTGGAGTGGAAATCCCACCGAATCGCGGACCGCTAGTTTTGCACCACGCTAACATCGTGTTTTTGAATTGCTTGAAATAAATATTCATCTCAAGCTGCCTGTTTCACCCATTTAATGAATAGTTTCCAATTTTTCATTCGCATGTTCAGGGTTTGCTTTGCTTTGCCGTATGTTCCCTGCGTTCATTCCAGAATAACCTTTGTTTTAAAAAATCATCTTCTCACAAATTGATTGACATCTGTTATTGAATTATATCATTTATTCCTCGTCTTGCTAAACACGAAGAAAGCAGATGCAACAAGGATTTTGATTCTAGCAGCACTTAATTGGGTAGAATTTCGAAGTTTTATTGTTCTTCCAAGCTGTGGCCGCAACTTCAACCGCTCAGACGGTCTTTCACAGGTTTTCGCAAATCTCCACATATTCCCATAATGCCTGTCAGCTTTGTAGATATTTCACCTTTTGTCAGCGATGAGGTTTTGAGTGAAGGAGATTAGAATTACGATGCACAGTAAAATCCCACTGCAGCATCGTATCCCAGTTTTGTCTTGCCTTTAAACCTGACTGGAAATCTGAACTCTGGCCATATTCCCCCTACCAAAATGCATTACTTCACACTTTTCTGCGTTAAATTCTATTCGCCATGTGATTGTTCAGTTTACGATTCTATGTCCCCCGAAGCCCATGTCTACCGTCGTCATTGTTTACTACATCTCCGAAGGATATGTATGTATCAAGAAGAGGAGTGGTTGACTAGAAATTTTCAACTGTCAAAACGCCAATGAAAGATACTTCCTTTCCAAAATCGTTGTGCCTTACAAAACTGTCTTCGAATATGTCTTTCTGGGGTGGCAGTTGGTTGGGGTGAGGATGGCAAGTGCTTTACTTACCTAATCTGGGAAATGGACAGTGTTCAGGAAAGTACATGATACGGCATCGTGACGTTCCGTACTAGTTCTCCGTATCATTTAGCCTGTGTTTAAAATCTGACCATCAGAGTTAGCCAGTGATTTCAGATGGTGACGAGTTTTCTTTTTCCGTACAATAAATTACAACCACGTGATTGCGGGAGGGGCTCCCCAAAAGATGTCTATGTTCGAACCGAAAATTGGTATGTTCATGTTAGTCCGGAACACATGCAAGTTAGAGCATATAATGGCTGCTGTGCTAAAATGGAAGTGGCGACAATCATCTCCTGAAACAAAGCTAAGCAAGCTGATCAAGTGATGAATTCATCAATACCTGGGGGCCAACGAGGGATGCGATAGTTAGAAAGCCATGAGAGTCGACCAATTGGAATTGCACCAAACTAGTTGATCAGCTGAAAACAATGAGGCCAATGCGGTGCAACCCAGCAGATCACAAAGCAACAACTCTAGGGTCATTCGATATTATTGATGCAACGGACTGGACACAAAGCAGCGGCTTCTGGGCCGAAAGCGGGATAGGCTCCCAATGAAGAGGTCATGGACTAGCTTTCAGCTTTGCCTAATGTTGTCCTCGGAGATAAGACATAGTTGATAACTTTGAAATAACGAGGCACCATAGAAAGAATATTACGTGTAAGGTATTTGGAACTTGACATCAAAAGTCTGTCAGACAAAGGATCACGAGGCTGTGAAACTGCCTTGCAGGGTTAGTGGTTGAGGTAAAAAGAAGTCAACATTTAAGAGTGGATTGAAAAGGGGGGCGAAGTCATATCAGATATTACTATCTTGGCAGGTTTACAGACTCAGTCCAGCAATAGAGATTATTCCAAATGTCTCAAATTTACATGACAAGAAAACACGAAGAAATCTGGCCCTTGGAAAGTGTAGGCAAGTGTAATTTGATTGTCGAAACCATGAAAGTGTTCAGAAATATTCAACAATATTATTCTGTGTGGTGAAGATTTCAAATATTCATGCTGTAGGCTGTAAATTCGCAACTTGGGAATAATTGAGAATGTTAGGCAGAAACCCCTCACTGAAAGAATTTAACGCCCATGGAATAATTTGCATGATTAATCCGTTGAAGGTGATAGCTAGATGTTGCAACAGATAACTCCGTGTGTTACTGACGAGAGGATGAGGTGACTGATATGTTACGGAAACTGATATTGGATTTAGATCAGTTAAAATGAACATATATGGCTGTTTAATTGATTTTATATTGGATCTCAAAATCGTTATGTGTTTACTCTAAGCCGATATCGTCGGTCTTCTGGTTAAGCAATGTCTCCATATTAAAATTCTCATCCCTGGTTTCCCCTCCCTGCATTGCTTCGCCTTCTCGATCTCTGTAATCTCCTCCAGCCTTGCAACTATCAGATCTCTGCGCTCATCCAATTCGGCCTTCTTGGGCCATACCGGTACTAATTACCCCAATATTTGCCAATGTCTTCAATTGCCTGAGCCGAAAATATTGACATCCATAGGTAAAACTTTCCGCATCTCGACCGCCCTTTCTTCTCATAAGGCGATCCTTTAAACCTACCTTTTTGAACAAGCATTTAGTCATCTGCCCTAAGATCTCCTTATATTGCTCAGTGATAAATTTTGTTTGGTAACGCTCCTATGAAGCTCCTTGAGACGTTTTCCTACATTGAAGATGGTATATAAAGCAAGACATTATTAATGTATCTGTCTTACATTATCAGGAAAAGTTAATCTACGCCGACATTTTTGACCTTATACAATATAACATCAATGGCTTCACTGGACCATAAAAGCCAGCTTGGAATGCTTTCAAAGGTTTGCTTCTGCGCTGTTTGTTCTAAGTAATTCTCTGTAATATGAAGACACGATGGCAGCGCCCATTTTTTTATGATTTCGGTGTCTGTCAGTTAAAAAAAACTTTTCTTCGATTCGGATGGATGCAATTTCATTTTAGTGCTATGAAACCATTTAAATTATTTGATTAAATTAGTAATGAGAGACAGGGGACGCTTAATCATATTCTTCAATTCGGCTCTGAATTTGCTCTGGGACACTGCGTAAATAAATGTGTTTGTGCAAGAACTTAAACACCTTAGCATATACCCAGATTGTTCTGCAATGGGGAAAGAGTCGTTGTAATTTGTTTGTAACAATCGAGTATCTGCAAATAGCACAAACATGGCACTTATAAACACTACCATCCATAACAGTATAAGATTGCCAGATATAGCGAACAGTAAAATTATGGATTTCCTTCGGTTCTCCATCTCTGGATCAGTGTGATTCCCAAAATTGCTGTTTCCTCTGAGTCCGCTCCTCACTCTATTTGCCTGTATAATATGCCTGACGGTCAGGGCATTGAGCAACATGATCAACACAAGTGGAACAAATGGGGTTAAAATGGTGTCTAACCACAAAAATGCTACCCAGATGGGTAAGGTGTAGAAGCTTGATTTTACATAGCAGGACCATGGTACATTGTCAATTATTTCCCGAGGTTCATATATAAAATAGATTGGAGCATTTTCTAAACTGCTTATGAAACACACCACTGTTATCACCACAGTCGCTGTTTTCTCTGTGCAATATTTTGTTCGTAAAGTTTGGTGACAAATAGAGACAAATCGATCAAAGGTGAAAGCAACAGTAAGCCAGACGGACCAGTCAATCGAAAGAAAGAGCAAGGCCAGATTAAGACTACAAATCGGAGTATAGTTTAGGAATGAATATGAGAAATAAGCATCTTTTATTTCGTACAGAATTACTTCAAATACCAGAACCATTAGATCAGCCGCTGCCATGGCCACCAAGTAACGGGTGATGCATTTGGAAAGACCGCATTTTCCACGGGAGAGAATGATGACTGCCACCAAATTAGCTGCAAAGAAGGAAAAAAACGGAATCACACACTCTCCTTACTCTGAGAGATGATGGAGGGATTGGATGGAATGGAACTATATTCTCTGGTGTTTTGAACGATGAGAGGTGATCTCCTTGAAACATAAAAATAAAAGGCCTGAGAGCGCTTCAGATGATAAATGCAATGAGGCTACTTCCCCTGGTTGGAGAATCCAGAGTCATGGCGAAAAGGGGCAACATAAGGAGGGCCATTTCAAAGTGAGAAGAGGAGATTTTTCTTCATTCGGAGTGTTGTGGACCATTGGAATTATCTACCCCACCAAGGTGTGGATGTTCAGCCGTAGAGTACATTCAAGGCTGAGATCGATAAAGTTTTCGACTCGAGGGGCATTAAGGGATATGGAGATCGGGCCGGAAAGTGGGATTATGGTCGAAATGATCCATCATCTTATTCAATTGCGTACCAGGCTCAGTGGTCGGTGTGGCCTATTCTTGCTCTAATTTCTTATGCTCTTATGTTTCATTGCGCGTTGTAAACTAATTTTGAGGAATTTCAAAAGAGAAAAAAAAATCTAGTGAATGACGTGGTTGGATTTCCAGCTTTCCACCGGACCAAAAAGTGAGTTTTCAGAGTGACAGCTGCAATTATTTCCAGTCACTTCAACAGATATGAATTTCAGGCTGGGTGCAAGCAGGTCGGGTGATTTCCTTATCCCTGTCCATATGGTTTGGTTTAGCTTTCCAATTGCCTTTTATGTCACCTGGGAGGTCGAATTTCAAGACGAGTTTTAAACCAAACGTCAGATTGAACATGTTCCTCAGTACCTCCCTATTTCAAATATCTTCAATTGTCATGCAAAATAGGTTTCAGGGTGATAACACGATTCTGACTGCAATGTGGATGACTTTTAACTGCACTTTGGAATCGCAAGACGCTCAGTTGTCAAGGGCAAATAGGGATGGTCAACAAATGCTCATTTTGCCAGCGACGCACACATCCCATAAAAGAATTAAAACAAAATCTATATAATTTCAGCTTCTCCAAGAAGGTGAACATTCATACTAGGAGTTCTTTCCGTAATTTTCCTCATAAGATTCCGAGCAAAGCACGATTTCTGTGATACATTGTTTCCTGTGCACAATGTAATGCTAATGGGGCGGCGCAGTGGTTAGCACCGCAGCCTCACAGCTTCAGCGACCCGAGTTCAGTTCTGGTTACAGCCTGTGCGGAGTTTGCAAGTTCTCCTGTGACTGCGTGGTTTTCGCCGGGTGCTCCGGTTCCCTCCCACAGTCAAAAGCTTTCAGGTTGATAGGTAAATTGGCCATTGGAAATTGCCCCTAGTGTAGGTAGGTGGTAAGTGAATTGTGGAGCTGTGGTCGAGAATATGGGATTGATGTAGGATTAGTGTAAACGGGTGGTTGTTGGTCGGCACAGACTCGGTGGGCCGAAGGGCGTGTTTCAGTGCTGTATCTCTAAATAAAAAGGAAATTAAACGTTGCATTGTGCCCCACTATGTACCACCGGAAGCACATACATCACAGCTACGGGTTGAATGACAGGAGCTACGTCGTGGTTCAGCATTGATGGAGTGGTTTTTGAAGATATATCAGTTATTAGTAGAAACGTGCACATTAGTAACCCTCATTAGCGAACTTTTAAAAGCACATTTGCATTTTTTGATTAATAATGGATAATCACTATTACTATCAAACGGAGGCTCTTAAGCAATAAATTTGTTTCACAAACAAGAACAGAATTATTGTGAGTGCTGCTGCGCCTGTCGCCATTAACTGCCCGCTCCATATCCAGTTTCTTAGACCAATAGAGTTGAACTTCAGGAAGGACGTAAAACAAGTATCCAACGCCATCTCGCCCAAGAATGCATTCCCCCTGATAGCTGTGGTTGCATGATAGCGCCCCCCGCCCCCCCCCCTCCACTAAATAAATTGTCAACAATTATCGCAAATGCATTTCAAGCTGTGTATTTTAATCAAGTGAAATTATTGCCCAGAGCCTGACAACATAAATATCGTTCTTTGGCTTCGAAACTGAGCCAAATAACGCAAAAAGCAACAGTTCTGGTCTCAGGTCCAAACTTCAGTCTGGAGTGGGAATTGAAGGTTTGGGAACTGTAGCTAAGACAAACATAGAAATGGAATTCTCTCTGAGTACTGAGTATGCCGATATATATATAATTGACAAATCCCAATTTATCCATTCCCCTTTTGTATTGGTCTTTGCCACTGCATTTCTCTTTTCTGCAGTTGCAGTAAACGACAAATTGAGAAAAAAAAAACATTATTGACAAACTGTTTATTTTCCATCTTATCAAATGGGAAGAAAGGACCAAGAACAAAGGGAGTAATTTTCGCCTTCACTGTATGGACGACAATGTGAAAAAAGTGCTTTTGTGAGCGTGGGAGTACCTTATGTGTTAGTAATAAAAACAAGAAATGCTGGAACCACTCAGCAGATCTGGCAGCATCTGTGGAAACAGAAGCAGAGTTAACGTTTCGGGTCAGTGACCCTTCATCGGAACTGACAAATATTAGAAAAGTCACAGGTTATAAGCAAGTGAGGTGGGGGTCGGGCAAGAGATAACAAAGGATGTCTAGATTGGACCAGGCCACATAGCTGACCAAAAGGTCACGGAGCAAAGGCAAATAATATGTTAATGGTGTGTTGAAAGACAAAGCATTAGTACAGATTAGGTGTTAATACACTGAATATTAAACAGCAGCAAGTGCAAACCTGAAAACAAACAGTGGGTAAGCAAACTGAACAAACTAAGATGAAATGAAATAAATGCAAAAAAAAAGATTGTAAAAAATGTAAAAAAGAATGTAAAAAAAAGGGAAGAAAAAATAACTAAAAAATGAAAGTAAAATGGGGGTCTGTCATGCTCTGAAATTATTGAACTCAATGTTCAGTCTGGCAGGCTGTAGTGTGCCTAATTGGTAAATGAGATGCTGTTCCTCGAGCTTGCGTTAATGTTCACTGGAACACTGCAGCAATCCCAGGACAGAGATGTGAGCATGAGAGCAGGGGGGAGTGTTGAAATGGCAGGCAACTGGAAGCTCAGGGTCCTGCTTGCGGACTGAGTGGAGATATTCCACAAAGCAGTCACCCAGTCTGCGCTTGGTCTCCCCAATGTAGAAGAGACCACACTGTGAGCAGCGAATACAGCATACTACATTGAAAGAAGTACAAGGAAATCGCTGCTTCACCTGAAAGGAGTGTTTGGGGTCTGGGATTGTGAGGAGAGAGGAGGTAAATGGGCAGGTATTACACGTCCATGGGACGGGGACGAGGTGGTGGGGGTAATGGAAGAATGGACCAGGGTGTCGCGGAGGGAATGATCCCTTTGGAATGCTGACAGGGGAAGGGAGGGAAAGATGCGACTGGTAGTGGCATCACGCTGGAGGTGGCGGAAATGGCGGAGGATGATCCTTTGGATATGGAGGCTGGTGGGGTGAAAAGTGAGGACAAGGGGAACCCTGTCACGGTTCTGGGAGGGAGGGGAATGGGTGAGGGCGAGATGCGTGGAATGGGCCGGACACGGTTGAGGGCCCTGTCAACCACAGTAGAGGGAAATCTTCGGTTGAGGAAAAAGGAGGTCATATCAGAAGCACCGTCATGGAAGGTAGCATCATCAGAGCAGATGCGTCGGAGATGGAGAAACTGGGAGAATGGAATGGAGTCCTTACAGGAGGTAGGGTGTGAAGAAGTGTAGTCGAGGTAGCTGTGGGAGTCGGTGGGCTTATAATGGATATTAGTGGACAACCTATCCCCAGAGATGGAGACAGAGAAGTCGAGGAAGGGAAGGGAAGTGTCAGAGATGGACCATGTAAAGGTGAGAGAAGGGTGGAAATTGGAAGCAAAGTTGATAAAGTTTTCCAGTTCACGGCGGGAGCAGGAAACGGCACCGATACAGTCATCTGTTAGTACTGGGTTTACAAAAATATAACTTGAACTTTACTTTGCTTTTGTTGAGCAGCATCGATAAATCCCTTAAATTTGTGAGTTTGACTACACGATTCAATATTAATACTTCGCCCAGACACTAAATTGCAAGCAAAAGTCTTTCCCACTAAATCGCTAAAACTATATAGAGTAAATTGTGTTTCCTCTCAGGTTGTTACATTAAGGTATAACTGAAGCTTGGAGCCATCGGAGCTATTTCTTTAGTGCAATTATTGATGTAAATATTGTTTGCAAATCACACAAATCAAAACAAACAGATAATATCATTACACGGATAGCAGGAAGAGTGGCACAGTGAAGTATTGTTATACATGGATATTAACTGATTATAAGCGTCTTACCAGGAACACCAATTGTTGCAAGAATCGGGTAGTAAATATTTTCTATCTGTATGATTGCCGGCTGTTCCATATTCAGAAAAAAAGTGACGTCGTTTCTTAATGTGTTGGACATGCAGATATTCTGCTTTCAAAATTAAGGTCTTATTTATACCAGAGATAAACCTCAAGTGACACTTGAATTGCATAATGATTGACATTAGTTACAGGTAATTGAACAAACATATCAAGGTGAGTGATATTTACTGCTACGGATTAGGGATATTTTGCAATGTTATTGCGTCTTAAAAGATTATGGAGACCAAAAACGCTACAGTTATCAAACGTTCCAAGCAACATATTTCGAAACCTCCATTCCTGTAATAATGGTACAAGACTGCTAAAGCTGTGGTTATTTTTGATGTAAGGCATTTGGTGAAAAAATATGGATATTTGCGATGGAGTAGATTTCTCTGGATCTTAATTAATCACGAATGCTATCTATTTTCTGTAATAGATACCAATATCAATTATATCAATGTATAATTTATATCGGCGGGTCAATGCTGCATATGTGATCGAAGGACCTTCAGATATATGCAGTAAGTGACATAGTTAGCTTATGCAGCTGAACCGTCCCTCAGATATGCAGACATGTTCGACTTCTATAGGTATTAACAATCCTTGCAAGGAGGGAAAGGGGGATTACGAGTCAAATGGGCAGTTTGCTTAGTCGAATATGATCTGAATAATCCCTTTAATACGCTCAGCATTACGTGAGCATGAGATTTAATGGAAATAATTCTTCCTATCGTGGTGATGATGTTAACTGTGCAGACCTTTCAGCCCTATAGGCCTCATATAATCTTTACCGGGTTTCCTTTGTCTTTGTCTGCACCTTTGTTTGGAAATGAATTCAGCAGAAAAGTCGTGAATCGTGTGTTGAACAGGTCAGCCTAGTTGGAATGATAATAGGCATGGATTGGCAATCGGTGGAATTTCATGTCTCTGGGCCGGAGGAGAAGCGACAATAACATGTCTTATGGCCTCTATTTAAATTCCAGGGCAGGACAATGTGTGGTGTGCTCCTTTGGGAGCGGAAGTAGGCAGGGTCCGCCGATTTTGAAGTTTGGCAATGATTAGCGTCCAGCCTGCTGAGTTCCCAACCGAAACTGGCCGGAAACCCGGTGGCAAACTGCTGCGAGACTGTTAAAATCAAGTGGCAGGAGGGTGAAACCTGGGACTGACAAGGAACCAGCTCCTGTTACAGTGTAAGTGGATTGACGGAAAGCATGGCGAGCAAAAGGGTGCGATCAGCGTAGGGGAACCCAGGGCTTATTTGTGCCACTGAGAGAAGAAGACATTCTCTCACTGATCCACAGATAACTCCATTTACAGATACCTGGGTAGCTGGCGGTAGAAGTCATCACGAATCTCGTGAAACCCAGAGAATTACTGCACATTACATAATGCAAGGATCACCTGAGTGAATCTGGACAGGTCATGAATGTTACCTCAACTATCAGGACTAGTAGACGGATGGCACAGCGCCAGAAACCAACTGGAAGCCTGGCAGAAAAGCCTCGGAGCCTCGTTATGCACAGAGCCGGCAACAATTCATTATCTAACTAATCTGTCGGTACAAATCATTTCAGTGGTAATAAAACATTGGTTATACTCCTACTTCTACATTTCCCAGCTTTGACACTACACTTCTCTTTATTTAGAATTAGAACATTACAGCACAGTGCAGGCCCTTCGGCCCTCGATGTTGCGCCGACCTGTGAAACCATCTGACTTACACGATTCCATTTTCATCCATATGTCTATCCAATGGCCACTTAAATGCCCTTAAAGTTGGCGAGTCTACTACTGTTGCAGGCAGGGCGTTCCACGCCCCTACTACTCTCTGAGTAAAGAAACTACCTCTGACATCTGTCCTATATCTATCACCCCTCAACTTAAAGCTATGTCCCCTCGTGTTTGTGACACCAGCCGAGGAAAAAGACTCTCACTATCCACCCTATCTAACCCTCTGATTATCTTATATGTCTCCATTAAGTCACCTCTCCTCCTCCTTCCCTCCAACGAAATCAACCTCAAGTCCCTCAGCCTTTCCTCGTAAGACCTTCCCTCCATACCAGGCAACATCCTAGTAAATCTCCTCTGCACCCTTTCCATAGCTTCCACATCCTTCCTAAAATGCGGTGACCAGAACTGCACGCAATACTCCAGGTGCGGCCGCACCAGAGTTTTGTACAGCTGCCGCATGACCTCGTCGCTCCGAAACTCGATCCCCCTACTAATAAAAGCTAACACACCATATGCCTTCTTAACAGCCCTATTAACCTGGGTAGCAACCTTCAGGGATTTATGTACCTGGACACCAAGATCTCTCTGCTCATCTACACTACCAAGAATCTTCCCATTAGCCCAGTACTCTGCATTCCTGTTACTCCTTCCAAAGTGAATCACCTCACACTTTTCCGCATTAAACTCCATTTGCCATCTCTCAGCCCAGCTCTGCAGCCTATCTATGTCCCTCTGAACCCGACAACATCCTTCGGCACTATCCACAACTCCACCGACCTTAGTGTCATCCGCAAATTTACTAACCCACCCTTCTACACCCTCTTCCAGGTCATTTATAAAAATAACAAACAGCAGTGGCCCCAAAACAGATCCTTGCGGTACACCACTAGTAACTAAACTCTAGGATGAACATTTGCCATCAACCACCACCCTCTGCCTTCTTTCAGCTAGCCAATTTCTGATCCAAAGCTCTAAATCACCTTCAACTCCATACTTCCGTATTTACTGCAATAGCCGACCATGGGGAACCTTATCAAACGCCTTACTGAAATCCATATACACCACATCCACTGCTTTACCCTCATCCACCTGTTTGGTCACCTTCTCGAAAAACTCAATAAGGTTTGTGAGGCACGACCTACCCGTCACAAAACCGTGCTGACTATCTCTAATGAACTTATTCTTTTCAAGATGATTATAAATCCTGTCTCTTATAACCTTTTCCAACATTTTACCCACAACCGAAGTAAGGCTCACAGGCCTATAATTAGCAGGGCTGTCTCTACTCCCCTTCTTGAACAAGGGAACAACATTTGCTATCCTCCAGTCTTCCGGCACTATTCCTGTCGACAATGACGACAGAAAGATCAAGGACAAATGCTCTGCAATCTCCTCCCTAGCTTCCCAGAGAATCGTAGGATAAATCCCATCTGGCCCAGGGGACTTATCTATTTTCACACTTCCCAAAATTGCTAGCACCTCCTCCTTGTGAACCTCAATCCCATCTAGCCTAGTAGCCTGAATCTCGGTATTCTCCTCAACAACATTTTCTTTCTCTACTGTAAATACTGATGCAAAATATTCATTTAACACTTCCCCTACCTGCTCTGATTCCACACACAACTTCCCACTACTATCCTTGATTGGCCCTAATCTAACTCTAGTCATTCTTTTATTCCTGATATACCTATAGAAAGCCTTCGGGTTTTCCCTGATCCTATCCGCCAATGACTTCTCGTGTCCTCTCCTTGCTCTTCTTAGCTCTCCCTTTAGATCCTTCCTGGCTAGCTTGTAACTCTCAAGCGCCCTAACTAAGCCTTCACGTCTCATCCTAACATAAGCCTTCTTCTTCCTCTTGACAAGCTCTTCAACTTCTTTAGTAAACCACGGCTCCCTCGCTCGACAACTTCCTCCCTGCCTCACAGGTCCATACTTATCAAGGACACGCAGTAGCTGCTCCTTGAATAAGCTCCACATTTCGATTGTTCCTATCCCCTGCAGTTTCGTTCCCCATCCTACGCATCCGAAATCTTGCCTAATCGCATCATAATTTCCTTTCCCCCAGCTATAATTTTTACCCTGTGGTATATACCTGTCCCTGCCCATCGCTAAGGTAAACCTAACCGAATTGTGATCACTATCACCAAAGTGCTCACCTACATCTAAATCTAACACCTGGCCGGGTTCATTACCCAGTACCAAATCCAATGTGGCATCGCCCCTGGTTGGCCTGTCTACATACTGTGTCAGAAAACCCTCCTGCACACACTGGACAAAAACGGACCCATCTAAAGTACTCGAACTATAGTATTTCCAGTTGATATTTGGAAAGTTAAAGTCCCCCATAACAACTACCCTGTTACTCTCGCCCCTGTCGAGAATCATCTTCGCTATCCTTTCCTCTACATCTCTGGAACTATTTGGAGGTCTATAAAAGACTCCCAACAGGGTGACCTCACCTCTCCTGTTCCTAACCTCGGCCCATACTACCTCAGTAGACGAGTCCTCAAACGTCCTTTCTGTCGCTGTAATACTCTCCTTGATTAACAATGCCACACCCCCCCCCCACCCCCCCCCCCCCCCCCTCTTTTACCATCTTCTCTGTTCTTACTGAAACATCTAAATCCCGGAACCTGCAACATCTATTCCTGCCCCTGCTCTACCCATGTCTCCGAAATGGCCACTACATCGAGATCCCAGGTACCAACCCATGCTGCAAGCTCACCCACCTTATTCTGGATGCTCCTGGCGTTGAAGTAGACACACTTTAAACCAGGTTCTTGCTTGCCAGTGCCCTCTTGCGTCCTTGTAACCTTATCCCTGACCTCACTACTCTCAACATCCTGTACACTGGCACTACATTTTAAGTTCCCATTCCCCTGCTGAATTAGTTTAAACCCCCCCCCCCCCCCCCCCCGAAGAGCACTAGCAAATCTCCCCCCCCCCCCAGGATATTGGTACCCCTCTGGTTCAGGTGAAGACCATCCTGTTTGTAGAGGTCCCACCCTCCCCAGAAAGAGCCCCAATTATCCAGGAAACCAAAACCCTCCCTCCTGCACCATCCCTGCAGCCACGTGTTCAACTCCTCTCTCTCCCTATTCCTCGCTTCGCTATCACGTGGCACGGGCAACAACCCAGAGATAACAACTCTGTTTGTTCTCGCTCTAAGCTTCCACCCTAGCTCCCTGAATTTCTGTCTTAAATCCCCATTTAATGACCATCAACTTATCAGTTATAACGTCCCCACAGGCCAGTACGTTTACAGGTGGTTAACTGACAACGTCCTGGTACTGATGTTGCCTTTGCCTCATGGAAGATGTGAACAATGAAATATCGCTTAGTAGATGCTTTTCCAATGCCAAACCAAGGTCAACCTGCCGCCGACTAATAGTTGCCACACTTGGCGGTACATAAGGTAGTTTAAGGAAGGATGACTGGCTGCCCCATCCCGAGAGACAACATTGTCCTGCATGCTTGCATCACTCAGGCCTAAAGTGGTGAGCTGTGGATCTGCCTCCACCCTCAGCGGAGGCACTAAGATAAACATCGACCAGAAACTGAACTGGACCAACCGCATAAATGCTGTGGCTACAAGGCTGGGAATTCTGCGGCGAGTACCTCACCTCATGTCTCCCCAATGCCTTTCCACCATCTACAAGGCACAAGTCATGAGTGTGATGAATACTCACTGCTTGCCTGGATGGGTGCAGTGCCAACAACACTCAAGAAGCTCGACACCATCCATGAAAAAGCAGCCCGCTTGATTGGCACCCCTTCCACCACCACCAACATTCCCTCCCTCCATCACTGACGCACAGTGACAGCAGTGTGGACCATATACAAGATGTACTGCAGGCACTCACCAAGGCTCCTTTGACAGCACCTTCCAAAATCGCGACCTCTATCACATAGAAGAACAAGGGCAGTAGATGCAAAGGAACACCACCACCTGGAGGTTCCTCTGCAAGCCACACAGCATCCTGACTTCTAACTATATCGCCGTTCCTTCACAGTCTTTCGGTCAAAATCCTGGAATTTCCTCCCTAAAAGCACTGTGAGAGTACCTGCACACCGAGGACTGTAGCAGTTTAAGGAGCCAGTTCACCACCATTTTCTCAAAGGTCATTAGGGATGGGCAATAAATGCTGGCGTCGCCGGTGACGCCCACATCCCACGATTTAAAAAAAAAGCACGAACTCTCTGCTCTGCTACCCGAAACTCCTTTGACATCAATCAGAGTTTCCGCTTGAAAAGGCATTAATGGCATTAATGAATCTGACCAAAGCATTCCATATGCATCAGAATTGAGTGCATTGCTTTGAAATATCGACCATAGTACAAGTGACGTTACTAGACTTCTCCAACCAGATTCTGCATATTCACCCTGAATGCGTTTGATACTGTGCTGCAATCATTCCTTAAATACAAGAGAACTGAGATCCAAGTCCAGAGACTTGTCAGATGAGCGCAGCTCGCTGCTTCCCACGAAAGAAAACGGTCACATCCTAAGGTTCTGCCTTTCCCTCCAACATGTCATTCGTGATTGGTGCTTAGTGACTGCTTCGCCCTGTCACAGATACGAAATTCCGGGTGATGTTTCTGGGCAGGTCTTTCTGTGAGTGTGAGAGTATCATTGAAGAAGATTGCGGTGAAAACGAGGAACCATCTTTTTAGTCTGATGTTTTGAGTTTTCCTGTGTTGATCGAAAACAAGAGAAGTTGGCAAGACTTGCATAGATGGGCAGTTGCCAGAATACTATCAGAGAAACTTAGCAGCTTTAACCTTCTGTATATTTCCAGACAGCTAAACATAAGCAGAGAAGCGCATGCGTTGACCAACTTGCAATTGGAACAACACTTCCTGCTTCCTGTGCAGCAATTCAAGCGCTATCTCCTCTAGTGGGATGAGAGGACAGAACCTTTGTAGTTCTACCCTCGTCCTACTTCACATCAGTTGTTGAAAGCCGACTTCTTCTGTATAAGAAATGCTGACAATGTCGATGAATTTTGATTTCCAGCTGGACCCAGTTGGAAATAAGCCAGCGTTACCGAAAACAGGAATAACATTAAAGAATTGAAGCTATGATTGAAGGTGTTGCTGAAGAGGAGACTGGGACTATAAAAGATCTCATGCTTCATGTGCATTTCCTTTGGGTGGCACACAAAGAAGCCAATATGGATGGTAAAGGTAATTCTGCTCCAAAGGAGATCTTTTTGAAGTAAGTACTGCTTCCGCTTCATTTAACTAAAGAGCTGATACGTAAGAACTTCTTCGACAATTACTTTCCAATTCCCGGGGTACTGAAGTATTCAGTCACTCTCATATTTACCTCCTTTGGTACCACAGTCCCGATTGTGGATCGCCTTGTTCCCATGCTGGAAATCCGGTTCCTCATATTACTTCCAGCAAAACCTGCACTGTTGCGTTTGAAAATGTTGGGAAACTGCAGCCTCAAGTCCCTGATTCCTACATATACTGGTCCTCCGTTGAACCTAGTTTCCCGAATGGTTGCTCTAGGTCTGTAAGATGATGTAACCAGTAACATAGGACAGCAACTCACAATAGGCTTTCTCCACTCTCCAAGGCAGTTTGTTAATGTTGTATCATTACTAGCATTGGTAACCCACTAATAGTAATGAGTAGAAAGCTGAGTGCAAGGAATTGGAAGCAGTCACGATGTGATAACACAATTACTGGTGTTTGATGAAAAGAGGTGGGATGTAGTTAGATGCAATTAGATGAAGAAGGATGGGAGAAGAATAGTTCCGATCATCAACAGTGATGAGGAGCGTTTGGCGAAATTGGCCACTCTCTGTGTTTAAATACTCTGCAATACTTGACAATGCTGTGTGACGACCATCCCGCAACAGAAGTTCATTTCAAATGCACACCGACTGCTCACCCCACCAAGGTGGAAAATCTAGCCACAGGCTTTATGTGGATATTAAACTACAACATGTGTGTTCCTTGCATTGTGTGTCATTTGACCTGTGCAACGAAACACCTATGAATAGATGTCATCTATGGAAAACTATTTCAGTCCACAGAATTAATCCTTTCATTTGAGGCCATTCACAATGTATGTTATCTCGTGTATTTCTGAAGGATTTTAACCTCATCTGTAAAAGGCTCCACATTTCTTCATCTCCCCACTTAAAAACGCTCTTTAAACCTAATTTATTGACCAAGCTTTTGATCACCTGTCATAATGTTTTCTGATGTGGCTTGCTGTCAAATTTTGTTCCATAACGCCCTTTTTGTAATACCTGTCTGATCTCCCCTCATTTCCTCCCATCTTGTCCATGAGATTCCCCTCCTGTTTCCCCCACCCTATTTTCACTAATCTGTTTGCCAACCAAATTTTCTTCCTTGTGCCCATGTTTGTTGACATTGTTAACTGTTCTCTGTCTTCAGCGACTGTTCGTCTCTCCTTTCAATGTGCTGCCATCATCCATCCCCTCACAATAATAACCTTTCACCCCACGGCTTTTGCAAGTTACTGCCTCACTTCCAAGCGCCCATTCCTCTCCAAAGTCCGTGAACGTGATTTTCCTTCCTAATCTATGCCAATCTGTATTGGACAGCCATGTTTGAAAATCTCCAATCAGGTATTTGCTCCTGCCACTGTATTAAAACAGCTCTTATCAAAGCCACAAGTGACTACCTACGTGATGGTGATAAAGACAAACTATCATTCATGTCTTTCTCTACCTGCGAGCAGCTTTTGACTTATTTAACCAGACTTTCCTTCTCCAATGCCTCGTCACTGCCATGCAGCTTGGCGGGAGTTCAGTGCCTTCCTGGTTCCATTCTCAACTATCTAATCATAGCCAGAGGATCGACTACAATGGCATCCCGTCCCGGTCCAACACCATTATCTCTGGAACCAACGATCTATTTATTTTATTTGCCCTTGTAATTTGAGTGTCGTGAGCAAGGCCAGCAATTATTGTCCGTTCCTGATTACACTTGAGAAGGTGATAGCTCCTTGAACTGCTCAGTCCATGTGGTGTAGCTATACCCAGAGTACAGTGAAGGAGTTCCAGGATTTTCACCAAACGACAGTGAAGGAACGGCAGTATACTTCCAAATCAGGATGGTGTGTGACTTGGAGGGAAATGTTCACCTATCAACCCTATGTTCCCTGATCTACATTGGCTCCTGGTCAAGCAATGCCTCTATTTTACAATTCTGATCCTTGTTTTCCAGTCTTTTCATTTCGCTAATCCTCCCTATCTCTGTAATCGTCTCCAGGCCCACAACTCTGCGAAATACCTGCACTCATCTAATTCTGGTCTTTTGACCATCCTCTGGTTTAATTACTCCACTATTGACGATTGTGCCTTCGGCAGTCTGGGTGCTAAGCTCTAGAATTCTCTCCCTAAACCTCTCCGCCTCCATCAAGCGGCACTTGCTTAGCAATAACCTACTCAGTGGCGCTTAGTTTGGGTTCCGCCAGGGAGTAACTCACCTTCTGACTCCTCAAAGCTTGTCCACCATCTACAAGGTACAAGTTAGGAGTGTGATGGAATTCTCTCCACTTGCCTGGATGGATGCAACTCCAACAACACTCAAGAAATTCGACTCCATCCAGAACAAAACAGCTCGCTTGATTGGCACCCCATCCACAAACATTCACTCTCTCTATCTCCGACACACAGTGGCAGCAGTGTGTACCATCCACAAGATGCACTGCAGCAAAGCACCAAGACTCCTTAGACAGCACCTTCCTAACGCACGACTTCTACCATGCAAGTAGCCAGGAGCAGCAGTGGCACAGTAGCTAGCACCGCACCCTCACAGCTCCAACAACCCAGGTTCAGTTTTGGGTACTGCCTGCTTGGAGTTTGCAAGTTCTCTCTGTGACTGCATAAGTCTTCGCTGCGTGCTCTGGTTTCCTCCCACATGCCAAAGACTTGCAGGTTGATAGGTAAGTTGGCCATTGTAAATTGCCCCTAGTGTAGGTAGATGGTAGGAGAATTGAGGGAAGGTGGGGATGTGAGAGGGAAATTGAATTAATGTAGGATTGGTATTAATGGGTGGTTGATGGTCACTGCGGACTCGGTGGGCCGAAGGGCCTGTTTCGGTACTGTCTTTCTTTCTGTATGACTGTATCACCACCTGCAAGTTACTCTCCAAGCCACATGCTACCTTAGTTTAGAGCTATGTCGCCGTTCCTTCGTTGTTACTTTGTCAAAATCCTTGAATTCCCTTACTAACAGTACAGTGGGTGCATCTATCCCACATGGAATGCAGCGGTTCAAGAAAGCAGCTTACCACCACCTTCTGACGGGCAATTAGGGATGAGCAATAAATGCTGGCCTAGCCAGCGGAGCTGACATCCCATGACCAAAAACAGAAAAGCCTCTCTGAACAAGCCTTTGGCTATCTGCCCAAATATCGTTAAGTGCCAAATCTTCTTTATAATGCTTTTGTAAAGCGCATTGGCACATTTTATTTTACATTAAAGGCTCTACATAAATACAAGTTCTTACTGAAGTGCCTTGGGACATTTACTAGGTTGAATTCTCCATATAATCTCAAGTTCTAATCTTGTTGTCTGATAATTACATAACTGTTGGTAATATTTAAATAAAACTACTTATTATTAAAACTATTGAATGTACAGTGCTCCTCTGGTGTATGGGATCATGGTTTTGATTGGTGATATTATTATCGGTTTAGTCAATATTTCACAGTTTAAGCTTTGTATGCAAACAGTGATAATGAAGAGGTGTAGGAAGTAGTTGCCATTCTCGACCACTAAGTGACACAGACGTGAGTGTATCGATCTGTCTTTCAAATCCAGCAGCCATCGCGTTTGTCCAGATATCCAAGCTGGTTGTGCGTTTCTCCGCTTATAGGCTTGCCCTTGATTTTCCCAAACATCCCATTAACCTATTTTCTGTTTGGGCCAAGAAATCCTTAGCTTTGAATACTCTCAAAGTGACAGGCTGCCCAATTATGATCCCGGCTATCCCTCCTGTTGGCTTTTCTTGGTGTTAAAGTAGTTTTCCTTCAGCATTGTGTGTTAAACCGCCCTTAAATCAACCGCCATGCTTCGTTAACACTTCATTCCCTCAGCTCTCGCATATTCTGGCCTATAACTACTAACGCTATGACCTCTGATCCCACCATAACCCCAACCACACAGTCATTGACTTCGGAACTATACACTCGCATTTCGCCCTATATTCCTACAAAAAAAGAAGTTTTAAAGATATATTATAGCAGTGTGTTTTACAGAATATATCTGACGATGATAATGCCGCAACTAAACAGTTGGATGTATGAAATATTGGAAGAAAATATTAGAAAGTAAAATGACCCGTGAAATGGGGTAGCAGAGTTCGTTCGTTATTTTAACATTACAAGGAAAAGTTGTGTTGATGAGAAAATATGAACCCAAGCAAATCCATTTTCTCTGTATGTTCATCTGATGTGAACTAGAACAGTTTAACAATCCGGAGCAAATCAGAGATCAGCCAGTGTTTGCTCGGAATCCCTTTGTGATGAGATTGAGGAAATGCTTTTATGGAAGATGGAGGTATCTTCTTTTTATTACAAAGGGTCATTATTGTTGAGCAAAGGTCACACTACTGATACAAACAGATATAAGACTGTGTACAATGTCACCATAAAAGTAAGATGATCAAATTACTATCAGACGTGGCTAATGTCTCAAAGACCAGTAAGGTAGCTGTGACAAACTCAATTTATTCAGAGCAGAGTTTCACTGAACTGACAATGAGTTACTGTGGTAAAACACAACTGATAAATGAAAAATGTGGTGCAAAATCGGGATCAGCAGGTTGAACGAAAAACTGTTAAATGGATGATTAAATTACACATTGTTAAAGACCGCACAGAGAGAGGCAGATCACGAAAGCAATTAAAACATAGCATCAAGAGCATCACTCCATGTTGGCTGATGATCCGCTGAGCACTTGCCTACTCATCATCGTTATAGAGTCATAGAGACATAGAGTTATACAGCACAGAAACAGGCCCTTCGGCCCATCGTGTCTTTGTCGGCCATCCCGCACCCACCTATTCTAATCCCATATTCCTGCACTTGGCCCGTAGCCTGGTATGCTATGACGTTTCAAGTGCTCATCTAAATAATTCTTAAAAGTTGTCTGGGTTCCTGCCTCCAGCACCTCTTCAGGCAGTGCGTTCCAGATTCCAACCACCCTTTGGGTGTTTTTATTTCCTCAAATCCCACCCCCCCCCTCCCCTAAACCTGCTGCCCCTTACCTTAAATCTATGCCCCCTGGTCCTTGACCCCTCTGCTAAGGGAAAAAAATCTTCCTATCTAACCTATCAATGCCCCTCATAATCTTGTACACCTCAATCATGTCCCCCCTCAGCCTTCTCTGCTCCAAGGAAAACAACCCTCGCCTTTTCAGTCTCTCTTCATAGCTGAAATGCTCCAGCCCAGGGAACATCCTGGTGAATCTCCTCTGCACCCTCTCCAGTGCAATCACATCCTTCCTACAGTGTAGTGCCCAGAACTGTACATAATACTGCAGCAGTGGCCTAACTAGCGTTTTATATAGCTCCATCATAACCTCCCTGCTCTTATATTCTATGCCTCGGCTAATAATGTCAAGTATCTCATATGCCTTCCTAACCACCTTATGTACCTGTGCTGCTGCTTTCAGTGACCTATGGACAAGTTCAATAAGGTTCTTCTGACCTTCTGTACTTCCTAGGGTCCTACCATCCATTGTATATTCCCTTGCCATGTTAGTCCTCCAAATATGCATTACCTCACACTTTTCAGGATTAAATTCCATTTGCCACTGCTCCGCCCATCTATACCTCCCTGTAATCTACGGATTTCCTCCCCATTATTCACAACACCACCAATTTTCGTGTCGTCTGCGAACTTACTGATCATACCTCCTATATTCACGTCTAAATCATTAATGTACACTACAAACAGCAAGGGTCCCAGCACCGTTCCCTGTGGTACACCACTGGTCACAGGATTCCACTTGTAAAAACAGCCCTCAACCATTACCCTCTGCCTCCTGCAATTAAGACAGTTTTGGATCCAATTTGCCAAATTACCCTGGATTCCATGGGCTCTTACTTTCTTAACCAATCTCCCTTGCGGGACTTTATAAAAACCCTTACTGAAATCCATGTATCCTTATTCTACCACTTTACCCTCATCTACACATCTAGTCACCTCCTCGAAAAATTCAGTCAAGTTAGTTAGACACAATCTCCCCATGACAAAGCCATGCTGACTATCTCTGATTAATCCCTGCCTCTCCAATTGGAGATTAATCCTGTCCCTCTGAATTTGTTCCAATATTTTCCCAGCCACTGATGTTAGACTCACTGGCCTGTAATTACTAGCCTTCTTGAATAATGGTACCTCGTTCGCTGCCCTCTAGTCCTCTGGTACCTCTCCTATGGCCAGAGAGGATTTGAAAATTTGTGTCAAAGCCCCTGCCTCACATAACATCCTGGGATACGTGTCAACTGGGCCTGAGGATTTATCCACTTTTAAGTCCGCTGAAACGGATAATTCTTCCTCCCTTTCCATGCTAACATGTTCAAATATATCACAAACCCCCTCCCTGATCTCTACATCTACATCGTCCTTCTCCATAGTGAACACCGATGAAAAGTAATCATTTAAAACCTCGCCTATGTCCTCTGGCTCCACACAAAGATTGCCACGTTGGCCCCTAATGGGCCCTACTATTTTCCTGGTTATCCTCTTACCCTTAATATATTTATAAAATGCCTTGGGATCTTCTTTTATCTTGCCCACCAGTGTTTTTTCATGTCCTCTCTTCGCTGTCCTAGTTACTTTTTTAAGTGCCGCCCTAACTTTCTATACTGCTCTAGTGCCTGCGCTGTTTTCAGCACCTGGGATCTGCCGTAAGCCTCCTTTTTTTTCCTGATCCAATCCTCTATATCCCTTGACATTCACGGTTCATCTGGGCCTGTTAGTCCTACCCTTCACGTTAGCGGGTACTTGTTGGCTCTGAACTCTCACAATTTCCTCTGATGTGATGTAGTCTTTCCTACAGGTAGCTGCTCCCAGTCCACTTTGGCCAGATTCTGTTTTATCATATTGAAACCAGCCTTCCCCGAATTCAGTACCTTTATTTCTGGTCCATCTTTGCCCTTTTCCATGACTACCGTAAAACATAGAGTTATGGTCACTATCCCCGAAATGCTCCTGCACTGACACTTCTACCACTTGACCGACTTCATTCCCTAGGATTAGGCCCAGTACTGCCCTTTCTCTTGTCGGATTTTCTCCATACTAGCTCAAAAAGCTCTCCTGTATGCATTTTAAGAATTCCGCCCCTTTTAAGCCTTTTGCACTAAGACTATCCCAGTTAATATTGGGGAAGTTGAAATCCCCTACTATTGTTACCCTATTATATTTACACTTCTCAGAGATTTGCTTACATATCTGCTCCTCTATCTATTGAGGCCTGTAATATACACTCAACCAAGTGATTGCTCCCTTTTTGTTTTTAAGTTCTACCCAAATGCCCTCATTTGAGGAACCTTCTAAGATGTCATCCCTCCTTGCTGCAGTAATTGACTCCTTGACCAACAGTGCAATGCTACCTCCTCTTTTATCCCCTCCCCTGTCGCGCCTGAAGATTCTATACCATGGAATATTAAGCTGCCAGTCCTGTCCTTCCTTCAAGCATGCCTCTGTGATAGCAATAATATCATAATCCCATGCTAATCAATGCCCTCAATTCATCTGCCTTACTAGTAAGACTCCTTCCATTGAAATAGATGCAATCTGACCTTACATTTTGCCTTGTGCCTTACCAGGTCTATATTTGCTCGCCTTCCAGGCAGACTCCCCTTCTGTTCTATATTACTCCGTACTGTACCTCCACTCTATATCCCACCCCCCTGCTAAATTAGTTTACGCATCCCCCTCCCACCCACGCACACACACACCCCAACAGCACTGGCAAATCTCCCAGCAAGGATGCTTGTCACATTCCAGTTCAGGTGCAACCTGTCCAACTTGTGCAGGTACCACCTTTGCCAGAAACAGACCCAGTGATCCAGGAAACTAAAACCCTCCCTCCTGCACCATCTCATCAGCCATGCATTCATCTGCTCTACCCTCCTATTCCTAAACTCACTAGCACATGGCACCGAGTCTTCTTTGGCCTCCTTGTCTCGAGAGACAATGGGTAAGTGCCTGGAGGTGGTCAGTGGTTTGTGAAGCAGCGCCTGGAGTGGCTATAAAGACCAATTCTAGATTGACAGACTCTTCCACAGGTGCTGCAGATAAAATTGGTTGTCGGGGCTGTTACACAGTTGGCTCTCTCCTTGCGCTTCCGTCTTTTTTCCTGCCAACTGCTGAGCCTCTTCGATTCGCCACACTATAGCTCTGCCTTTATGGTTGCCCGCCAGGTCTGGCGATCACTGGCAACTGACTGCCGCGACTTGTGATCAATGTCACAGGACCTCATGTCGCGTTTGCAGACATCTTTAAAGCGGAGCCATGGACGGCCGGTGGGTCTGGTACCAGTGACGAGCTCGCTGCACAATGTGTCCTTGGGGATCCTGCCATCTTCCATGTGGCTCACATGGCCAAGCCATCTCAAGTGCCGCTGACTCAGTAGTGTGTATAAGCTGGGGCTGTTGGCTGCCTCGAGGACTACTATGTTGGAGATACGGTCCTGCCGCCTGATGCCAAGGATTCTCAGGAGGCAGCGAAGATGGAATGAATTCAGACGTCGCTCTTGGCTGATGTACGTTGTCCAGGCCTCGCTGCCATAGAGCAAGGGACTGAGGACACAGGCTTGATACACTTGTACTTTTGTGTTCTGTGTCGGTGCGCCATTTTCCCACACTGTCTTGGACAGTCTGGATATAGCAGAGGAAGCCTTTCCCATGCGCTTGTTTAATTCTGCATCGAGAGACAGGTTACTGGTGATAGTTGAGCCCGGGTAGGTGAACTCTTGAACCACTTCCAGGGTGTGGTCGCCGATATTGATGGATGGGGCATTTCTGACGTCCTGTCCCATGATGTCCGTTTTCTTGAGGCTGATGGTTAGGCCAAATTCATTGCAGGCAGCCGCAAACCTGTCGATGAGTCTCTGTAGACACTCTTCAGTGTGAGATGTTAATGCAGCATCGTCAGCAAGGAGGAGTTCCCTGATGAGGACTTTCCGTACTTTGGTCTTTGCTTTTAGACGGGCAAGGTTGAACAACCTGCCACCTGATCTTGTGTGGAGGAAAATTCCTTCTTCTGAAGACTTGAACGCATGTGAGAGCAGCAGGGAGAAGATGATCCCAAACAGTGTAGGTGCGAGAATACAGCCCTGTTTCACGCCACTCTGGATTGGAAAGGGGTCTGATGAGGCGCCGCTATGCTGAATTGTGCAATCCAGAGATTACAACCTTAGAGGTCCTGCTTTTAATCTGCTACCTGACTCCTTAAATTCTTGTTGCAGGACCTCATCCCTTTTTCTACCCAGGTCGTTGGTACCAATGTGTACCACGACCTCTGGCTGCTCACCCTCCTTCTTCGGAATGTCCTGCAGCTGCTCCATGACATCCTTGACCCGAGCATCAGTGAGGCAACATACCATCCTGGAGTCACATTTGCGGCCACAGAAACGCTATCTGTACCCCTTACCATCGAATCCCCTATCACTTTAGCTTTTCCACTAATTTTTCTTCCTTGCTGTGCAACAGTTCCATCCTTGGTGCCAAGTTGTTGCTTTCCCCTGTGAGGCCATTCCCCCCCCCCCCCCCAACAGTATCCAAAGCGGTATATATGTTTGAGAGGTGGATGACCACAGGGGACTCCTGTACTACCTGCCTGCGCCTACTACTCCGCCTGGTAGTCACCCATCCCTTTTCTGCCTGTGCTGTCATTACTTGCGGTCTGACCACCTCTCCAAACGTGCTATCCACGACGTCCTCACCATCGCCGATGCTCCACAGTGAATTCACCTGCAGCTCTAGCTCCGTAATGCGGGTATATCAGAGATCAGAGATACTGAGAGATAACAAAACAACTCACATTCAGTTTTGGAGTTGCCATTGAAGAAACCTGTTGTTGTGTCGCCATCATCGCAGAATTGTGAGTAAAAATTGAGAACATCTTTAAGGACGCAAGGAGAAGTTATGCGAGTTAGTCTCTGCTGCACTCCCGTATGCTCGAACTTTGCGCTTTGTTCCTGACAGGTCTACGTCATTACTGCTCGCCACCTCACAGCTTCGCACTTTGATGGAAATTGACAGGCTGCTTCTGAAAAAGACCGACGGACTACACAAAACTGTGTCCATCAAGTTATTCAGAGAATTCTCTCGACAAGCCTGAACCAACCATGAGTTCAACTTTTTGGGTAAAGATATATATATTTGATTTAAAATAGCTTATGTACTTTGTCAATGCAGAAGGTGTTGCTTTCCTTTTGTGCTTTAAGGAATTCCAAATCTTGCATGAAATGAACGATCTCACATCGATCGTTCTAGTGTATCATGAGGTATTGCTTTCTTTATTCAGCTATGCCTTCAGCTTAAAGTTTCTTTAGAGAATCGATTCCATCACATTAAATATAAAATGAGGCCTTCTGGAGATTTAAAAAAAACATTTTTCACAATTTAAAGCTTAAAATCACTTTTGCCCCTATGGGTAAAAGTGCTGTGTAAAATCGGAGCTGCATTAATTCGGGTGATTTGTCATTACAACATCTGCCAGGTAGTATATTTACTGGTATAAATCAGTATAATATATGATGCAGTGTGCATTCATCAGTTGCACAATTAGAACAAGATCATATAAAGGTGTTTTTTGTGGGTGTGCGATCATTACTAGATCATACAGACGATTCAGTAAACAAGTGTAAAATAAGAACGGAATTAATTATACGCGTAATCGGAGTACTAGGCATAGAATGAGTACAGAATCATGGAAGAGACACATTCATTAAGTGTAAAAGCAGAATCATGAGCAAATGACATGAATTATAGATAAATCAGTAACAAATGATACATGAGATGATGTGATTATCGGTACAAATCTGTACCAAGTCATACAGGAATTTTTTTTTTACATTTAGACATACAGCACTGAAACAGGCCCTTCGGCCCACCGAGTCTGTGCCGAGGATCAACCGAAGATCATTAATACTATATCCTACATTCATTCCATATTCTTACCACATCGCCCAACTCACTTATTAACGTGCAAGTCTTTGGCTGTGGGAGGAAACCAGAGCACCCGGTAAAATCCCACATGCTCACAGGGAGAACTTGCAAAGTCCGCAGTAGCAGCACCCAGAACCGAACCCGGGTCGTTGGAGTTGCGAGGCTACGTGTGCTAACCACTGCGCCACTGTGCCGCGCTGATGCAATGATTATGGGTTAAATCAGTACCAAAATGTATTCATGGAAATGAGTATTTGGTTGATTCTCGAAGGGCCAGGCGAGACAGACTAACAGCTTTAGGGTCAGGTAGTAATTTAAACATTTATACCGAGATATCTTGCCCTATCAGATGTGCTCATGGGAACTATTACTGCAAGGTAATTATTACAAAAAATACATAGCAAAAATATCAAAAATTGCAACTTTTAACTGATTGTAATGCGAACATATGCATCAGATAATACCATAATGCACATGCAGCCCGTTTATGATGCCGCCCTGCCAGTGACTTTGGAAATTACCCATTTGCATCCTTGACCAATTTACGTAATGAAAAGTACAGCGTGAGAAAGATGAATAAAGGGATGAAATTCATCCTTAATGTGGGTGCAACACAGATGGTGGCAGAACGGCCGCCCGTGATACACCCATCTCAGTATAATATCCCAACCTTGAGATTTTTGCCCAGAGCTGTGAAGGCCTTAGTTTAATTGAGATGATGCAGTGTGAGCGTGTACAGAGCATTTGCATCTCTCGGATGCATTATTTAGCATTTGAATTACAGATTCTTGCCTTTAACAGTAGAATCTGCTGCTTAAAAAAATGATGAATTGTCGGAAGTTAAGTTTCAACAGTTGCATTTATTTTTCTAACCAAAACAGGGAGGCTGTGCGTTTGAGAAAGAAGGACACATATTCACAGCTTGCAAGCTTGGTGTAAAGCTGAAGTTGCCGATCAGCCGTTCGGGTTGGAAATCACCTTGGTCTATTTTGAATGGAAATCATAATTGTGCGCTTGCGATAGTGGTTGGCTGATAGGCAGCGCCATTTTTAAGCAGTTGTGGTAAGCTCACAATATACCCCATGGTGGCATTTCGTTTCTTCGTGTGTGCTCCTTTGTTAAGGAAAAAAAAAGATGAAATTCCGAAGCAAAGCGCCTCAAATTATATTTTGTGACGTGTTGATAAATTTAAAAAAAATTATAACGGTCTAATTAGGGTTAATCGCGAGGCATAAAGAGAAGTCTGTCAGAGAGTGAGGGAGTCAAACTTTATCTGCACAATGACAGCTCATGCGAGTGGGTCTCCACCTATTATACATTCTGTTCAATCAGGTGCTATGCATCAGACACAGCCTATCGGTTACCGCTACCTTTCCAGTCAGTGATGGGAGTTTAAATCTACCCCCGAGATTCTACTTCTGTCTTCGTCAACTGTTCGACCAATAGTTATAACGTGGCAAATTTCTACTTGGTGACATATTTGAGTCACATGGAGGGAGAGTCAGTGAAGTACAGACTGTGATTGTGGAGTAGGAGTCAGTAATCATCAGAAATCTCTCTCCATTGGGAAGAATCTAATATTAGCAGTTACCTTAGAGCCACAGAAAAGTTACGGCACAGAAAGAGTCCATCCAGCCCAACGTGTCTGCGCTGGCACAGAACACTAGCGGCCCATTCTAGTTCCACCTTCCAGAACCTGGTCCGTAGCATTGCTGGTTATATCACTTTTTTAGGTGCAAGTCCAGGTCCGTTTTAAATGAGTTGTGGGCTTCTGCCTCCACCATCGATCCAGGCAGTGAATTCCAGACACGAACCACCTGGTGATGAAAACGATTTTCCTCACGCCCCCTCTAATCCTTCCACCCTAACATCACCTTAAAACGGTGACCCCTGGTAATTGACCTCTCCACTAGGGGAAACAAGTCCTTCCTGTTCGATCTACCTAGGCCCTTAGTGCACCTCAATGAAGTCACCCCTCTGTCTCCTCTGTTCGAAGGAAAACAACCCTAGCCTATAAAATCCTTCCTCGTATATGCAATTTCAAGCCCAGGCAACATTCTTGTAAATCGTCTCTGTATTCTCTCCAGAGCAGTAATGTCCTTCCTATAATGTGCTGACCAGAACTGTACCTAATACTCCAGCTTTGGTCTAACCACGCATGGCATACGGTTCGAGCATTAGATGCCTGCATTTGTATTCTATACTTTGGCCAATAACGTAAAACATTCCATATGCCTTCTTCCACATTTGATCTACCTGCCCTGCAATCTTCAGGAGCCTGGACCTGTGGACACACAATCCAACTTCTCTCACTTCCTCTACCCCTCTTAATATCCTCTCGTTTATTTTGTATTCCCTTACTTTGTTTGTCCTCCCCAAATGCATTACCTCCGGAAGAAATGCCATTTGCCTCTTTTTCTGCCCATTCAACCAAACCATTGACATCATTCTGGAGTCTACCGTTCTTCGCTATCAACTGCAATTTTTGTGTCATCTGCAAATTCCCCAAGCATGCCTCCCATATTTAAGTCCAAATCATTAATATATGCCAACAAACAGCAAGAGACCCAACACTGAGCCCTATAGAATGCCATTGGAAACAGTTTTGCATTCGCAAAAAAACATCAATCGACCATTACACTTTGTTTCATGTCACAGAGCCAATTTTAGATGCAACTCGCCACATTCCCCTGAATCCCATGGGCTTTTACATTTCTGACCAGTCTGCCATGTGGTACCTTGTCAAATGCCTTTCTGAAATCCATGTGAACAACATTCACTGCACCACCCTCATCAATCCTCAAAAAAATCCATTAAGTTAACCTTCCCTTTAAAAAGTCCATGTTGACTATTTCTCATTAATCCGTGCCTTTCTAAGTGACAGTTTATCCCACCTTTCAAAATTGGTTCCAATAATTTGCCTGCCACAGAGATCAGACTGACCGGCCTATAATTATTTGGCCCACCCCTCGCACTCTGTTTAAACAATGGTACAAATTTCGCCAACCTCCAGTCCTCTGGTACCTTGCTTGTATCTAGTGTGGATTTAAAAATTACCCCAGAGTATCCGCTATTTCCCTCCTGGCTTCCTTTAACAGCCTGGGATACAATCCATCAGACCCTGGTGATTTATCTACTTTCAAGGATGTCAGACCCTCTAGTCCTTCCTCTCATTATGCTTATCGTATCTAATATTTCACACTACTCCTTTTAACTCCAATGTCTGCATCATCTCTCTCCTTTGTCTCGACAAAGTACTCATGAAGAACCCTGCCCACATCTTCTGCATCTGTTACCTTGTACATCTCTGATCGGCCCTACCCTTTCTTTAGTTATTCTCTTGCTCTTAATGAACTGTTAAAACATCTTCGGGCTTTTCTTGATTTTACCTGCCAATATTTTTTCATGCCCCCTCTACTTTCCTAATTTCCTTTTTTACTTCACCCTTTCACTTTCTATATTCCTCAAGGCTTTCTAAAGTATTAAGGTTTTGTGACTGTCATAATCTTTCTTTTGTGCTTTATCTTACCCTGTATGCTTCTAGATACCTGGGGTGGGGCGGTGGGGTGTGGTCTAGATTTGGCACTTCCACTATTTTTCTTTGTGGGGACATGTCTACACTATGCTCGTAGAATCTCGCTTTTGAATGCCTCCCACTAGTTTGCCACCGATTTTCTTTCAAGTAGCTGTACCTGGTCCACTTTCGCCAGACCACCTCTTACTTTGTAAAAATTGCCTTCCCCCAATTTAGAACTTTTATTCCTGTTCTACCTTTGTCATTTTCCACAATAATGCTAAATCTAACTATATTATGGTCACCAACTCCAAAATGATCAGCCACTGCTACGTCATCCATTTGCCTAGCTTTATTCCTTAAGACAAAATCTAGAATTTCATCCCTTCTCGATGGTCCTGTTACGTGCTGGATATTTTTTTAAAAGTGCTCTTTAATGCAGGTCATTAATTTTATGCCCTCTGTGCCTTCACACTGTTTTTATCCCATTTGATATTATGGCAGTTGAAATCCCAACTTTTTGCCCTATTGTTTTTGCACTCAGAAATCTGCCTACTCATTCATTGATCTGTCTCTCTTTCACTATTTGGGGGTCTACATTACACTCCTAGTAGCCCCTTTTTTATTTCTGAGCTCAACCCATATGACCTCATTTGAAGATTCATTTGGTATATCATCCCTCCTTTCAGCTGTATTTGATTCTTTAACAAATGATACTACATCACCTCCATTTTTATCCCCCTCTCTATCCTACCTGAAAACTCTATCCAGGGATGTTGAGCTGCCATTTTTGCTCCACTTTAAGCCAAGTTTCCGTTATAGCAATGATATCATGCTGCCCATGCGTCTCTTTGTGCTCTCGGCTCATCAGCTTTATTTGCTGTCCTCCTTGCATTAAAATAAATACCTTTTAACACTTCCATATTCCTGTCCTGCACACTTCTCCGAGGAGAGGGACATGACGGATGTTGAGGTTAGGAACAGATGTTTGATTACTCTAGGTCAAGTCGGCATAAGGAGGGAGGAAGTGTTGGGTATTCTAAAGGGCATTAAGGTGGACAAGTCCCCAGGTCCGGATGGGATCTATCCCAGGTTACTGAGGGAAGCAAGAGAGGAAATAGCTGGGGCCTTAACAGATATCTTTGCAGCATCCTTAAACACGGGTGAGGTCCCGGAGGACTGGAGAATTGCTAATGTTGTCCCCTTGTTTAAGAAGGGTAGCAGGGATAATCCAGGTAATTATAGACCGGTGAGCCTGACGTCAGTGGTAGGGAAGCTGCTGGAGAAGATACTGAGGGATAGGATCTATTCCCATTTGGAAGAAAATGGGCTCATCAGTGATAGGCAACATGGTTTTGTGCAGGGAAGGTCATGTCTTACCAACTTATTAGAATTCTTTGAGGAAGTGACAAAGTTGATTGATGAGGGAAGGGCTGTCGATGTCATATACATGGACTTCAGTAAGGCGTTTGATAAGGTTCCCCATGGCAGGCTGATGGAGAAAGTGAAGGCGCTTGGGGTCCAAGGTGTACTAGCTAGATGGATAAAGAACTGGCTGGGCAACAGGAGACAGAGAGTAGCAGTAGAAGGGAGTTTCTCAAAATGGAGACGTGTGACCAGTGGTGTTCCACAGGGATCCGTGCTGGGACCACTGTTGTTTGTGATATACATTAATGATTTGGAGGAAAGTATAGGTGGACTGATTAGCAAGTTTGCAGACGACACTAAGATTGGTGGAGTAGCAGATAGTGAAGGGGACTGTCAGAGAATACAGCAGAATATAGATAGATTGGAGAGTTGGGCAGAGAAATGGCAGATGGAGTTCAATCAGGGCAAATGCGAGGTGATGCATTTTGGAAGATCCAATTCAAGAGTGAACTGTACAGTAAATGGAAAAGTCCTGGGGAAAACTGATGTCCAGAGAGATTTGGGTGTTCAGGTCCACTGTTCCCTGAAGGTGGCAACGCAGGTAAATAGAGTGGTCAAGAAGGCATACGGCATGCTTTCCTTCATCGGACGGGGCATTGAGTACAAGAGTTGGCAGGTCATGTTACAGTTGTATAGGACTTTGGTTCGGCCACATTTGGAATACTGCGTCCAGTTCTGGTCGCCACATTATCAAAAGGATGTGGATGCTTTGGAGAGGGTGCAGAGGAGGTTCACCAGGATGTTGCCTGGTATGGAGGGCGCTAGCTATGAAGAGAGGTTGAGTAGATTAGGATTATTTTCATTAGAAAGACGGAGGTTGAGGGGGGACCTGATTGAGGTGTACAAAATCATGAGAGGTATAGACAGGGTGGATAGCAAGAGGCTTTTTCCCAGAGTGGGGGTTTCAATTACTAGAGGACACGAGTTCAAAGTGAAAGGGGAAAAGTTTAGGGGGGATATGCGTGGAAAGTTCTTTACACAGAGGGTGGTGGGCACCTGGAACGCATTGCCAGCGGAGGTGGTAGATGTGGGCACGATGGAGTATTTTAAGATGTATCTAGACAGATACATGAATGGGCAGGAAGAAAAGAGATACAGAACCTTAGAAAATAGGCGACATGTTTAGAGAGAGGATCTGGATCGGCGCAGGCTTGGAGGGCCGAAGGGCCTGTTCCTGTGCTGTAATTATCTTTGTTCTTTGTTCTTACCCTTTGCTTCTTCTGTCTTTCAGAGTCACTCGCTAATTTTCTGCTTCCCTTTCCCTGCTCAGAATTTGTCCTATCTGAAACTGCCCTCAGGTTACCATCCCCCTGACAATCCAGCTTAATTCACCCCCAACAGCACTAGCCAACCTTCCTGCAAGGATATTCGCCCTGGTCCTGTTCTGGTGCAGACCATTTGGTTCCGAAGAAGGGTCACTGACCCGAAACGATAACTCTGCTTCTCTTTCCACAGATGCTGCCAGACCTGCTGTGTGATTCCAGCATTTCTTGGTTTTGTTTCAGATTTCCAGCATCCGCAGTATTTTGCTTTTATTTTTGTTTTGGTTTGTATAGGTCCCACCTTCCCCAGACCTGGTCCCAATTCCCCAGAAACCCGAAACTCTCCCTCCTGCACCACCTCTCTAGCCACACATTAATCGACTATTTCCATACTCACTAGCACGTGACATTGGGAATAATATGGAGATTATTACCTTTGAGGTCCTGCTTGCTAATCTCTTTCCTAACATCTTAAACACAGCATGCAGGACCTCATCCATTTTCTACCTATATCGTTGGCACCAATGTGGACCACGACCTCTGGCTGTGCACCCTCGCCCTCCAGAATGCTCTGTAGCAGTTCAGTGATATCTAGGTCCCTTGCACCGGGGAGGCAACATGTCATCCTAGAATCACATCTGCGACCACAGAAATGTCTGTCTGTTCCACTAACTATAGAATCCTGTACCGCTATTGCTTTCCTGTCTTTTCTCCTCCCTCCCTGAACCACTCATTGTGCTCTGGTCATGACTTTCACTGCATTCTCCAAAGGAACCCTCTCTCCCATTGGTACTCAGAACTGAATACCGGTTAGAAAGTGGGATGCCTCCGGGGACTCCTGCATTCCTTACTTTGTCTTTATTGCCTGTCTGGCAGCCACCCAGTCCCTGACTGCCTGAACGCTCTTAAGCTGCGGGGTGACCAGCTCCTGAAACGTGCTATCCACGTTTCTCACATCCTCAGTGATACCAGCTGTTCGTCGATTTCCAAGAATCGGGACATGATCTTTCATATTTGGTGGCACTTTCTGCACATGTCCAAGTCATGGGTAGGGTCTTGGAGTCCACACATGGCACAGGATGTGCATTCGACGGGTGTGAGCAGCCCGGCCATGTCTTGAATTATTTATTTCTTGCCCTAAAAAGGAAGGTAAATAAGCACAATAACATGGTTATAAATAAAACGAACAAAATAGTAAACACCGACTGACCACTGGTATTTTAGTTTCTACTTAGTAGATGGACTTAAATGTCAGAGAAACTTGAACCACAGGCCTACCGCAACAACACTGTATAATTCGTGACAATTAACAATGTCAGCAAAATCTATCTCTCCCTCCAATGCTGAGTAGCTGACAACTGTCATGCACCCAACTGCACCCACCCTACACAACCCTAACAATGGACATTATGTCTAAGTGGCAGACATGAACATTCATCTTGTCAATTAAGATTCCATTAGCAGCAATGTATTAATGACCATGTAATCTGTTTACTGACACTTCTTGAGCGATAAATAATTGCCAGAATACTGAGGAGATGAGTTCTGCTCCTCTTCAGCGTAAACCAGATCTTGTTTTAATTGGGGTAATTTAACTCACCAGGCATGACACCCACGGGCTCGAGTGGAATGCCTATATTACAACTCGCCTCTCCACTGACGTATCCTCAATATCTTCGTAAAACAACATCGAATCAGTGAATAAATTGCTTGAACACCAGTAAAAGCCCCAGGTATGATGTAATAAAAATACAAGCTCAGTCACCTAAAAGCACCAGCTCTGACAGCCGGATTTTCTTATTGAGTGTTTTCGAACTGGCAACACAAATTCCTCATTTGCTAATTTTAATTGACAAGAAAACCAGCTTGACGATCGTTGAACACTTAAACTTGGTCCATATATTTTCTTGAACTGCAAAATTGTGACCGCATATTCCATGTGTACGTGTCACCTCGCTTGAAGAAATTGTGCACAATTCGGTTGGATATAATTGAGCTTTAATGCGTTGAAACCACTTTATGTGTTTGATTAAATGATCTAGAGCTAGGGTGAGCATCTTATTCAATCATTGGCCAGCTGTGAGCATGTCATTGTTAACACGAGCTAGTTGAGTCGATATCCTTACCAATAGCTTATGTAAATCGAGTGAGAGGCGCTGTTTAGGTACGTGGAAGTCAGGGGTACACTCCTTCCAGTTGACAACGTCCTCACTATATCGGATGGTCTCACTTTCGTAGACAGGTATAAAAACCTCCCCGATAATTAAGTTGTGGTGTGATGTGGAGCAATGATTTTGCATTAGTGCTGCGTATTTATAAGAGCAGAATGCATTGCTCTTAACATTGGTAACATTGGAGATGTGCTGAGAGGCGAGAAGAGGAGAACAGAGGAGAAGAGAGGATTCGAGGAAATGACAGGAATGGAGAAGCGGAGGGAACAATAGAATGGTTCAAAAGAAAAAGAGGCCGTTCGGCTTATCGTTCCAGCTGTTTGAAAGAGCTATCTAAGTACTCCCCCTTCCCTGCACTTCCCCGTAGCCCTTCAAATTTGCACCACTTCAATTAGTTACCCAATTCCATTTTGGAAGTTATTGTTAAATCTGCTTACATCTATCCTGCAGACGGCGCATTTAAGATCATAACTTATTGCATATCATTTTCTTACGTTATATTTTGCCAATTAACATAAATATGTGTCATTCGCATACCGACCATACTGTCGCTGGATACCCTTTCTCCTTTTTTTACTCTAACAAAACTATTCATGATATTGAAGACACCCCAAAAGCTCTCTGAGCCTTCTCTGCTCTAAGGTAAACCGACACAATTTCTTCAGACTTCGTAAGTAAAATCGTTTACTCCTTGTACCATCCTAGTAAACGTCTGCCTGAAGTATTTAAGTTACTCGTTATTGTTTAATACATTTCTATGTTTGGTGTATTGTGAAAACTTTGACATTATGCCCTGCAGATCTAAGTTCATCTCATTAATATATATGAAAAAGAACAGTAGTCCCACTATCTACCCTCAATCGACACCGCAGTTTGATTCCTTCCAGTCACCGTTGCTCTCTGATTTTTGTCCCTGAGCCAATTCCGTATCTACTCAGCCATTTTCCTATAATGACATGCTCGTCAACTTTGCTAACGTATTTGCTATGCATTACGTTATCAAACGTCGTTTGAAAGTCCATAGAACAAACATCAAATATACCAACCTCATCAAAGGAGAGAAAAGGAGAGGAGAGTGGAGTTGCCAATAAGAGGAGAGATGAGAGAGAAGTGTTATGAAGTGAATTAGAAAGGAGAAAGAGAGTACACCGGTGAAGGGACCAGAAGTGAATGAGATATAAATTGCGTTTCCCAAAGATTCTAGTCCTGCTCCAGGAGCTCTAGGGTCATCCAGTTTCTGAGAATCCAAATCTGCCACCAAATGCAGATTACCACGAGCTTAAAATCTTTCTGTAAGCTGGTGACTTCCTGCCAATATCACATCTGTTACAACATCTAAATTTACTATTACATCTTTTCCCACTAGCTAACGTGATTTCACTGTCACCTGGAATCAATTGAACGAACGGGGACGAGAGGGCGGCGGCGTATCGGTGATATACATTACAGATACGTGGTTACAGGTGATCAGACTGGGAACTGAATATTCAAGGATATTCGTCATTTAGGAAGGATAGGCGAAAATAAGGTGGGTTAGCGCTGTTAGTAAAGGATGAGATCAGTACATTCATGATAGACAATCTTAGATCGGAAGATAATGATGTAGAATAGGTTTGGGTGAAGCTAAGAAACAGCCAAGGGCAGCAAACCTTGGTGTGAGTTGTTTATAGGCCACCAAAGTGTAGTGGTAATGTTGGACATTGTATAAACCAGGAAATCGGAGCTGAACGTCACATGGGTAATACAGTTATATTGGGCGTCTTAAATTTTCATATAGACTGGGTAAACCTAATCAGCACTGATGCTGTGGAGGATGAATTCTTGCAATGTGCACAAGATGGGTTTCTGGAACAGTACGTTGAAGAACCAACTAGGGATCGGGCTATTTTAGATTTAATATTATGGAATGAGAAAGGGCTAATTAATAACCTTGCTGCAAACGAGCCTTTGGGCAACAATATGATAGAATTGAACAAACAGTTTGAAAGTGACATATTTCTAACTAAGGTCTTCAATCTAAACAAAGGAAAGTATGAATGTATAAGGGGCAAGTTGGCTATGGTGGATTGGGAAAATACACTAAAAGATTTGCCAGTAGACAGGCAATGGCTCGTATTTAAAGATTAATAACTAATATTTTATAATAAAATACTTATAATATAAATACTTATATTAACAACGAATATACATTCCTCTAAGACACAAAAAACCAACAGGAATGACGAATGGTGAATCAATGGTGGACAGCAAAAGAAGTTAAAGATTGCATTAGATGAAAGGAATGTAGATAGTAGGCATAATAGGTATGCTATCAAATTTTAAGGAAGAATATAATAGTGCCCTACAGGGATCTTGGTCTATGGCCTCAACTATTTACTAGTCTAAGGTAATGCAATAGAAAGCCATACATCCAAGTGTTTTAAAGACCAAAATATTGGCAGGATAAGTCCAGGCGAAGCAAAAGTTACTGGGAGAAATTGAATGATTAAGTTTGTGGACAAAATGGTGACAGATATATCTCAACAGAGTTAAGTGTGAGGTTACCCAGTTAGGCCCAAGAAATAGAACTGACAAACTTATAACTTGATAATACCTAGGAATAGAGGAGATCCAATGTTGTAGTGATTAGTACAAAACCAAATCAAAAAGGCTAATGGAATGTTATCCTTTGTATCCAATGGGCTATAATATAAACAGAAGGAAGTTTTCTACAGCTGTGCAAAGATCAGATTAAACCACATCTGGAGTAGTGTATTTACAGTTCTTGGTACGGCATCTGAGAAATCATATATTGGACTTGTAAGTACTGCCATACAGATTCACCAGACGGTCTCCAAGGTTTAAATTGTGAGGCGAGATTAGAAAAGCTAGACTTGCATTTTCTGAAATCGCGAAGATTAGGTGGATTTTTTTGCGATGTTTAGGACTTTGAAAGAAACTGATAGGATGGCTAGAAAATAAAACATTTTCTGCTCTTGGAGGAATGGAGAACAAAAGGAAATAGCTTTAAAATCAGAGCCAGCAGAGAAGTTAGGAAACACTTCTTCACACAAATGGTGGTCGAAATGTAGAGATCTCTCCCAGGAAAAAAAAGTTCCAGCTCAATTAATAATGTAAAATCTGTGACCAGTAGATTTTTGCTAACCAATGCTATTATGGGATATGGAGACCAGGAGGATGTGTGCACTAGGATACAGATCATCCATGTTACAATTGAATGGTGGAACAGGCTCGACTGAATATTCCATGTTGCTATGTTTCTTATGTTTCTTGTGTATCCTATGAAAAGAAGTATGCATGCTCTTCCTGAACTGGTATAGGGCCAGAGTCCAACTGGGAAGGATAAATAGGACTATAGATAAGGTTTTAAATTATTAAGACGAGGGTCAGAATCTGTCAGATATAATATGAGCCTAAATAGAAAAGAAAAAGAGAGAACGAGGGTAAAGATCAGAACAAGGTAAGGTATAAAGTTATCATTAATGGTCAGGGAAATAATACAGTTATGTAACCTGTTACGAATTCTTCCACTTTTATTTTGCTAAATTTTCTATGCTTTCGTATTTAGATGAAGAACAATGGAAAGACCTAACAAGGTCACTCAGAACATTTAAATGAGTCTGTAGCAACCAGCCAGGATATACAACTTTAGCAACACGTGATGTGGATGTAGGGGAATCCTTTCCTATAAAACAACATCCTTATCGCTTAAGTGCAGAGAAAACAGGCCCAGGTAAATGCAGAAAACCAATACATTCCAGAAAACCACCTAACTGAACCTAATCAAAGCAGTTGGAGTTCTCAAATGGTGTTATTACCTAAACCTGATGGCTCCACTAGATTCTTCATAGACTAGAGAAAGGTTAATGCAGTAACAAAGACAGACTTCTACCCAATTCCTCGTTTGGAAGACTATATTGACAGAATGGGCAGTGCCACCTATCTTACAAAAGTAGATTTGTTAAATGAATACTGGCAGGTTTCCTTTAACACCCTGAACAAAAGAAATATCGGCCTTTGTCATACCAGACGGTCTTTTCCAATGCTGAGTGATGCAATTCGATCTGAAGAAATGCCCCATCCACTTTTCAGAGACTAATGAACCAAGTGGTTGCCAGTGTTCCTAACTGTGTGGTTTACCTTGACTATGTGTTGGTATACAGTGACACTGGGAAGGACCACCTGGAACAAGTAGAAGCTCTATTTCGATAATTGCAAACGGCTGATTTAGTAATAAAACTCGTCAAACGTGAATTTGCAATCACCAGAGTAACCTACCTCGGGCATACAGTAGGGCAAGGGAAAGTGTTGCCAAAAAGAGCAGAAGTACAAGCATTGGTAGAGTTTCCCACCCCTAGGACTAAGCGAGAAATCATGGGTTTTTGGGGGATATGTTGTTTCTACTGTAAGTTTGTACCAACGTTTTGCACGATAGCTGCTCCACTGACAGATTTACTATAAAAATAGAAAACCAAGATAGTGTGGTCAGGGGAGCACCAAACATCTTTTGAGAGGCTGAAAGCCATTTTGACTAATGGACCTGTGGTGGCTGCCCCAAATTTCACTAAGCTCTTTAAGATAGCAATTGATGCTAGTGTCCTGGGGGTTAGTGCAGTGCTGTTACAAAACGATGAATCAAGCATAGAAACGCCAGTGGGACATTTTTTCCAAAAAGCTAAGTTGCCACCAAAAATTGGTATTCAACAGTGCAAGATAAAAACAAAAACCCTGGTTTTATTACTAGCTCTTAAGCATTTTGAGCTCTATGTACGCCACAACTACAGAGAGACATTGGTGTATACTGATCATAACCAGCCTTTGTGAAAATAATCAAAAAAACAGAATTCCAAACCATTCTGATGAGTTCACTATTGCCACCTTATCACTTAAAGATTATCCACATTGCGGGAAAAATAATGTAAGTGCGTATGCTTTGTCTAGAATTAAGCTTTGCTTTGAGTTATCTGAGTGCAAAAATGGTACAAAGCTGAACTCCATTAGCGACGGTAAAGAGTGAATGACAATGGCGTATAAATGTGTTTCAATATTTTTATCTTATATATATTTTTTGGATTTAAAAATGGCGTTTCATTGCTATAAGGATGGAGGTGTTACGAATGCTTCCATTTCTCTGTTAAATTATGAGGACGTGTTTTAAAACTGAAAAAAAAGAATTCCATAGATGCTGGACTTTGTGTTTTTTTTAAAGAGGTCGTCGGGAGGTCTTTTGGACTTGGTTTGTACACAACACTTACTGGAAGTCACTTCTCACAGATAAGTATCCAGTGGAGTTTTTTTTGTGACTCGGGGATGTCATTTACCGAGAAGGGACAGGTCACGATATATAGGGGTCACGAGGTTTGACTCTTGAGTATTGTTTTGGTTTCGCTTTGGACAGTCAGTTGGGGTACGGAAAGTGTGTTGAAGAGGAGTTAAAAATCAACCTGCCAAGGACAAGACCCTAACTCAGCTTTTTCCATCTCTTGAAACATGTGCCAGTTTTTCTATATCCTTGAGAAGCTCTTAGTCACGACTGTAAGAAATAGAGAAATTGATGCTGTATTCCTCCTGAAAGGTCTGCTTGAAACCCCTTTCGCTGCATTTCTCTTGAGACGTTGGAAAACACTGCCAGATAAATCCTTGATGCAACCTGAACGAATTGCTCCAGTAAAGGATCCCAGTAACCCATCACCATATACCGGATGCCAGACAAAAAAAAGGACATCTGACATCTTGCTATATCCTCTGTTTTGTATTCAAGATTTAGCAAGCATTTAGTGAAAGTAGTAATTTACTGTTCTTTTTTTTGTAACAGACCACTAAAACAAAAATCTCTGTTTTTTTGTGGTTCACCTGTGTGTGTGTGTGTCTCTGTGTGTGAGGGGCTAAGATAAAAATGGAACTTTTGTATTTCAGTCTGTGTGTTTGTACAATACTAGTTAAGTCTTGTTTATAATAAACTGATAACTTTGTTGTTTAGTAAATATACTTGGTTGCTATATTTCATTCTGGGGTAAAGAGTATAATATAACTGACCATATTGGTCACTGGGGAAACATTTAAATATATGTTGTGGCCTGTGGAGACGTGCAACTAGAAAAGACAGATGCATACCTTAAATCTCAGTCATGACAAAACAAATGATAACAAAAAAATGTTAAAAATAAATTAAGAGTACAGAAAGATTTTTTTAAAATCTGTATTCATTGGAGTTTAGAAGGATGAGAGGTGATCTTATTGAAACATATATGATTCTGAGGGGACTTGATAGGGTGGATGTTGAAAGGATATTTCCCCTTGTGGGAGAGACTACAACTAGGTGGCACAGTTTAAAAATAAGATAGAGATGAGGAGAATGTGTTTTTCTCAGAGGGTCTTGAGTCTGTGGAATTCTTTTTCCTGAAGAGTGGTGGAGGAAGGGTCATTGGATGTTTTTACGGCGGAGGTAGATATATTCTTAACAAACAAGCGACTCAAAGGGTATCGGGGGTAGAGACAAAAGTGGAGTTGAGTCAGCCATGATCTTATAGAATAGAGGACCCGGCTCGAGGACCCGAATAGCCTAGTCCTCCTCCTAGTTCCTACATTCCTATGTTCGTAAAAATGAATTAATTTTCCAAAAATCGTAATGTGCACTACGTACAACATAAAACCAGAGAACTGCAGGCAATAATTCATAGTGTGGAATCAGATATAGTTGATGAGTGAAAGGTAGCTACATGAAGAATAGACTGGTTATTATATAATGCAGGTTCTAACATAATTAGACATGGTTGCTAAGGAAATGATAGCTGGAGTGTCTGTTCTAACGAGAGATAGCATGATGGCAGGAGAAAAAAGGAACATTACTGTGCAAAATGGAAAAAAAAATGTTCTGGATTGAAACAAAAAATAAGAGAGTATTCAACATGCTTTTTTAACAGATCATCTAATAGTGGAAGTGAGGTGGAAGAAGAAATATGAAAGCAAATGAATGAAATGAGTTAAGTACATAAGATAATACTCACGGGAAATTTCAACGACACAAACATAAACTGTCAAGATGAGGTAGATAAAGAGGAAAACGTAATGAAGATTTTATAATGGATACTGGACGGCTTTCTTACCCAATAGTTAAGAAGCCCACCAGGAAATAAATGGTTGCTGGATCTAGTAATGAGAAACGAACCAAAGCAAGTGAAACAAGTAAGTGTAGGGGTATAACTAGAAAATAGCGATCACAAATTAACAAGGTTTAAGATAAAGTTTAAGAAGGAGTTGCTTTAGACAAAGTACAAAGGAATAGATTGGAAATAAACATGATTTTGCAGTTTTGGGATTGAAACTAGAAAAAAATATTGACAAACAACCAGAGTGTTAAATATTTAAATGCCGTTCACTGAGTCAAGTATATATATATTTCATTAACAAAAACGAAACAAAATTAGTTAATAATGTGACAGAATGGATGAATAAATAGAAACGGACAAGATTGAAACTTAACAAAAAGGCATTCCTGCAAGATACAGACAGCAAAGGAGTCAATGACATATGAGATTATAGAACAGGTACATATCTGAAAAAAAATGAAGAATGCAAAAAGATATGGGAAATTAAATTACCAAGGAATATCAAAGGGACAGTAAAGTATTTTACAGACAAATCCATAAAAATGAAAATTCAGGACAACAATAAGACTACTAAGGGTCGCATAAGATAAACACAGCAGTAATAACCACTCATCGGAAGAAATATTGAACAACTATTTTGTCTCAGATTTACCAGGGAGACCAATGGTGTGGCCATGACATTAGAAGAAGATAGAAAGACATTTAACAGCAATAGTAACTTGTTTTTATAAAGTGCATTTAACCTATCAAAAGGACCCAATGCGCATCACAGGAGGGTTATCTAACAACATTTGACACTGAGCCACATAAAGAGAGGTTAGAACAGGTGAGCTAAAGCTTGAACAAAGAATTAGGCTTTATGGAGCGTCTTAAAACAGGAGTGAGACATCGTGAGGCAGCGAGTTTAAGGAGGGAATTCCAAAGCTTCGGGTCGAGGCAACTGAAGGTACAGCAGAAAATAGTGAAGCAATTAAAATCGGTGATGTACAAGTGGTCAGAATTGGAGGAGAACAGTGTACTCGAAGGTTTTTCGGGCGCTACTTAGATCAGGAGGAGCGAGACCCAAGAGTAAAACCTGTATGCTATCCTACCTCCTTTACAAGGTCCAATGGTGTCTCCATTTGAACCAATAATACCACGATCCCAACTGCAACTTAGGCTGTACTCACTGTTCTGCAATATTCACAAGCTCTTTACGAAGCTTTCAGAAAATTGGCTATGTCATATTTCTCAGCACATACTCAACGGCACACAAACAATGCTTGATCTAGCCGTGAGGCTCAAAATTGCGCGAGTTGTAAAAATCGGGTGCGTTGCAAACCCAGCGGCCCCACCCCCAATCCCTGCCACCTACCTCAATCCCCTAGGTTTTCCGTCTGAAGGGTTGGGATAGAATTAACCCCAGGTCTGCAAAAGGTTTTGAGCCATCCGAGTTTCATTAGACATCGCATGGAATGCAAATCTATCCCTATATCTCCCCTGATCTGCAAGAGGTCATTGAGAATAAGAGGAAGGACATAGGATTCAGAAATTTCCAGCACGGATAAAGTACTAGGTGGAGAATTTATTTTTTGAACAGAAATACGGAGAAGGTGATTAGATTGCACCAAGATACTGAAATGGACGGTAAGGAATCTGCTTCGCATTTCACACCGTGCCAGATATTATTTTTCATGAAAAAGAAATTAAGGCGCAGTGTAAAATGGACTGGAACAACTTATCATCCCTTTCACCCGACTGGCAAAATACAAATTGCACCACCGCATCCGAAAAGATTTCGAGAATTATAATGTGATTCGGGTAGATTTCACTTCGGCAGGATTGGTGGCAAAGTGATGGAGATGCTCGCCCACCCAATACAAACACTTCTTCATTCTGACTCAAAATCCACCGGTACTGGTGAGAATCATCTGTGGAGAGAGAAGCAGAGTTTACTTGTCCAGGTTCACAGACCTGAAAGTTAACTCTGCTTCTCTCACGACAGATGCGGCTTGACATGCTGAGTGATGCCAGCACTTTCCACTTTGTTGCCACATACTTACCCTGCTGTATCCCAGTGTCCTGTAAAGTTGCAATCCTCTTCTTCCACTGAAGTGTAACATTCCTTCTTGTAGGCATGTGGTACCTGGGTGAATAATCTGAAATTTGCGCATTCCAGAACGTGAGACTTAAATATACCATAAAAGGTATTACAGAGGTTTACAGAGAACACACTGACACAAATGGAAATACATCTTTCGCTGAATGTTCCTCACCAACATTAGTGTCCTTTTCTCTGTGCGAATTATGTGTGCATGCATGTAGGGCCACTGTCACATCCCTTTGCACTGTTGGCCGTTTAGGAAAGCCCACGTATGCAATAACATCATTGCCATGCCACCATTACTCAAGAGCGTCTCCACGGATGCAGTGACATGGACATTGGCTCAGTCAGCTGCTGCCTCAAATGGTTTACACAGGGATGCTGCAGATGTGGACTGCTGCACAGCAGGTGAGCAGGGGTGATGTATGGCTTGCAGAGCTCATATCGGTTCCGATGGAGTAGACAGTAAGGGTATGCAAAGGAAACCCGACTGAGCCCGAATTCCGGACCTGGAAGTCTGACCCAATCCGGCCCGAACATGTCACATGTCATTGAAAACCATTGGGGTCGGGTCAGGTAGCAGGCCTTTACCTGTGTACTGATGTCAAGGCCTGTTACGCGACCTGACCGTGACGGGATCCGATGACACGTGTCGGGTTCAGGCCTGATCATATCGGGCTTCTAGGCCCGGCATTAGGACTGGGGTCGGGTTTCATTTGCACAGCTTTAGCAGACAGCCTTTGTCTGATAAGCCACTTCCATACATCCCTAGCTCACTGCCAGCCCTGCGTGCAGAGCCAGAGTGCTTTCTGCCCTCCCATGCGTCTTTCATGTTGTAGGTACTCAGAGTCCTCATAGTCCGAGGAGGAATCCTGTTGACGTCTTTCCTCATCATTCCAGGCCTGTCCCATATCGGGTGCTTGGTTGTGCAGGGAAGCAGAGAAAGGAGCTGGCCTTTTCAGCCCTTGTAACAGGGCATCACTCTATCCATACAGGCTTTGGAGGCGCTCTTTCAGTTGCCGATTTCCTGCTCTATGGTGGCTCGTGTAGCTCAGTGGCTGGCGTTGTATCTCTCCTCTGCAGCAGTGGTGGGGTCTCTCACTGGTATCAGCAGCCATATCTGCAAACGATAGTCCTTAACTTCAAGAAGCCAGCACCCGCCCACCCACCACCCCCCACCCCCCCCCCCCCCCCCACCCCCGCCCCCTATATGAGCCAGTTCAGTGAACAGCGGTGGCAGCCGGGACTTCAGCAAGACCCAGGTGTCATGGCAGCTGCCTGAGAAGCGGTCACACATTCGTAGCAAGCATCTGCTGCGATCACATACCAGCTTCACCTAGATTGAGAGGGCTCTGTTAATGGTGACATCTGTAGTTGGTAGCCTGGTGAGAGCACTGAGAGCCACATGAGTACAGTCTATCTACATTACAAACTATGGTTCTCTGGCAATGGTGCCAGAACCAATGGCCCTCTGGATCTTGCTTTGAGAGTCTATCCTGAAGCGGACACACTTACTGGCCCTCCGGTGCAGGGCATTGGTGACCTCCCTGATGCAGCGGTGCACTGCTGACTGTGTGATCCCACAAAGGTCTCTGGCGGGCCCCTAAAATGTTGCAGAGGCGTCATGTTTGAGAACCGCTACGACCATGAGGAACAAAGGCATTAGATGTCCACCGAATCCTTTGTGCTGCAGGTCATCCTTTAGCAGGACTCAGAGACATATCGCCACCCTCTCAACATGTGCAATCACCTCGAATACTGGTGCTCTGACAACCAATGGCATCTCATGTGGGGTCTGTAGATGCACAGCGATTGTAATGGTGAGCTCCCCTTGGGGGCTGCTGCTCACGACTGGGGGCCTCTACATGGATCGCACCTGCCTGTTGATATTGCCTCTGGTGCATACGGATCCTCACGAGCAGAGGGTCACACAATGTAGGACAAGCCATACCTATTTCCATGTGATAAATAAAGTTGAAACCTTCATGTATTCGAAGGTTCCTAACACAGCAAGGATTAGTGTTGATGGGTACATCAGCTGCTTGCCTGGATCAACTATATGGCATGCCATGGCATTGTCCATCTTGGCCAACACTCAGGGTGGCACAGCAGGACCACATCAAGCTCCTACCAGCTGAATCAAGTGCCCCCACAATCCATACAACCTTAATTGTCCTGCATTTTCTGGCACCCTCCCCACACACGGGGTGCCTACTGTGTCGTTGCTCCTTCACAAACACAAACAAACACAGAGCGTACATTATTAATGGAGGGATGGTACACCGTACCTCCCTTCATGCCAGCAGATCTTTCCCTCCAGTAATCCCAGATCCCTTCCCTTTAAGAATGCAGAGTGAGACCTCTGTGTACCCCCCACCCCCCTTCCTCCTCCCTTTCAGTGTGTAGAGTGGGACCTCTGTAATGCCCCCTTCCTCCTCCCTTTAAGAATGCAGATTGAGACCCCTATGTCTTCCCCCCTCTGTCTTCCCTTCTAGTATCTAGTTTGTAGTATATATAAATGATTTGGAGGAAAATGTAGCTGGTCTGATTAGTAAGTTTGCGGATGACACAAAGGTTGGTGGAGTTGCGGATAATGATAAGGATTGCCGAAGGATACAGCAGGATATAGATCGGTTGGAGACTTGGGTGGAGAAATGGCAGATGGAGTTTGATCAGGACAAATGTGAGGTAATGCATTTTGGAAGGTCTAATGCAGCTGGGAGGTATACAGTAAATGGCAGAACCCTTAGGACTATTGACAGGCAGAGAGATCTGGGCGTACAGGTCCACAGGTCACTGAAAGTGGCAACGCAGGTGGATAAGGTAGTCAAGAAGGCATACGGCATGCTTGCCTTCATCGGTCCGGGCATGGAGTATAAAACTTGGCAAGTCATGTTGCAGCTGTACAGAACTTTAGTTAGGCCTCACTTAGAATATTGCATGCAATTCTGGTCGCCACACTACCAGAAGGACGTGGAGGCTTTGGAAAGGGTACAGAGGAGGTTTACCAGGATGTTGCCTGGTCTGGAGGGCATTAACTATGAGGAGAGGTTGGAAAAACTCGGATTGTTTTAACTGGAACGACAAAGCTGGATGGGCGACATGATAGAGGTTTACAAAGTTATGAGCGGCATGGACAGAGTGGATAGTCAGAAGCTTTTTCCCAGGGTGGAAGAGTCAGTTACTACGGGACATTGGTTTAAGGTGCGAGGGGCAAAGTTTAGAGGGGATGTGCGAGGCAAGTTTTTTACACAGAGGGTGGTGAGTGCTTGGAACTTGCTGCCAGGAGAGGTGGTGGAAGCAGATACAATAGCGACGTTTAAGAGACGTCTTGACAAATACATGAATAAGAAGGGAATAGAGGGATATGGGCCCCGGAAGTGCAGAAGGTATTAGTTTCGGCAGGCATCAAGATCGGCGCAGGTTTGGAGGGCCGAATGGCCTGTTCCTGTGCTGTACTGTTCTTTGTTATCCAGAGTGGGACCCCTGTAATCACGCCCCCCCCCCCATCCTCCCTTTAAGAATGCAGAGTGAGAAATCCGTGTATCAGCGCACCCCCACCCCTTCCTCCCATCCAGTGTGCAGAGTGGGACCCCTGTAATACTCCACTCCCTCCTCCCTTTAAGAATACAGAGTGAGACCCCCGAAAAGGAACTTATCTTTTGCCGCGAAACCTTCTGCCTCTGTGGAGCCGCTGGCTTTTCAAGCCGTGAACGGGACGGCACGTGACGGCCGCATGTTCAGCGAAAAATCTGGAGTTCTCCATGGAGAGGCGATGGGCTGCATAATCTGCAAAGTTGAGTAGCAGTTACCATATTCTAATTGTTGTGCCGTCGCCGTGTGGCGGTGGTGGCGGGGTGGGGGATGTGGTGAGGGGGCACACCGAGGTCACTCCACAGCCAGTAACTTGCGGCGGGCCCCTCTCGACGTCGTGGGTCGAGGCGGACCTATCTCTGCAGAATTTTATTGGTCCCCGCGCCGAGCTCCTCGGCTGCGCGCTTTGAACTCGGTGACCTTCTGACACAGAAGTGCCGCCGAAGATCCCCCGCGATATTATGCACCGGGGCTCATATCAATAGCGGTGGCCGTGTGTCCGCCCCCGGAGTCATAGAGAGGGGACCGCCATGTCCCCGGCAACGGTGTCCGGCACCACTGCGCAGGTGCCGCTCCCATTTTTAAAGGGCTCAAGCCCTTCACTTACAGTTCAATGGTTAAAGTTGCAGGTTTTGAAAAAAAAATTGAATAAAATGTTATGCACATTTCAAATTCCCGCTGCCACCCCTCAATGAATAATCAGAGTATCATTTGTCCGACCCTCCCCTAAACATTAAATTTTCCATAACAACCTTTGTGGAAGCGAGCAGAAAGGCATGGCCCTCTGCTTAATGGGAAATATAGCCAAGTTAGGAAGAATAGCTTTGCTAAGCTTTGATTTTAAGTGGCAGAAACCACAATGAAATAGTTAAAAGTAAAGGCAGAGAGTGTGAGATTGTGAAGACTAGCCGACACTGGTAATTGCAAGGACATCGTTCTTTTATGGCCTGATTGTGTGACTCCCTGTGGTTTGAAACAAATGGACTCCTGTGAAACATGCTGTCCATCCCTGTGTGAGTGATGATAAGGAATATAGGGCCCCTCGTATATGATATGACTACTGCTTGGTGTTACTGCAGGCTGCAACGTGATAAAGATAACAGGATCACAGGACTCATGACAATTGTGGGAAGCGAAACCAGAATGTTGTTTCTCGTACCTCTGCTTTTGCTAATTATCTTGCTTGTCTGTTTTCTTTTATCTTGCTGATGCAAAACAATATTATGTTAGTAACAAGTATGTATTGAGAATAGAGGGTATTGTTAACCTCAGTAACAAATGTACTCCACGTTATCACCTAGTTGAAATTTAAATTGTACCGCACTGATTGGTTAAACAAGGGGGTGTAGCATGAACCTTAATGTATAAACAGTAGTATCTGTATCACGAACAACACTTACTCTAGTGGGCCAGACAGACTCTGGGTGGAGTCAGTGTCGTTGTATTAGAGTAAGTCAGCCGGCTAAATGCGCAAATAAAGTAATTGATTTTACCTACACATCCGACTCGGTATATTTACTGAACCAGACTGAAGGCAAAAAGAACTCAGATTTACACCTTCATCCCCACCCCCCTCCCCCAATATTCTTTCCTTTAACCTTCAACCCATTCCCACCATCCCCTCACCCAATCCCGTTTGTTTTTGCCGCCCCCCCCCCCCCCCCCCCCACTCCCGCCCTGAAAATGTTATTGTTGCCTCCTCCCCACGGGGTTCTCACTCCGGACAGAGTTCCGAAAGTGCGCCAGCTGCGTTGGGCGGCCGTAAAATCGGCGTGGGATTTGTTTACATATCACAGTGGTTAGCACCGCAGCCTCACAGGTCCAGCGACCCGGGTTCAATTCTGGGTACTGCCTGTGTCGAGTTTGCAAGTTCTCCCTGTGTCTGCGTGGGTTTTCGCCGGGTGCTCCGGTTTCCTCCCACCACCAAAAGACTTGCAGGTTGATAGGTAAATTGGCCATTATAAATTGCCTCCAGTATAGGTAGGGGAATATAGGGGCAGGTGGGGATGTGATAGGAATATGGGATTAGTGTAGGATTCGTATAAATGTGTGGTTGATGGTCGGCACAGACTCGGTGGGCCGAAGGGCCTGTTTCAGTGCTGTATCTCTAAATAAATAAATAAAATAAAAAATGACTGTGCATTTCAATACTTAGATGAAGCGTTCGCCGCCATGCAGCAGGGGGCTGCACCGAGGTCCCCCCACCACCGGTAATATGTAGCGGCCCCTTGTCAAGGCCAGGGGTCGAGGCGGGCCTCTCGCCGCAGAATTTTGCCGACCCCTGCTGCGACCCGCAGTGTCGAGGCACTGGTAAAATTAGCCCAGTGCATTCTTCACCATGTGTTCTCATTAGACCTTCCTCTCAATTTATTCTTCCCAGTCCCTTTATACATTTGTTCAATGACAATTTATATTATGTAAATCTTACTTTCGTCTATCCTTTACAAGGCAAAGGATTATTCATCTCTAACCGCAATGCAACTACTTTTGGTCTGCGAATGTTAAAAGTCTTCCAATAACACTTACCAAACCCAGCAGCCGATTGTCCTGTGTTATACTCTACTGAACAAGAACCAGATACTGTGGAACATAAATTCGACTTCGGCGACAGTACAAAATGGGCAACAACCAACCAGCTTTACAGTTCAACTGGTTTTCTTATCTATTGAGTTCGATGGAAATTAAAGGCTGTGATTCTGCAATTGAATCATGTTATGCTACAGAAAACATCTGATGCGGTGTGTCTGAAAAGCAAAGTGACACTGCTCACACTGAAGTTCATCATGTTTCTGTTGTGTTGTTGCATTGCGAAGTCAGACAGATGTTATGGTCCAGCAAGATAAACCCACAGGAAATGGAACTGAGTTTGATGAGATATTATGCCTCAGTTTTGTCTGACGAACGTAAGATGGAAGAATGACAAGAGTGGAAAAATTCAAGCATGATATGACTGCAGTTAAGACAGAATGATCATAAGCATTAAACAAATTAACTAAATATCTGGAGGACAAGTTTGTGCGTTCGGGTGGATTGCATCCACAGAAACTCAAAGAAATTAGGGAGTCATTGTCAGAGCGACTGGTATCTGTATAGAACAATCCAATCGAAAAACACATAGCAAGAGAGGAGTAGTAAACAACAAATCTAATTGCGATCTTTGAAAGGTGAGATATAAGTTATACAGGGAACCATAGCTCAATTAGTTTAAGGTAAGTGATGGAAAGCTATTAGAATATTGGCTAAAAAGATCAGGTAATAAAATATCTTGAAACGTACAACAAAGTGAAAACATTCGACAGGAATTCTTCAATGGAAGGTAATGTTTAACAATCCTTACTGAATCGTTTGAAGAAATAACAGACATTGATGCATTGGTTTGGTATATATGAACATGCAGAAGGTCATCGATAATGAACGTAGGAAGGTAAAGGAAATAAAGAAATACTTGCATATTTGTTAGTATTCAGGTACAGCAAATAATTAGGAAGACAAATGGAATGTTGTTGTTTATTGCAAGAGGAATGGAATATAAAAATAAGGAAGTTTTAGGCGTTGGTGAGACCACATCTGGAGCACTGTGTACAGTTTTAGTCTTCTTAAGAAATTATATAATTGCATAGAAGCAATTCAGAGAAGCATCCCTCGACTGATTCCTTGGATGAAGGAATTGCCTTATGAGGAAATGTTGGACAGCTTGGGCCTGAATCCATTGGCATTTAGAAGAATGAGAGCTGATATTATTGAAACATAAGATCTTGAGGGAACAGGGCAGGGTGGATGCTGAGAGAGAATAGAACGATGGGGCACAGTTTAAAAATAAGGGGTCTCCCAGTTAAGGCTGAGATGAGGAGACTTTTTTTTCTCTCAGAGGGTCGTTAAGTCTGTGGAATTCTCTTCACCAGAGAACATTGAAGGCAGGGTCATTGAACAGTTTTAAGGCTCAGCTAGATAGATAGATAGATTCTTGATTGACAAGGGAGTCAAAGGGTCTCGGAGTAGACAGGAACGTAGAGTTGAGGCCACGGTCGGATCATCCATGACCTTATCGATTGGTAGAGCACGCTCGATGGGCCGAATGGCCTACTCCTATTGCTATTTCGTATATTCGTATGTTTTGTAGCGTCTTTCACGACCGCTTGATGTCTCAAAGAACTTTACAGCCAATGAAATACTTCTGAAGTGTAGTCACTGTTGCAATGTAGGAAACACGTCAGCCAGTTTGCACACAGCAAGCTCCCACAAAGAGCAATGTGATAATGAATCTTTTTTTGTTGTTTGTTTTGTTGATTAAAGGTAAAAAAAAAATGACCAACCCACCGGGGATCACTCCCTTGCTCTTCCTGAAAATTATATCATAGGATCTTTTACATTCACCCAAGCAGGAAAATAGGGTCTGGTTTAGCAAATCATCCGAAAGATAGCATCTGCGACACTGCAGTCCGCCCTGAGTACTGCACTGGAGTGTCAGCCTTTATTTTGAACTAAAATCTTGGATTGGGACTTCAGCCGGAATCCGTGACTCAGAGGCAAGTCTGCTACCAACTGAACCACGGCTAACACCAAAGTGGATTAAACGATGTCCAAAGAATGACAGCAGGTTCAAGGGCTGCACGGTCTACCCTTCCTACTATTTCTTATGTTCTTATATTGTTATAGCAAATCGCTGTCAAGGCGTCAGAGCAGATTTGGTACTGTGGCAGGGGCAAAAACCTGACTGGAGGTATCCAAACATGGAGTTACAGGAAATATTGGCATAGATCTGCGAGACAGTAACAAATTCAAGGACTTTGGAGAGTAAAGGGGGTTTGGACATGCGGCAGTAACACGCAAGAGCGTTGGGTTCAAAGGCTGTTAATGGGAGGAGAAGGATGATCGCAGCACATTTAATGGAGAGACAGAGAGTAGCTGAAGACAGAGATCAGTTAACAATGTCAACAAACATGGGACCAGGAGGGAAGTTGGCTGGTAAGTAGTTTAGTGGGAATGGCGTCATGCAAGCGGGAGGTGGGTCTCATGGGCAAGATGAGAAGACATGGGGGCAGGTAGGACAGATGATACAGAAGGGACGCTATCGAACAAAATTTGATTGCAAGCCACGGAAGAAAACATAATGACAGCTGATCTCAGGCTTTGTCAACAAAGTAGGTTTTAAGGAGCGTTTTAAAGTGGGGAGAAGGAAAGATGTGGAGCCATTTACGGATGGAACACAAGAAGTAAAAATTATTCAGAAATTCACCAGATAACTTACTTGGTGAATGGCCTCACATGAAAGGATTAGCTCTGTGGAATGAATTGGTCCTCTAGAGATTACATAAATTCTTAGCTATTTCGTTGCAAAAGACGCATGGCACACAATGCAGGGAACACACATGTGGTTTATTATCCAAACAAAGCCTGTGGCCAGATTCTAACCCCTGGTGGAGTAGGTACCCGGCGTGCATTTGAAATGACCTTCCGGTATGGGACGGTAATCGCACAGCATCACAACGTAACAGAAAGTATTTAAGCGCAGGAAGTGGTCAATTTTCTCAACTGCTCCATGCCGCTGTTGATGATCGAAACTCGCCTCCTCCTATCCCTCTTCATCTAATCGCATCTAATTACATCTCAACACTTTTCATCTAACCCCCAGTAATTGGGTAATCACACCGTGACTTCATACAATTCATTGGTCTTGCTTTCTGTTCCATTTCTTTTGGTGGGCTGCCAATGGCTGTAATGGCCCAAATTGGCAAATAGTCTTGGAGAGTGGAGGAATAAGATTGCGAGTTGCTGTCCTGTGTTAGTGGTTACAACATCTTACAAACATGGAGCAACCATTCAGGAAAATGGGTTCAACTAAGCCTCAGGATGTGCAGGAATCAGAAACTTTAGCTTGCAGTTTCCCAACATTGGCAAAAGCAGCAATGCAAGTCTGGCTGGAACTAATATGTGGAATCGGATTTCTGGCAAAGGGACCAGCGGATCTACAATGGTGACCGTGGTACCAAAGGAGGTAAATATGGCAGTGACTGAGAACTGCAGTACCTTGGGAATGGGAACGTAATGGTAGAAGATGTTAAAACATCTCACCTCTTTAGTCAAAGGAAGCGGAGGCAGCACCTACTTCAAAAAGATTTGCTTTGTAACAGAATTACATTTATCATTAGTATTGGCTTTTTGTGCCACCCAAAGGAAATGAACATGAAGCATGAGATTGTTTATGGTCCCAGTCTGCTCCATCCACAACACCATCGATTATAGCCTCAAATTCTCTTGCTTGATATTATCACTTTCCTGTTTCAGTAAGTTTGGCTTACTTCCACCTGGGTTCAGCAGGTAATCGAAATTCATTCACCTGGTTAAAATTCCTCAGACAGAAGAAGTCGACTTTCAACAAGCGAAGTAAAGTGGGACGAGGGCAGAACTACAAAGATTCTGGCCTCTCATCCCACTACAGGAGGAAACGCTGGAATTGCTGCACAGCAGGCTAAACGCGTTGTGCCAGCTGCTGGTTCGTCAGTGCATATGCTGCTCTGCGTTTTTTAATCCGCAGATATACTGTCCAAACATACAGAGGGCTAATGACAATACTTGTTTCTGAAAGTATTCTGGCCACAGCCCATCTGCACAACTCTTGCTAACTTCTCTTGTTTTCTATCAATATAAGAAAACTCAAGAGCGTCAGACTGAAAGACGGGTTCCTCGTTTGCATTGCAATCTTCTCCAGTCATACTTTCACACTCACAGTAAGAGCAATGCAGAAACATTACCCGGGATTCCTTGTTTGTGACAGGGAGAAGCAGTCACAAAGCACCGCTCGCAAATGACACATTGGAGGTAAATGCAGAACTGAACGATGTGACCATTTGATTTTGTGGGAAGCAGCTACCTACACTCATCTGACAGGTCTCTGGACTTGGAACTCAGTTCTCCTTAAGGCAGGATTGCAGCAGAGCATCAAACGTATATAGGGTGAAGATGGAAAATCTGTTTGGAGAAGGCCAGTAAGTTCACTTCTGATACCATGGCCGATTTTACAAAGCAATGCGCTCAATTATGCAGCCTAAGAAATCCCTTGGTCAGATTCAATAATGCCATTATCACCTTTTCGAGCGGAAACTGTAACTGTTCTCAGCAGACTATTGGGGAGCAGATCAGAGAGGTCATACTCTCAGGGACTCCACTGAGGGCGGAGGCAGATCCACAAATCACCACCTTAGGCTTGAGAGTTGCAAACATGCAAGAAGATGCTGTCGCTCAGGGTAGTGCAGCCAGTCATCCTTCCTTCAAGTGCCTTACCACCACTCATGGCAACCATTAATCAGGGGCATGTTGGCCTTGGTTTCCCATTGGAAATGCAGCAACTGAGCAATATCTCATTGTTCATACCGATAATCAAGCAAGGGCCATACCGAGACCAGCACAGCATCAGCTAGCTGTCTCTGAACCTGATGGCCAGAGGGAATGTTATAGCCAATAAGATGATGGCCATTAAATAATGAAGAGTTTGGTGTCAAAGCAGGGAAATATGGAAGTAAGACAGATTCGGATAACCAGTGTGTTATGACCGCTGAAATGATTTGTTCCAACTGATTAGTTAGACAATGAACTGTTGTCTGCTCTGTGCATGACGAGGCTCCCAGGCTTGTTCGCCAGGCTCCCAATTGTTTTCTGGCGCTGTGCCATCAGTCTACTAATCCTGCTGTTTGAGGCATCATTCATGACCTCTTGAAACTCATGAGAGTGATCCTAGTACATGCTGCAGGAGATTCTTGATGACTTCTACCGCTAGCTATCTGGGTACCTGAAAATTGACTTATCTGTGGATCAGTGAGCGAATGCATTCTCCTCTACATGGCACAAGTAAGCCGTGGCTTCCCCTACCCTGATCACAGCCTTTTGCAACAAATGTTCTCTGTCAATCCACTTACATTGTGCCAAGAGCAGGTTCCTTGTAGGTCCTAGGTTGCACCTTCCTGCCACTTGATTTTACCAGCCTCTCAGCACTTCGCCACTGAGTTTGCAGCCAGTATCAGTTTGGAAGTCAGCAGGTGGCAGGCTAATGAATGCCAGACTTCAAAATCGGCAGACCCTGCCTGCTTCCACTCCCAAAAGGGCACGCCACATATTGCCCGGCCATGAAATTTAAATAGAGGTCAAACGAGATGATGACGCCCGCTTCTAATGCGGCACAGAGACATTAAATCCACGGATTGTCAATCCATGTGTATTATCATTCCAGAGAGGATGTCCTCTTCAAGACACAACTCACGACTTTTGTTCTGAATTTATTTACAAACAAAGGCCCAGACAAAGGCAAAGAAACCCCATCAACATTGTATGATGTCTATATGAATGACAGGTCTGTACTGTTAACATCATCTTTGGAGAGGGTGCAGAGGAGGTTCACCAGGATGTTGCCTGGTATGGCGGGCGCTAGCTATGAAGAGAGGTTGAGCAGATTAGGATTATTTTCATTAGAAAGACGGAGGTTGAGGGGGGACCTGATTGAGGTGTACAAAATCATGAGAGGTATAGACAGGGTGGATAGCAAGAAGCTTTTTCCCAGAGTGGGGGATTCAATTAATCGGGGTCACGAGTTCAAAGTGAGAGGGGAAAAGTTTAGGGGGGATATGCGTGGAAAGTTCTTTACGCAGAGGGTGGTGGGTGCCTGGAACGCGTTGCCAGTGGAGGTGGTAGACGCGGGCACGATAGCATCTTTTAAGATGTATCTAGACAGATACATGAATGGGCAGGAAGCAAAGAGATACAGACCCTTAGAAAATAGGCGACATGTTTAGATAGAGGATCTGGATCGGCGCAGGCTTGGAGGGCCGAAGGGCCTGTTCCTGTGCTGTAATTTTCTTTGTTCTTTGTTCTTATCACAACCATAGGATGAATTCTCTTAATGAAATTTCATAACCATGTACGGATGAGCATATTGAAGGGATTATTCAGATAGCATTCGAGTGAACAAACTGCTCATTTAACTAGTAATGCCTCGAATCTTCCCTCTTCGCAAGGGCTGTTAGTAACTCCACAGCAGCCACAATATATCATTTATAATGACTATATCATTTTATGCATGTATCTGAATGTTCTTCGATCTCACTTGCAGCCTTGACCCCTCAATATGAATTATATATCGTCTGTATTGAAGAAGATAGGTAACAGTCTTGATTAACTAAGATCGAGAGAAATGTAATCCATCACAAATATGACTATTTGTTTCAGTAAATGTTCTGCATGCATCTATAAATATCCACAGTTTCAGCAGTCTTGTACCATGATTGCAGTAATGGTGATGCATAAATATGTCGCTTGGAATTTTTGATGACTGTACTATGTTGGTCTTCTTGCTCTTTCAACATGCAATATCATTGAAAGATATCCCTGATCAGTAGCAATAAATAAGACTCGTCTTGATCTGTTTGTTCAGCTACCTGTAACTAATGCCAATCATTATGCAATTCTCAAAATGTTACTCTGGTATAAATAAGACCCGATTGTTGAAACAGAATATCTGCATGTTCACAGCATTAAGAAACAACGTTACTTTTCTCTGAATATGGAACAACCGGTAATCATACAGATAGAAAACATTTACTATCCGATTCTTGCTATTGTTTGTGTTCCTGGTAAGAAACGTTTGATCAGTTAATATTGATATATAACCGTGCTTCACTGTGATGCTCTTCCTGCTATTAGTGTAAATATTATCTGTTTGTTTTGATTTGTGTGATTTGCAGACAATATTTGCATCAACATTTGCACCAAAGGAAGTGATCCGATGGCTCCAAGTTTCAGTTATATTTTTAATGTAACAACCCGAGAGGAAAAATATTTCACTCTATTTAGTTTCAGCGATGTGGTGGAAATCACTTATGCATGTAGTTTAGTGTCTGGGCCAAGTTTTCGTTTAGGATTGTGAAGTGAAACTAACAATGTTTTAGGGATTTATCGATGCTGCTCAAACTAAGCAAAGGAAATGCTATGTTACATTATTGTAAACCCAGTAAAAATAGATGAGGTCTTGTTGCAGCTACAAAAGCACCCTGGTGCAAGCTGGCATCTTGCAGCCACGCTGACGATGCATCCCGGTGGAAGATCGATTGCCAGATCAGCAGTTGAGCCAATTGAGTCTTCACCCTTCCCAGAAAAAAAGAGCAGATGCATGTCCCCTTCCGGCCCCTGCAGCTGATGAGCAGCATTTAAGCAAACCGAATCTCAGCAGCTGAAAGCGGTCTTCAACAGCAGCGTGAAATAGCTCCGAGCGAATGGGCAGATCAATTAACACCAAATATGATATTCCCTTCCATTGAAGTCAATGGAAGGAAAATCCGTGCGCATTTTAAGCAGACTGCTGATTTACTATGAAGCCATTTCACAGAATCACAGAATAATACAGTGCAGAAGAGGCCATTCGGCCCATCGGGACTTCACGGATGCATTAAAGACACCTGACCTGTCTATCTAATCACATTTGACAGCACTTGGCCCATAGCCTTGAATGTTATGACGTGCCAGGTGCTCATGAAGGTACATTTTAAAGGATGTGAGGCAACCCGCCTCTACCACCCTCCCAGGCAGGGCATTCCAGACCATCACCACCCTCTGGGTAAAAAACGTTCTTCCTCAAATCCCCCTTAAACTTCCTGCCCCTCACCTTAAACTTGTGTCCCCTCGTAACTGACCCTTCAACTAAGGGGAACAGCTGCTCCCTATCCACCCTGTCTATGCCCCTCATAATCTTGTACACCTCGATCAGGTCACCCCACAGTCTTCTCTGCTCCACCGAAAACAACTCAAGCCTATCCAACCTCTCGTCATAGCTTAAATGTTCCATCCCAGGCAACATCCTGGTGAATCGCCTCTGCACGCCCTCCAGTGCAATCACATCCTTCCTATAACGTGGCGACCAGAATTGCACACAATACTCCAGCTGTGGCCTTACCAAAGTTCTGTACAACTCCAACATGACCTCCCTGCTTTTGTAATCTATGCCTCGATTGATAAAGGCACGTGTCCCATATGCCTTTTTCACCACCCTATTAATCTGCCCTTTTGCCTTCAGAGATCTACGGACAAACATACCAAGGTCCCTTTGTTCCTCGGAACTTCCCAGTGTCAGGCCAGACATTGAATACTTCCATGTCACATTCCTCCCTCCAAAGTGTATCACCTCACACTTTTCAGGGTTAAATTCCATCTGCCACTTTTCTGCCCATTTGAGCATCCCGTCTATATCTTCCTGTAACCCAAGACACTCCACCTCACTGTTAACCACTCGGTCAATCTTTGTGTCATCCACAAACTTACTGATTTGTGTGAAAGATGAAGGCCAATGTCACTGCTGCTTGGCAGTTGTTGGGGCAGAGCTAAGTTTGGGTGCAACTCGAAGTTTTTGGTGCCTTTTTACACGAACTATAGGCTGTTATGTAGCTTTTGATTCTTACCACGGGTCATTTTGAATCACGTTGGAAGAGAACGTGAATGGAAAATGTATTCGGCAATCTGGGTGGCCATTTCACTATCAACAGTTTTAAGCTGCTGCCCAAGCGCATTTTCAAAGCCACTTATTCTCTGATTTGGGACTGTCGCAGTGATTTTTGTTTTGTCACCGCTGTTGGCAAAAGGAAACCATGGCTGTAATTGTCCCAAGTATTTATTGTTTATTTATTTAGAGATACAGCACTGAAACAGGCCCTTCGGCCCAGCGAGTGTGTGCCGACCATCAACCACCCATTTTTACTAATCCTACAACAATCCCATTAGTCTCTCATATCCCCACCTTCACTCAATTACCCTACCACCTACCTATACTCGGGGCAATTTATAATGGCCAATTTACCTATCAACCTGCAAGCCTTTGGCTGTGGGAGGAAACTGGAGCACCGGGCGAAAACCCACGCGGTCACAGGGAGAGCTTGCAAACTCCGCACAGACAGTACCCAGAATCGAATCTGGGTCTCTGGAGCTGTGAGGCTGCGGTACGAACCACTGTCATTGACCGCTGGCAACTGCACCGTAAACCTGTGTTTATAGTGCAATCTGAAGTGCTTGATTCTGAAACGTTGTGATATATCACATTGCTTTAAGTTGGTGTCAGTTAGTGTTGTGAAGCGGTAAAGGAACAACTGGTACTAAAACACATCCAGGTTCAGCTGCACTGTTATCATACCAAACACAATGATGATTTTTCTCATAACTATGGGATAGATTTCAGTTTTTACATCCATACTCTTCTACATTGGTTGGACCCAGCACAAAAAGACAAATCTCTGCAGAGGATATGCTTCACTAAAAAATAACAATTGGCTTCCGTTACTTTCAACAGAAGGAAAATCGGCGGGTTCTGTGAACAACTGCTCGATATCTCTTTATACATACAGGGATAGAATGGCGCTATTATGTCTGCCTATCACGCTCCGTCTGAAATTTAGTTCCATTGACTTCAATGGCACTGAATATTAAGCAAAACTTATAACAAGCGGCCTCAGTGATACCACCTGTTCAGCGCTACTGCCCAAATCAAATTCCTGCTCAGAGAGTCAGCTGATGTTCAATGTCCAGTTGATAAAGACTACCATCTATCCAGATCACGTGTGCAGATCACGTGTTCCATCACGATGGAAATCGAGCGACTGCAGCTGCTGCTGGCGTCTCTCCAAAGCTTCAATAAATGATCTTGGCAATCTGGGAGAAACGATGTAAAGGGTTAAAGTTGCCAAAAGAGATCGGCAGATCCCTCCTCAGTAACTGTCTTCAATAATGTTGAGGCGGGTACTGCACCCATGATGTAGGGGTGATATTCACCTTCAGCAATGGCATGGATGTCGGGCAGACTTTAAATGGGTAAATCCCTCATTCGTCACGTTACCGTCATGCGGTGAAGGTGAAAATTACCCTCTCTGTTCCTGGTCCTTTCTTCCCATTTGAAAAGCCAGGAGACAAATAGTTCGATAAATGCACTTAAACCCATTTGTTGTAGTTTTTTTTAAGTTTGTAATTTACTGAAACTGGGGGAAAGAGAAATACAGTTTCATATATTAACACAAAAATTGAATGGATAAATTGGGAATTGTAAATTATATAGAGATACAGGATGGTTTTCTGGACTAATACGTTGAGGAACCAACCAGAGAACAGGCCTTCCCATACTGGGTATTGTGTAATGAGAGAGGAATAATTGACAATCTAGTGGTGCGAGTCCCCTTGGGGATGAGCGACCATAATATGATAGAACTCTTCTTCAAGATGGAGAGTAACGGAGTTGATTCTGAGACAAGGGAGTAAATCTTAGTAAAGGAAGCTACGAAGGTATGAGGCGCGAGTTGGCCATGACGGATTGGGAAACATTACTTAAAGGGATGACGGTGGATAGGCAATGGCAAACATTTAAAGAGCACATGGATCAACTGCAACAATTGCTTATCCCTGTCTGGTGCAAAAGTAAAATGGGAAAGGTAGCCAAACCATGGCTGACAAAGAAAATAGAGTATGAGAGCAAGCTTGCGGGGAACATAGAAAACTGACTGTAAAAGTTTCTATAGGTATGTGAAGAGGAAAAAGATTGGTGAAGACAAATGTCAGAAACAGGGGAATTTATTATGGGGAATAAAGAAATGGCTGATCAACTAAATGCCTACTTTGGTTCTGTCTTCACAAAGGAGGGCACAAATATCATACCAGAAATGTTGGGGAACACAGGGCTTAGTGAGAGAGAGAGGAACTGAAAGAAATCAGTATTAGTAGAAAAATGGCATTGGGCAGCACAGTGGCGCAGTGGTTAGCACTGCACACTCACAGCTCCAGCGACCCAGATTCGATTCTGGGTACTGCCTGTGTGGAGTTTGCAAGTTCTCCTTGTGACCGTGGGTTTTCGCAGGGTGCTCCGGTTTCCTCCCACAGCCAAAAACTTGCAGGTTGTTAGGTACGTTGGCCATTATAAATTGCCCCTCGTATAGGTAGGTGGTGGTAGAATTGAGGAAAGGTGGGGATGTGAGAGGGTAATGGGATTAATGTAGGATTATTATAAATGGGTGGTTGATGGTCAGCACAGACTCGGTGGGCCGAAGGGCATGTTTCAGTGCTGTATCCCTAAATAAATAAATTGATGGGATTGAAGGCCAATAAAGCCTGATGGTATGCGTCCCAGAGTACTTAAGGAAGTGGCCCTAGAAATAGTGGATGCACTGATGGTGATCTTCCAAGATTTTATAGACTCAGAACAGTTCCTACAGGTAGCTAATGTACCCCACGATTTAAAAAGGGAGGTAGAGAGGAAGCAGGGAGTTATAGACCAGCCAGTCTGACGTCGGTAGTGGGGAAAATTCTCGAGTCCATTATCAAAGATTTTATACCAGGAATAACAGTGGTAGAATCGGGCAGAGTCAGCATGGATTTATGAAAGGGAAATCATGCTTGACAAATCTACTAGAATTCTTCGAGAATGTAACTAGTAGAGTTGATGAGGGGGAGCCAGTGGATATGGTTTATTTGGACTTTCAGAATGCTTTTGACAAAGTCCCACATAAGAGATTAGCGTGTAAAATTAAAGTGCATGGGATTGGGGGTAGTGTAGTGCGATGGACAGAAAATTGGTTGGCTGACAGGAAACAAAGAGTAGGGATAAATGAGTCTTTTGTCAGAATGGCAGGCTGTGACTAGTGGGGTACTGCAGGGATTGGTGCTAGGACCCCAGCTATTCACACTCTACATTAATGATTTAGATGAGGGAACTAAATGTAATATCTCCAGATTTGCAGATGACACAAAACTGGGTGGGAGGGTAAGTTGTGAAGAGGATGCAGAGAGGCTTCAGGGCAATTTGGACAATTGAGTGTGCGGGCTAATGCATGGCAGATGCAGGACAATGTCGATAAATGTGAGGTTATCCACTTTGGTAGCAAAAACAGGAAGGCAGATTATTATCTGAATGGCAATAAACTGAGAGAGGAGAATATGCAACAAGACCCGGGTGTTCTCATACACCAGTCGCTGAAGGTAAGCGTGCAGGTGCAACAAGCAGTAAAAAAGGCAAATGGTATGTTGGCCTTCATAGCGAGAGGATTCGACTACAGAAGCAGGGATGTCTTGCTGCAATTATACAGGGCCTTGGTGAGGCCACACCTGGAATATTGTGTGCAGTTTTGGTCTCCTTCTCTGAGGAAGGATTTTCCTGCTCTACAGGGAGTGCAGCGAAGGTTTACCAGACTGATTCCTGGGATGGCGGGACTGACGTATGAGGAGAAATTGAGTCGGTTAGGATCATATTCGCTGGAGTTCAGAAGAGTGAGGGGGGAATCTCATAGAAACCTATAAAATTCTAACAGGACTTGACAGGGTAGATGTAGGAAGGATGTTCCCGATGGTGGGGGAGTACAGAACCAAAGGGTCATAGTCTAAGGATACGGGGTAAACCTTTCAGGACTGAGATGAGGAGAAATTTCTTCACCCAGAGAGTTGGGAGCTTGTGGAATTTGTTACCACAGAAAGCAGTTGAGGCCAAAACAATGTATGTTTTCAAGAAGGAGTTAGATATAGCTCTTGGGTTCAAAGGGACCAAAGGGTATGGGGCGAAAGCCGGAACAGGTTACTGAGTTGGATAATCAGCCATGATCATAATGAATGGCAGAGCAGGCTCAAAGGGCCGAATGGTCTAATCCTGCTCCTAATTTCTAAGTTTGTACACACACACACACATATATTATATATATATATATAATATAGATATGTTGGTCGGCTTCCTCAGAGAGCTTTCCAATTCTATGTCTGTATAAGCCACAGTTTTCAAAGCTTCAATTTCCATTCTTGATGAAATCTGGACCTGAAACAAGAACTACTGCTTTTTGCATTATTTTGTTTAGTTTCGACTTCATTTTTATCTTGTCAGGCGCTGGACAATAATTCCACTTGTATCAAAATGCACAGTTTGAAATACATCTGAGATAATAGCTGAAAGCTATTGAAGGAGGTCTCCTCATGCAGCTGCAGCTATCAGTGGGAATGAACTTTTGGGCGGGATGGCACTGGTTCCTTGTCATACATCCCTCCCGAAGTTCAGCTCCATTGGTCTAAGAAACTGGACATCGAGCAGGAAGATAATGGCGACAGGCGCAGTACCACTCACAACAGTTGTGTTCTTGTTTGTGAAACAAAGTCATTATTCCAGAGCCTCTGCTTGATATTAATAATGATTGTCCATCATTAATAAACTAAATTTCAAATGTGCTTTTAAATATTTGCTTCTGAGGGATACCAATATCCACGTTTCTATTAATACCTGATATATCTTCAAAATTCCCTTTGCCAATTCTGAACCACCACGCAACTCCCTTCATTTAACCTGTACCTTTAATGTGTGATTCCGGCGGTGCATAGTTGGGGCACAATCCAAAATAAAATGTTTATCATTATGCTGTGCACAGAAAACATTGTATCACTATATTGCTGTATCACCCAAACATTGTATCACTTTGCTGGTCATGTCCTAAGGAAAACCACGGGAAGTACTCCAAGTAGGGATGCTCGCCTTCTTCAAGAAGATGAAACGAAATTTATTTTTTTTACACATTTTGCATGTGATGTGAGAGTTGTTGGCAAGACCTGCCATTTAAGACTGAGATGAGGAGAAATGTCTTTACTCAGAGGTTTGTGAAATTCCTAACCCCAGAGGGCTGTCGAAGCTCGGTCATTGAGTATGTTTAAAGCAGAGGTTGACAGATTTCTAAATACAAGTGACTTTAGGGGATATGGGGAAATAGTGGGCAAAAGGTAATGAAGCAAATCATGATCATATTGAATGGCGGGACAGGCTCAATGGGCTAAGTGCCTACTCCTGTTCCTATTTTCCTATTTTCCTATAATGTGGCCCCACTTATGCTGTCAATATTCGCCGTGGCTCCAGATTCTCCAAGCAGGGGAAACAGCCTCATATCAAGTCCTCTCAAGATCCTTTTTGTGCTCCAAGGAGGTCACCTCTCATCCTTCAAAACGACAGAGAATATAGTTCCATTCCATTCAATCTCTCCTCATCCCAGGAAACAGTCTAGTGAACCTTCGTTTTACCTGCTCGAAGGCAAGTATATCCTTCCTTTGGTGCAGAGATCAAGACTTTTTTTTTAATCAGGCATGGCATCTGGGCATCGCTGGCCAGGCCAGCAGTTATTGTCCATCCCTAATTGCCCTTGAGAAGGTGGTGGTGAGCTGCCTTCTTGAACCTCTGCCGTCCATGTGGGGTAGGTGGACCCACAGTGCTGTTAGGAAGGGAGTTCCAGGATTTTGAGCCAGTGACAGTGAAGGAATGGTGATATATTTCCAAGTCAGGATGGTATGTGACTTGGAGGGGAACCTGCAGGTGGTGTTCCCATACATTTTCTGTCCTTGTCCTTCTAGTTGGTAGAGGTCGCGGGGTTTGGAAGGTGCTGTCTAAAGAGCCTTGGTGCATTGCTGCAGTGCATCTTGTAGATGGTACACACTGCTGCCACTGCGTCGGTGGTGGAGGGAGTGAATGTTTGTAGTTGGGGTAACAATCAGCGGGCTGCTTTGTCCTGGATGGTGTCAAGCTTCTTGAGTGTTGTTGGAGCTGCACCAATCCAGGCAAGTGGAGAGTATTCCATCACACTCCTGACTTGTACCTTGTAGATGGTGGACAGGCTTTGGAGGGTCAGGAGGTGAGTTACTCGCCGCAGGATTCCTGACCTCTGACCTGCTCTTGCACCACGGTATTTATATGGCTACTCCAGTTCAGTTTCTGGTCAATGATAGCCCCTAGGATGTTGATAGTGGCGGATTCTTCGATGGTAATGCCATTGAATGCCAAGGGGAGATGGCTAGATTCTCTCTTATTGGAGATGGTCATTGCCTGGCACTTGTGTGGCGCGAATGTCACTTGCCATTTATCAGCCTAAGCCTGGATACTTTCCATGTCTTGCTGCATTTCTACACGGACTGCTTCAGTATCTGAGGAGTCACGAATGGTGCTGGACATTGTGCAATCATCAGCAAACATCCCCACTTCTGACCTTATGATTGAAGGAAGGTCATTGATGAAGCAGCTGAAGATGGTTGGGCCGAGGGCACTACCCTGAGGAACTCCTGCAGTGATGTCCTGGAGCTCAGATGATTGACCTCCAACAACCACAACCATCTTCCTTTGCGCTAGGTATGACTCCAGGCAGCGGAGGGTTTTCCCCGATTCCCATTGACCTCAGTTTTGCTCGGGCTCCTTGATGCCATACTCGGTCAAATGCTGCCTTGCTGTCAAGGGCAGTCACTCTCACCTCACCTCTTGAGTTCAGCTCTTTTGTCCATGTTTTAACCAAGGCTGCAATGAGGCCAGGAGCTCAGTGGCCTTAGCAGAACCCAAGGTGAGCATCACTGAGCAGGTTGTTGCTAAGCAAGTGCCACTTGGTGGCACTGTTGATGACACCTTCTATCACTTTACTGATGATTGAGAGTAGGCTGATGGGGCAGTAATTGGCCGGGTTGGACTTGTCCTGCTTTTTGTGCACAGGACATACCTGAGCAATTTTCCACATTGCAGGGTAGATGCCAGTGTTTTAGCTGTACTGGAACAGCTTGCCAGGGGCATGGCAAGTTCTGCAGCACAGGTCTTCAGTACTATTGCCGGAATATTACCAGGGCCCATAGCCTTTGCGGTATCCAGTGCCTTCAGTCGTTTCTTGATATCACGCGGAGTGAATCGAATTGGATGAAGTCTGGCATCTGTGATGCTGGGGACTTCAGGAGGAGGCTGAGATGGATCATCAACTCGGCACTTCTGGCTGAAGATTATTGCAAATGCTTCAGCCTTATCTTTCGCACTGATGTTCTTGGCTCCCCCATCATTGAGGATGGGGATATTTGTGGAGCCACCTCCTCCAGTTCGTTGTTTAATTGTCCACCACCATTCACGGCTGGATGTGGCAGGACTGCAGAGCTTAGATCTGATCCGTTGGTTATCGGATCGCTTAGCTCTGTCTATCACATGCTGCTTATGCACTTTGGCACGCAGATAGTCCTGTGTTGTAGCTTCACCATGTTGACACCTCACTTTGAGGCATGCTCTCCTGCACTCTTCATTGCACCAGGGTTGGTCTCCTGGCTTGATGGTAATGGTGGAGTGGGGGACATGCCGGGCCATGAGGTTACAGATTGTGGTTGAGTACAATTCTGCTGTTGCTGATGGCCCACAGCGCCTCATGGATGCCCAGTTTTGCATTTCTAAATCTGTTCGAAATCTATCCCATTTAGCACGGTGGTAGTGCCACACAACACAAAGGAGGGTATCCCCAATGTGAAGGCGGGACTTCGTCTCGACAAGAACTGGTCACTCCTACCAATACTCTCATGGACAGATGCATCTACGGCAGGCACATTGATGAAGACGAGGTCAAGTATGTTTTCCCCACTTGTTGGTTCCCTCATCACCTTTCGCATACTCAGTCTAGCAGATATGTCCTTTAGGACTCAGCCAGTAGTGGTTCTACCGAACCACTCTTGGTGATGGACATTGAAGTCCGCCACCCAGAGTATATTTTGTGCCCTTGCCACCCTCCAAGTGGTGTTCAACATGGTGGAGTACTGACTCATCAGCTGAAGGAGGGCAGTAGGTTTCCTTGCCCATGTTTGACCTGATGCCATGGGACTTCTTTGGGGCCAGAGTCGATGTTGAGAACTCCCAGGGCAACTCCCTCCCGTATACCACTGTGCTGCCACCTCTGCTAGGTCTGTTCTGCCAGTGAGACAGGACATACGTGGGGATGGTAGCGTCTGGGACATCGTCTGTCAGGTATGATTCCGTGAATATGACTATGTCAGGCTGCTGCCTGACTAGTCTGTGGGACTGCTGTCCCAATTTTGGCACAAGCCCCCAGCTGTTAGTAAGTAGAACTTGGCAGGGTTGACATAGCAGTGTTTCCCGTTGTCATTTCCGGTGCCTAGGTCGATGCCAGGTGGTCCGTCCGGTTTCATTCCATTTTTATTGACTTCGTAGCAGTTAGATACAACTGAGTGGCTTGCTAGGGGGCATGTAAGAGTCAACCACATTGCTGTGGGTCTGGAGACACAAGTCGGCCAGACTGGGCAAGGACAGCAGATTTCCTTCCCTAAAGGGCAACAAGCGACAATGGTTTCATGGCCATCGTTAGATTATCTTTTTAATTCCAGATTTCTTAATTCAAATTCCACCTTCTGCTGTGGTAGGATTCGAACCCATGTCCCCAGAATAATTCCCTGGGTCTCAGGGTTACTAGTCCAGTGACAATACCACAACGCCACCTGCACCGAGAACTCGCGTATGGTTCCACAAACGCCCTACACAACTTCAACACGACTTGCTCCTGTTGCACTCCAACCCTCTTCCAATAAAGGCCATCATACCATTTGCCTTCCTAATTGCTTACTGTACTTCGATGTTAATTTTCTGTGTTCCTTGCACGAGAGAACCTAAACCCCTATAAACACGAACAATTAATAGTTTCTAGCCATTTAAAAATAGTCAAAGTTTTCTCTTTAGCCGATCAAAGTGGACAACCTCCAATTTCTCCACATTATAATACACCCGCCACCTTCTCACATACTCTATTTTCCTATGCAGACCCTTTGTGTCTTCCTCACAGTTTATTTTCCCACCGAGCTTTGTACCGTCAAGGAACTTGGATATATTACACACTATCTCTTCATCTGAGTTATGAATATGGATTGTAAATATTTGATGCCCTGAGTTTTGCTCCTTCTGACATGCAATGATTAATAACCTGCTCAATTGAAAATGATCCATTTAATCCTCCGCTCTGTTTTCTGTCCTGTAACCAATCCTCTGTCCATGCTAATACATTACCCCGCATCCTACCATCCCCAGCCCCCACCACCACTCCCAAATCGTCACCCCGTGTCTAGTTCAAAATCATTCCGAAAGAAATGTGCCTATTTGGAATTCCTAAGCCCATCTGATAGACTGGGAGAAAGATTTGACTGATTAAATAAAAATGCAATTTCATTCAAAGATCTGTCGACTGATCATCCCTCAGAGTAAGGAGAGTGTGTGATTTCGTTACGTCTTTTTTTGCAGCTGGTTTGGTGACAATCATCATTTTCTCCCGTGGAATGTGCGGTCTCTCCAAATGCATCACCTGTTACTTGGTGGCCATGGCAGCGGCTGATCTAATGGTTCTGATATTTGAAGTAATTCTCTATGAGATTAAAGACGCTTACTTCCCATATTCATTCCTGAACTATACTCCCATTTGTAGTCTTAATCTGACCTTGCTCTTTCTTTCGATTGATTGCTCTGTCTGGCTAACTGTTGCTTTCACCTTTGATCGATTTCTCTCTATTTGTCACCAAACTTTACGAACAAAATATTGCACTGAGAAAACAGCGACTGTGGTGATAACAGTGGTGTGTTTCATAAGCAGTTTAGAAAATGTTCCAATCTTCTTTATATATGAACCTTGGGAAATAATTGACAATGTACCATGGTCCTGCTATGTAAAATCAAGCTTCTACACCTTACCCATCTGGGAAGCATATTTGTGTTTCGACATCATTTTCTCCCCACTTGCTCCACTTGTGTTGATCATGTTGCTCAATGCCCTGACCATCAGGCATATTATACAGGCAAATAGAGTGAGGAGCGGACTCAGAGGAAACAGCAATTTTGGGAATCACACTGATCCAGAGATGGAGAACCGAAGGAAATCTATAATTTTACTGCTCGCTATATCTGGCAATCTTATACTGTTATGGATGGTAGTGTTTATATGTGCCATATTTGTGCTATTTTCAGATATTCGAATGTTACAAACAAATTACAACAACTCTTTCCCCATTGCAGAACAATCTGGGTATATGCTAAGGTGTTTAAGTTCTTGCACAAACACATTTATTTACGCAGTGTCCCAGAGCAAATTCAGAGACGAATTGAAGAATATGATTAAGCGTCCCCTGCGTTTCATTACAAATTTACTCAAATAATTTAAATGGCTTTACAGCATGAAAATGAAATTGCATCCATCCGAATCGAACTGAAGTTTTTCAGCTGACAATCAGCAGAATTCCCATCTTGTCTTCGTATTACACACATGTACTGAGTAAATATACTGTACAGAAACAGACCTGTTTTCCAAAGCAGTCCATGTCGGCTTTTATGTTCCACTGGAGCCATTGATATCATATTGTACACAATCAAAGATGTTTGGGGTATGATTAACTTTTTCCTGATATTGTAAGACAGATACATTAACAACATCTTGCTCTATACACCAACTTTAACGTAGTAAAACTCCTCAAGGAGATTCACAAGAGTGTTAACAAACAAAATTTGACACTGAGAAATATAAGGAGATGTTAGGGCAGATGATCAAAATCTTGGCCAAAGAGGTAGGTTTTAACGATCGCCTCAAAAGAGGAAAGAGAGGTAGAGAAATGGGGAGGTTCAGCGAGGGGCGTCAAGAGCTTAGACCCCTAGCAGAAGCTGCAGTCATTAATGTCGGGAATGCCCAAGAGGCAGAATTGGATGAACGCAGAGATCTCAGAGTGTTGTAGGGCTGGAGGAGATTACAGAGATAGAGAAGGTGAAGCAATGTCGGAAGGGGAAAACAAGGATGATAATTTTAAAGTTGAGGCATTGTTTCACCTGAAGCCTCGCAATATTAGATCAAAGCAAAGACATAACGATTTTGAGATGCAATATAAAATAAATTAAACAGACATATATGTTGATTAACACTGATATAAAACCAACATCAGTTTCTGGAATATATTCCTCACCCCATACTCTCGTAAGTAACATGTTGAAACATCGAGGTATCGCTTTCAATGGATTAATCATGTAAATTATCCATGGGTGTTATATTCTTTCAGTGAGGAGGTTCTGCCTAGCATTCCCTGTTGTTCCCAAGTTGTGAATTTACAGCCTACAACATTAATATTTGAGATATTCACCACATAGAATATTGTGGAATACTGTTTCTGTATACCTTCGTGGTTTTGACAATCCAAATAGATTATGCCATGCCTGCACTTTCAAAGGGACAGCCTACTTCTGGTTATCTGACAGGTAAATTTGAGACATTTGGAATAATCTTGATTACTGGACTAACGCTGTAAACCTGCCATGGTTGTAACATTTGAAATTTCTTTGCCCACCTTTTCAATTCAGTCTTCAATGCTGACTTTTTTTTACCTCAACTCCTAACCCTGCAAGGGAGTTTCACAGCCTCGTGACCTTTTGTGTGAAGCAATTTCTGATAGAACCATAGAAAAATTACGGATCAGACGGAGGCCATTCAGCACGTCGTGACCGTGCCAACTGAAAAATCTAGCCGCCCAATCTAATCCCACCTTCTGGCACCTGGTCCATAGCCTTGCCAGTTACAGCACTTCAGGTGGCTGTCCAGGTACCTTTTAAAAGAATTGAGCGTTTCTGCCTCCACCACCATTCCTGGCAGTGAATTCTAGACATGCACTACCGGTGAAAAGGTTTTTCCTCATGTCCCCTCTAATCCTTCTACCAAGCGCCTTACATCTGTGCACCCTGGCAATTGACCTCTCTGCTAGGGGAAACAGGTCCTTCCTGTCTACTCTATCTAGGCTCTTCATAATTTTGTAAACCTCTATCAGGTCACCCCTCAGCCTCCTCTATTCTAAGGAAAACATCCCTCGCCTGTCCAATCTTTCATCATAGCTTCAACTTTCGAGCCCTGGCAACATTCTTGTAAATCGCCTCTATACTCTCTCCAGAGCAATTATGTCCTTTCTGTAATGTGGTGATCAGAACTGAACGCAATACTCCAACTGTGGTCTAACCAGAATTTTATAAAGTTCCAGCATTACATCCTTGCTTTTGTATTCTATACCTCGGCCAATAAAGCATTCCATATGCCTGCTTCACCACTCTATCACCTTCAGGGATCTATGGACATGCACTCCAAGGTCTCTCACTTCTTCTACACCTCTCAATATCCTCCCGTTTATTGTGTATTCCCTCGCTTTATTTGCCCTCCCTAAATGCATTACCTCACATTTATCTGGATTGAATTCCATTTTCCACTTTTCTGCCCAATCAACCATTGATATCTTTCTGGAGTCTACGGCTATCCTCTTCACTATCAACTACACGGATACATTTTTGCGTCAGCAAATTTCCCAATCATGCCTCCTACATTTAAGTCCAAAACATTAATATATACCACATGATGTCTCTGTTGCAAATACATTAGACATGATATTCTATCCATGGCACCTCGTTTGCTGACAGCACAACCACTAGATGGCAGTACTTGTACATGCACAAATGCAGCCTCGTGCACGAACGTCACTCTCCACGACGTTTTGGCAGCTGCCAGTAGAAAAGATGGTGCTGCTCAATATATCACAAAAATGAAACCAAAATGGCCACTTCTGGTCCCCGCAACGGGTTGTTTAATGAATATTATTGACGATTATTTCAGGACATAAACACGAATTATAAACCAATCAGCATTTGAAAAAGATTTCTAATATTTTGGAAGTTGGAACAGATAAATCTTGGGAGCTCGTGTTCAGCATGAATGCTGGCAGAGAGCTGCTTCTGTGTTGTAATAAGAGCCAAATCAACAATTTAATCCAGCATCACTTCAGTGAGCTTTGTGTTTAGACCCAAGCTGCAGGATCGCTGCACGTGCAGGATTGTGTGTGCATTACAACAGAATCCGTGACCTTGCCCCTTCTTCCCCATCGGCCGCTCTCCTGCTCGCAGTGTCCTTCCCCTCCCCTGCCTATCTTGCAACACTCTCTCTTCCCTGCTTCCACCGTGTGGAGAAAAAAGGTTACGATCGCAGGAGGGAGCGGGTACCAGAAGTGGGAGGGAGCGCAGGAACCAGAAGCTGGAGGAAGCAGGGACCAGAATCAGGGTTCAGTACCGGGACTAGGAGCGGAAGGGAGCGGGGAGCAGTACCGGGCACCAGAAGCGGGAGGAAGCAGGAACCAGTACCGGGACCAGGAACGGCAGGGAGCGCATGAACCAGAAGCGGTAGGGAGAGGGGACCAGTACCGGGACCAGGAGCGGGAGGGAGCGCAGGAACCAGAAGTGGGAGGGAGTGGGGGCTAATAACGGGACCAGAAGCGGGAAGGAGCAGGGACCAGAAGCAGGAGGGAGTGGGGAACAATACCCGCCACCAAAAGCGGGAGCGCGGACTAGTACCGGGTTACCTTTTTGGCTTTTTATGGGCCCTACTCTCTCCTTAGTTATCCACTTACTCTTAATGTATCGATGAAACATCTTTGGGTTCACCTTGATTTTTCTGACCAATATTCTTTCATGTTCTCTCTTTGCTTTCCTAATTTTTGATTTCACCTCTCCACTTTCTCTGCTCCTCTCGGCTTTCTGTAGTATTGAGTTCTCAATGTGAGACATAAGCTTTCCTTTTCTGCCTTATCTTACCCTTTTGGCTCCTCGACATCCGTTGGGCTCCAGATTTGGCCATCTCACCCTTTTTTTTTGTGGGAACATATTTACTCTGAATCCCTTGAATCTCCCCTTTAAATGCCTCCCACTATTCTGACACTGATTTACCTTCAAGTCGCTATTTCCTGTCCACTTTCGCTAAATTACTCCTCAGTTTAGTAAAATTGGCCTTGCCCCAATTGGGAACTCTGACTCCTGTTCTATCTCTGTCATTTTCCATAATTATGCTAAAACTGACTGAGTTATGATCACTACCATCAAAATGCTCTCCCACTGCCACCCCTCCACCTGCCCATCTTCATTTCCTAAATTTGCCAATGATCAGTTCAGGAGTCTGTGTGAAAATATGAATATTGTAGCAATGCATGCGGCAGCAGAATGTCCTTTTAGTAATGGGAATTGTGAATGCTGTGATTGACAAAATGCTCTGAAAAATTTTCGCAGACCAGACAAAGTGTCAATTGACTACTGCTCTGGCGTGGGCAGTACAAGCGAAAAACACACTTCAAATGCTTGGGGGCTACAGCCCATATCAATTAGTTTATGGAAGGAATCTGAAAATACCTTTGGTAATGTGGGATCATATCCCGGCTTTAGAGGGGACTCAATTTTTGCGCAACATTTGAATGCCATGCATGCAGGGAAAAGAGCATTTATCTAGGCAAAGGTTTTAGAAAAAATCAGGAGAGCTTTGAGTCATTGGATCAGGCCATCAGAAAGGAATTTTGATACTGGGGATATGGTGTATTACAAAAGAAAAGGGCAGAAAGAATGGAGAGGCCCAGGAAACGTTATAGGCGTTGTCATGCTCGGCCCCAATCTGCCAAGAATGAGGCACATTAATTTTGTCATGAACATTGATTTTAAACTGTTACTAGAGTGAAGAATGGACTTGTTAAACAGATCAGCCGTGGCTGGAAAATGCATTTGCATATTAACAGACGGTGATTGGAAGGACAAAGGACCGTTCCCTGACACATTCAACCCACAATGGACCTTGATCACCAGGTATTGTGTGTAGGAGGAGCATTCCAGAGACTGCCGTAATCCAAGACATGGTCAGACCAGTTAGTCACATGACTAACCTGCTTGGCAAGCTGGGTTTTTCTGAATTGTACAAACAGTTTGAACTCAGAGAGTGTCTGTTTGCTTCTGGATCGAGATGATCTCTCTTCTCTGCTCTCATCTCTTTCTCACAAGTCTCTGAATCCACTGAAGACACATAAATCCCAAAACAGAAAGGTCTCCTACAGCAAACAAGGTTTAAGAAAAATACTGGGCCTGAACAAAAAGCAAGATCTGCCTACAATCAAGGACTCTACAGTGAGCTAGAAGAACCGTAACAAAAAACTCTTCCGATATTGCCTCAAACCTTTTCACTTTGTTTTTCTTCTGCTCTTTTCTGTCTCTATTTGCATATGTGTATTGCATATTAATGCTCGCGTGGGCGCGTCGTGTATCCATAGGCATAACCGAATTAGAGTTAGAGTTTCATAAAGTTCAACCTTTTTTCTTTAAACCTAAGAAAACCTGTTTGGCTAGTTTCTTTTCAGGTCAGTGACCCTTCATCAGAACTGACCTGAAATGTTAACTCTGCTTCTCTCTCCACAGGTGCTGCCAGACCTGCTGAGTATTTCCAGCATTTGTTTTTATTTCAGATTTCCAGAATCTGCAGTATTTTGCTTTTATTGTATTATTATGGTTAGTTTCTTTGCCTTATGATTGGAAATTAGTGAACAAGGATTCACTAAGGGGGAGCGAAAAAAAAACGGCGTGCTTAAAATTAAACCCTGGTACAGTAAGACCAGGTGAAGGCTGAGAGGAAACCCGAGACCCCTTTCTCATCGGTTCGTAACAGCACTCTTGGCAAAACAGTGATTTTGCAACATGGCAATCAAACCGTTAGAGTACACTCCTCACGGCTTATTGGCACTGATTATATATTGACAGAATCTGAACAAATGATGGACACTGATGTTGCACCATGCACTTCGCATGCACATATGTCAGACCTTTGCGAGCAACAGACTGTGGCAGATTTCAGGCTGACTGATAGTAGACCAAGTGATAGTGAAGATCCAGTTAAGGCCATTTATCCCAAAGGTCAACTACCGAAAGTTGGGACTAGAGTGACTTATATGCCAGAAGGGATGAGTGAATGGAGGGAAGGGAAGATCACAGGGAAATACAAACATTGGCTGAATGTGCAAGACAAGGGACAGGATATCACACTTACAGATTGACAGAAGGAAGTGAAAATGTGGAAGGCCAGAAAACGTAGTGTAAGTTCAGTCAGTGGGCCAGAAGGTGATCATGGTCCAAGGAAACTTGTGAAAGGAAGTCTGGTTGTAGGAGGGACAGGTCAGTAGTAGCAGTCCAGAAAGGGATAGGAACTCTAGTAGGGTATGTGGTTTCACTAGAGCAAGGACCAGACAGCAGGCGAAGGGCGCCACAAGAAGTAGGAGCAATTATGATAGAGAAGCTCTAGTGGTTACGAACAAGTTAGATGGTAAATTGGTAAAGGATGCCAAGCAAAAAGAGCTCGACAGTTGGAGAGAGTTTGACGTATACACGGTGGTGCCAGATAGAGGACAAGCAGCATTGTTCCACAGATGGATCTGTACAGAGAAAGTACTTCCCGATAGTGTGTATAAAGTGAAGGCCAGACTTGTAGTTCAGGGATTTGAGGAACAACTAGGTGACCAGGAAGGTAGGGTGGACTCCCCAACAGCAGGAAAAGCAAGTTTGAAGATTTCCCTAGCCCTTTTAGCAACACACTCATGTGACTGTAAGTCCATTGACATCCAAGCAGCATTTCTGCAAGGGGAGAAATTTCAAAGGGAAGTATTTTTAAAGCCACCAAAAGCAGCTGGAAATTTGGAAGGGAAATTATGGAAGCTAAACAAGTGTGTTTATGGGCTAAATGATGCATCTAGGGTGTGGTATTTTTCAGTTAGGTCCGTCCTACTAAAACCTGGTTGTATTTAACTAAAGGTGGATCGATAATGTTTCATTCGTGCTATGAAGAAAAACCAGCAGGCATTTTCTTAATGCATGTGGACGTGCATTTCTGTGGGGAGGATCTGAAGTAGTTGAGAAATGTGTGGTAGATAAAGTTCTGCAGGAATTTCAAATTGGAATTTAAGGTTCTGGAGCTTTTAAATATATAGGGTTAATAATTACGCAGAGTAAGTTCGGAGTAATCCTAAATCAACAGTCTTGCCTCGAGAATGTTAATAGGATCCCAATAAATCGGGCCAGATCCTTGCAAAAGGAAGATTCTGCAGCTAAGGAGTAGACCAGTTAAGGAGCTTAATCGGGCAGTTGGACTAGGCTCGATGCTTTCTATGATGTATTAGAATTGAGCACCATGCTGAAACATGCTACTGTTGGGGAAGTGCTGAAAGCAAATAAGGCATTGAAGAGATTGAGTTTTGATAAATGTACACTCAAGTTTGCAGCATTGGGTGATCCAGAAGAGATTAAATTGGTCATTTTTAGTCACGCCTCACATGCTAATCTTCCCGATGGTTATTCGAGCGCAGCAGGGTTCATTATATTTTTGGTGGGAAGAAAGGATAAATGTTGTCCGTTAGCCTGGGAATCAAAGAAAATAAAGAGGATAGTTAAAAGCACCTTAGCTGCTGAGACACTTGCACTGATAGAAACGATAGATATGGGAATGCATTTATCAAGTATTTTAAAGGAACTCTTTTATAAGGGGCAATTGGAGAAGAGTTTTCCTATAGAATGCTACATAGATAACCATTCTATCTGGGACAATGTTCATTCAACAAAGTGTCGCCGAAAAGCGGTTGAGGATTGATCTTGCAAGTATAAAAGAAATGCTGGAAAGAAAAGAAATTTCCAAAATAAAATGGGTTGACATATGTCATCAGTTATTGGGTTGTTTTACTAAGAAATGCTTGTTCGAAAAAATTGTTGGATGTCCTCGAAGAGGGCCATCTTGTGGTATGGTAAGTTCGGAAAACGTGGAATTTTTTTAACGATAAGAATGTTTTTCTTTAAACAAGCTTTTTTTTTAAAGGGGGGAATATACAGCATGTTAATGGCTGGTGCTGTTGAAAGTTAATAAATGATGTCAAGAAAAATGTGTCATTATTTGTTTTGTTTTAATACATGCAGGCTGGCTCTTTAGTTAGTTGTACTCAGATGGATAAATAATCAACACCCAACACCTTTTCATTCTGTTACCTTCAACTACTAAGTATTTAACATTCATCAATAGAACTTTAATTAGACACTAACACTGTACTGCAATAAATTTAATAGAATTGATAGGATAGATGCATAGAATCTATTTCCTCTGGTGGGGTAATCCAGAAGAAGGCAGCACAACCTTTAAAGTAAAGCAATGCATTCAGCATGGTGTCAGGAAGCACTTCATAGAAAGGGTAGTAACATTGTCAAATGTCCCAAAGTGCTTCACAGGAGCATTTTGAAGGAAAATTTGAAAATGAGCCACGTAAGGACATATCAGGAATGGTGACCAAAAACCTTGGTCAAAGAGTTAGATTTTAAGGATGGTCTTAAAGGAGGAGAGGTTTGGGGAGGGAATTAAAGAGATGAGGGTCTTGTAGCTGAAAGCACAGCAGACAATGATTCAGCGGAGGAAACTGGGGATGGGAAAGAACCCAGAATTGGAGGAGCACCGAGATCTCAGAAGGGTTTTAAAGCTGCAACAGCTGACAGTTACAGGAAGGGGGCAAGGCCATGGAGGAATTTGACGACGAGGACGCAAATTGCTGGAGGGGCTGACAAGATGGGGAGGAACAAGAGGATTAGAATGCTAATAATCGAAGCTTTGCCAGATCAGGAGCTAATGCAGTAACTCACTAACACTTGCAGTTTGCTGTCCGGCATACAGGAAGACATTGATCTGCATGGAGAAGCAGTCAGGGTCACAGCAGCAGTCGAGTTCACTGACTCCTCCTGCCAAGTCACAGGTATAATTAGGAACAGCGAGAACAAGACACAGAGAGATCTTATGACCGAGCATGAACTGTTTCAAAGACAACCTTCCTCCGTTGCCTGAATCCACAATCACTGCTTTCCCAAAATCAAATGAGAATTGGATAAATACTTGAACTAGGGGAGGAGTTGTTTTTTTTTGATGGAGCGAGTTCTTGTGATTTGGAATGCACTGACTGAAAGGGTGGTGGAAACTGATTCAACAGTAACTTTCAGAAGAAAATCAGATAAATACCTAAAGGGAAAATAGTTACAGGGCTATGGGCACAGGGGAGTGGTACTCATTGGATCACTCTTTCAGAGAGTTGGCACAGGCACAATGCGCCAAATGGCTTCCTCCTGTGCTGCATTATTCTATGATTATATGTGTAGCTTTGGGCTCCAACCCATGAGCCATTTGACTGGGAAGCAGCAGAGGGAGCTGAGCTGAGCTGGCAAACCGGCTGAGGATAGAAATTCACAGGGAAATACAGGTAATTCTCCATCCTGTTTTCTCCTCCTTTCCCCTCCTCCTGTTAACACTTCACCTCCCCCTCCCCCCCCCCCCCCCCCCATCCCCGAATCTGAGATCAGGAGGGGTTTGCCAGACAAGGGTATCAAGGGAGATGGAGCAAAGGCAGGTGGATGGCGTTCGATCAAAAATCAGCCATAATACCACTGAATGGTGGAACAAGCTGGAGGGACTGAATGGCCTCCTCCTCTTCCTGAGCTCCTGCTGACAGCGCTTCCATCACCGCGCTCAGCCACTGTGACGTCACACCTCCAGGGGTCACCGCTGCCGCAGGGCCCCGAAATCGGAGGAACTGCCGCTCGGGCGGCCCTCACGGTGCCAGCTCTAGTCCCGGGGCCCAAGCCGTCCCTGGGTGTCAGCCAGACCTGCCTCCATGGACCTCTCCCTCGCCCACAGTAGCGCTCACCACAGCCCCCACCGACTCATCACCGCCGTCATCGGCTCGACAACCTGGTCCAACCAGCCGGTTGTCAAGGTAGCGCGGCTTAGTGACGGCGCATGCGCATTGTTCCTCCGGGCCGTACGTGTCGAAGACGTCTGTGGCGTATCCGTGTGTGACACAGTCACGTATCAAGTGTTGGGTGCCTGTTGCCCAGGGGGTGTGGAGAGGGTTTGTTCATCACATGAGGCCCTGTTACTGCTCAGAGGGTTTTTAGAATTTTTTTTAAAATGCAAGATGTGTGACAGGGGAGGTGGTGACGTGGACTACAAACCCAAAGATCCATTGCTCTGGGGACATGGCTTCGAATCCCACCATGGCAGACGGTGGAATTTGAATTCAATTAATAAAAATGATGACTGCTGTGAAACCATTGTGTTAAAAAAAGGTAAAAAGTCCTCCTTGCCAATGTCTGGGAGTTTGTGCCAATGTTGGGAAAGCTGTCTCACAGACTAGTTAAGCAACATAATAAAAACAAGAAACGCTAGAAATACTCAGCAGGTCTGACAGCATCTGTGGAGAGAGAAACAGAGTTAACGTTTCAGGTCAGTGACCCTTCTTCAGACCCCTTCAGAGAGTTAAGCAACAGCCTGACCTAGTCATCCTCGCTGAATATAGACAATGTCCCAGGCATTGCCATCACCATCCCTCGGTAAGTCCTGCCCAACTGGCACCCAGAGTTGGTGGCACAGTGGTATACAGTTGGCAGGGAGTTGCCCTGGGAATCCTCAATGTTGACATGTGCAAGGAAACCTCCTTCTGATTACCAGCTATCACCCCCTTCTCTCCTCACCCCCCCCACCCCACCACCCAAAACTGATGAATCAGTACTCCTCCATGTTGAACAGCATTTGGAGGAAGCACTGAGGGTAGCAAGGGTGCAGAATGTACTCTGGGTGGCTAGGTAGCACTGCTACAGACTGAGCTGGCTGAGTCTGAAAAGCATGTAGCTGCTAGATGGGGTCTGTGGCAGGTGGTGATAGTCCCGCAACCCCGGGCAGCCCGCTTCTACCTCCTTCCCAAAATCCACAAACAGGACTGTCCCGGCAGACCCATTGTGTCAGCCTGCTCCTGCCCCACTGAACTTATTTCTTCTTATCGTGACTCAATCTTTTCTCCGCTGGTCCAGTCTCTTCCCACCTACATGCGTGACTGTTCTGATGCCCTACGTCATTTTGACAATTTCCAGTTTCCTGGCCCCAACCGCCTCCTCTTCACTATGGATGTCCAATCTCTCTACACCTCCATCCGCCACCAGGATGGTTTGAGGGCTCTCCACTTCTTCCTTGAACAGAGACCCAACCAGTCCCCATCCACCACCACCCTCCCCCGCCTGGCTGAACTTGTTCTCACATTGAACAACTTCTCCTTCAACTCCACTCCTTCAAGTAAAAGGTGTTGCTATGGGTATCCGCATGGGTCCTTGTTATGCCTGTCTTTCTGTGGGATATGTTAAGCATTCTTTGTTCCAGTCCTACTCAGGCCCCCTCACCCAACTCTTCTTCCGGTACATTGATGACTGTATCGGTGCCGTTTCCTGCTCCCGCCCCGAACTGGAAAACTTTATCAACTTTACTTCCAATTTCCACCCTTCTCTCACCTTTACATGGTCCATCTCTGACACTTCCCTTCCCTTCCTCGACTTCTCTGTCTCTGGGGATAGGTTGTCTACTAATATCCATTATATGCCCACCGACTCCCACAGCGACCTGGACTACACTTCTTCTCATCCTGCCTCCTGTAAGGACTCCATTCCATTCTCCCAGTTTCTCCACCTCCGACGCATCTGCTCTGATGATGCTACCTTCCATGACAGCGCTTCTGATATGTCTTCCTTTTTCCTCAACCGAGGATCCCCCCCCACTGTTGTTGACAGGGCCCTCAACCGTGTCCGGCCCATTTACCGCACCTCTGCCCCCACCCCTTCCCCTCCCTCCCAGAATCGTGACAGGGTTCCCCTTGTGCTCACTTAGCACACCATCAGCCTCCATATCCAAAGGATTATCCTGCACCATTTCCGCCACCTCCAGCGTGATGCCACTACCAGTCGCATCTTCCCCTCCCTTCCCCTGTCAGCATTCCGAAGGGATCGTTCCCTCCGTGACACCCTGGTCCACTCCTCCATTACCCCCACCTCCTCGTCCCCTTCCCATGGCACCTTCCCCTGCAATCGCAGGAGGTGTAATACCTGCCCATTTACCTCCTCTCTCCTCACTATCCCAGGCCCCAAACACTCCTTTCAGGTGAAGCAGCAATTTACTTGGACTTCTTTCAATGTAGTACACTGTATTCACTGCTCACAATGTGGTCTCCTCTACATTGGGGAGACCAAACGCAGATTGAGTGACCGCTTTGTGGAACACCTCCGCTCAGTCCGCAAGCAGGACCCTAAGCTTCTGGTTGCTTGCCATTTCCACACTCCCCTCTGTTCTCATGCTCACATCTCTGTCCTGGGATTGCTGCAGTGTTCCAGTGAACATCAACGCAAGCTCGAGGAACAGCATCTCATTTACCGATTAGGCAGACGAAATGGGAGAATAGCACAGATGAATGCGTGGCTTAAAGTTGGTGCAGGAGGGAGGGTTTTAGATTCCTGGACCACTGGGACCGTTTCTGGGGAAGGTGGGACCTGTACAAGCGGGACGGTCTACATCTGAACCAGAGGAGGACTAACATCCTTGCTGGCAGGTTTGCTAGTGCTGTTGGGAGGAGTTTAAACTAATTTGGCAGGGGAGGGGATGCAGACTTCCAGCAGAATAGAGACACAGCTGAACATAGGAAAGCGAACAAGTCAGAGGGAATACAGCGGAAGTAAGTTTCAAGGGAGTAAGACCAGGATGGAAGGACTCTAATGCCAGGAGTATTGCAGGTAAAACGAATGAGTTAAGGGCAATGATTGACACGTGGAATTGTGATATCGTAGCCATCACGGAGACATGGTTGAGGGAGGGGCAGGATTGGCAGCTCAGTATCCCGGGATATAGAATGTTCAGGTCAGACAGAGGAGGGGGTAAAAGAGGAGGGGGCATTGCAATATTAGTTAAAGAGTCAGTTACTGCAGTAAGGAGAGATGATATCTTGGAGGGGGCATCAAATTAAGCTTTATGGCTAGAGTTTAGGAATAAAAAAGGGACAGCCACATTGCTAGGTGTTTATTATAGACCCCCAGATAGTCAGTGGGAAATTGAGGAGCAAATATGTGCGCAATTTGCAGAGGTGTGTAAAAATAATAGGGTAATTATATGAGGTGATTTCAACTTTCCCAACATTAATTGGGATAGTCATCGTGTTAAGGGCTTGGATGGAGTTCTTAAAATGTATACAGGAGAACTTTTAGCTCAACATGCAGAGGATCCAACGAGGGAGGGTGCAGTGCTGGTCCTAATTCTGGGGAATGAAGCCGGACAGGTGGTTGATGTGTTGGTGGGGGACCATTTTGGTGATAGCGACCACAACATGGTACAATTTAAGCTTGTTATGGAGAAAGAAATAGACAAGTTGCAAAAAACGGTTTTGGATTGGGGGAGAGCGAATTTTAGTAAAATAAGGCAGGATCTGGCCAAGGTAGACTGGAAAGATTTACTTGTCGGGAAATCTACAGAAGAGCAGTGGGGGGCATTCAAAAAGGAAATGGGGAGGGTTACAGGAGAGCAAAGAGGGGATATGAGAAAGCTCTGGCAGGTCAAAGTCGGGAAAATCCCAAGGTATTCTATAAGTATGTCAATGGGAAGAGGATAACCAGGGAAAGAGTAGGACCCATTAGGGACCAAGGGGGAAATTTGTGGGTGGAGCCAGAGGACATTGGTAGGGTGTTGAACGAATACTTCACATCTGTCTTCACCCGAGAGAAAGAGGATGTAGATATGGAACTCAGAGAGAGAGACTGTGAGGTTCTTGAGCAAATTGTCAGAGGGAATGACAAGGTATTGGAAGGCTCAAAATGGACAAATCTCCAGGTCTGGACGATTTGTGTCCCAGGATGCTGTGGGAGCCGAGGGTGGAGATTGCAGGCGCTCTGACCCTAATTTTTAATTTCTCTCTGGCCACGGGGGAGGTGCCAGAGGACTGGAGAACAGCTAATGTGCTCCCACTATTGAAGAAAGGTTGTAGCGATAAGCCAGGGAACTACAGACCAGTGAGTCTCACATCTGTGGTAGGGAAACAATTAGAGAAAATTCTGAAGGGGTGAACCTATCACCACTTGGAGAGGCAAAATTTGATTAGGAATAGTCAGCATGGCTTTGTCAGAGGGAGGTCATGCCTAACAAATTTGATTGAATTTTTTGAGCATGTGACCAGGTGTGTAGATGAGGGTAGTGCGGTTGATGTAGTTTATATGAATTTCAGCAAAGCCTTTGACAAGGTCCCACATGGGAGACTTATCAAGAAAGCAAATGCATGTGAGATACAAGGTAACTTGATAAGACGGATTCAAAATTGACTTAGCTGTAGGAGATAGAGAGTAATGACAGACGGCTGTTTTAGTGACTGGAAGCCAGTGGCAGTGGCGTACCACAGGGATCTGTGCTGGGTCCCCTATTGTTTGTTATTTATATAAACAACATCGATGACTATGTGGGGGGTAGGATCAGTAAGTTCGCGGATGACACAAAGATTGGCCGAGTGGTTAACAGTGAGGTGGAGTGTCTTAGGTTACAGGAAGATATAGAAGGGATGGTCAACTGGGCAGCAAAGTGGCAGATGGAATTTAACACTGAAAAGTGTGAGGTGATACACTTTGGAAGGAGTAATGTGACACGGAAGTATTCAATGAATGGCCTGACACTGAGAAGTTCCAAGGAACAAAGGGACCTTGGCGTGTTTGTCCATAGATCTCTGAAAGCAGAAGGGCAGATTAATAGGGTGGTGAAAAAGGCATAAGGGACACTTGCCTTTATCAATTGAGACATAGATTACAAAAGCAGGGAGGTCATGTTGGAGTTGTACAGAACTTTGATAAGGCTGGAGTACTGTGTGCAATTCTGGTCACCACATTTTAGGTTGGATGTGATTGCATTGGAGGGGGTGCAGAGGCGATTCACAAGGATGTTGCCTGGGATGGAACATTTAAGCTATGAAGAGAGGTTGGATAGGCTTGGGTTGTTTTCGGTGGAGCAGAGAAGACTGAGGGGTGACCTGATCGAGGTGTACAAGATTATGAGGGGCATGGACAGGGTGGATAGGGAGCGGCTGTTGCCCTTAGTTGAAGGGTCAGTTATGAGAGGTCACAAGTTTAAGGTGAGGGGCGGGAGGTTTAAGGGGGATTTGAGGAAGAACTTTTTTACCCAGAGGGTGGTGATGATCTGGAGTGCCCTGCCTGGGAGGGTGGTAGAGGCGGGTTGCCTCACATCATTTCAAAAGTACCTGGATGAGCACTTGGCACGTCATAACATTCAAGGCTATGGGACAAGTGCTGGCAAATGGGATTAGGTAGTCAGGTCAGGTGTTTTAATACATCGGTGCAGACTCGATGGGCCAAAGGGCCTCTTCTGCACTGTATTATTCTGTGATTCTGTGACCTTTTGGTCAGCTATTCTGTGGCCTTGTCCAATCTACACCTTCTCCTTTGTTATCTCTTGCCCCACCCCCTGCTTTACTTGCTTATAACCTTTGACATTTCTAATATTTGCCAGTTCTGAAGAAGGGTCACTGACCCGAAACGTTAACTCTGCTTCTCTCTCCACAGATGCTTTATTTTTATTTTATTTAGAGATACAGCACTGAAACAGGCCCTTCGGCCCACCGAGTCTGTGCCGACCATCAACCACCCATTTATACTAATCCTACACTGATCCCATATTCCTACCACATCCCCACCTGTCCCTATATTCCCCTACCACTAGGGGCAATTTATCATGGCCAATTTACCTATCAACCTGCAATTCTTTGGTGGTGGGAGGAAAACCGGAGTACCCTGCGGAAAACCCACTCAGGCACAGGGAGAACTTGCAAACTCCACACAGGCAGTACCCAGAATTGAACCTGGGTCGCTGGAGCTGTAAGGCTGCGGTGCTAACCACTGCGCCATTGTGCCACATTCCCAACTGTTGACTTGCTTGTGTGGTCACAGTATTTATGTGGCTGGTCAAGTTAGGTTTCTCATCAATGGTGACTCCCAGGACGTTGATGGTGTGAGATTCAGTGATGGTAACGCAGCTGAATGTCAAGGGGAGATGTTTAGATTCTCTCTGGTTGGAAATGGTCTTTGCCTGGCACTTGTGTGACACCAATGTTACTTGCCACTTATCAGTCCAAGCCTGGATGTTGTCAGGTCATGCAGGCATGGACCAATTCATTATCTGAAGAGTTGTGAATGGAACTGAAAACTGCAATTATCAGTGAACATCCCCACCTCTGACTTTATGCTGGAGGGAAAGTCATTGAAAAAGCAGTTCAAGATTGTCAGACCATGGACACTGCACTGAGAAACTCCTGCATCGATGTCGTGGGGCTGAGATGATTGACCTCCAACAACCACATCCATCTTCCTTTAAACCAGATATGACTCCACCCAGTGGAGTGTTTTCCCCGATTCCCATTTGATTTTTTTTTGATTTAGAGATACAGCACTGAAACAGGCCCTTCAGCCCACCGAGTCTGTGCCGACCATTAACCACCCATTTATACTAATCCTACACTAATCCCATATTCCTACCACATCCTCACCTGTCCCTATATTCCCCTACCACCTACCTATACTAGAGGCAATTTATAATGGCCAATTTACCTATCAACCTGCAAGTCTTTTGGCTGTGGGAGGAAACCGGAGCACCCGGAGGAAACCCACGCAGACACAGGGAGAACTTGCAAACTCCACACAGGCAGTACCCAGAATTGAACCCGGGTCACTGGAGCTGTGAGGCTGCGGTGCTAACCACTGCGCCACTGTGCCGCCCAATTTTACCAAGGCTCCTTGATGCCACACTCCGATCAAATGCTGCCTTGGTATCAATGGCAGTCAATGGAGTATAGTGTGGGGATAATGTGAAATTTTCCATTTTGGCAGAAAGAATAAAAAATAAGCATATTATCTAAATGGAGAAAGATTGCAGAGCTCTGAGATGCAGAGGGATCTGGGTGTCCTAGTGCATGAATCGCAAAAGGCTAGTTCAGCAAGCAATTAGGAAAACTAATCAAATGTTATCTTTGCAAGGTGAATTGAATACAAAAGTAGGGAGATTATGCCTCAGTTATACAGTGCATTGGTGAGACCACATCTGGAGTACTGTGGACATATTGGTCTCCTTATTTAAGGAAGTATGTAAATGCATTGGAAGCAGTTCAGAGAAGGTTTACTAGACTAAAACCTGGAATGGGCAGGTTGTCTTCTGAGGAAAGGTTGGACAGGCTAGGCTTATATCTGCTGGAGTTTAAAAGAGTAAGAGACGACTTGATTGAAACATATAAAATCTTGAGGGGTCTTGACAGGGTAGATATGGAAAGGATGTTTCCCGTTGTGGGAGAATCAAGAACTAGGGATTATTGTTTAAAAATAAGGGGTCACCCATTTAAGACGGAGATGAGGAGAATTTTTTTCTCTTCGAGGGTCATGAATCTATGGAACTCTTCCTCCACAGGCAGTGGAAGCAGAGTCTTTAAGTATTTTTAAGGCAGAGGTAGATAGATTCTTGATAATCAAGGGCTTGAAAGGTTATCGGGGGGGTGGGGGGGGGGGGGGGTGGTGGTGGCAGGGAGGCAGGAATGTGGAGTTAAGGTTACAATCAGATCAGCCATGATCTTATTGAATGGCGGAGCAGGCTTGAGGGGCCGGGTAGCCGACTACTGCTCCTAATTCATATGTTTGTATTAATATTTTTCTCACTTCATCTCTGGAATTCAGTTCTTTGGCCCATGTTTGGACCAAGGCTGTAATGAGGTCAGGAGCCAAGTGGGCCTGGCAGAATCCAAACTGAGCATTGGTGAGCAGGTACTGCTGAGTAAGTGCCCCATGATAGCACGATCGATAACACCTTCCACCACTTTGCTGATGATTGAGAGTAGACTGATGGGGCCATAATCGTTCACATTGGCTTTGTCCTGACTTTTGAGGACAAGGTATACTTGGGCAATTTTCTACTTTGTCGGGTTGGTCTCAGTGTTGTAAACGTACTAGAACCTGTTGGTTAGTGGCACATGTAATTCTGGAGCGCCAGTCTTGAAGACTACCACTGGGATTTTGTCGGGGCCATAGCCTTTGTTGTATCCAGTACACTCAGCTTGTTCCTTGTTATCCTGTGGAATTAATCAGATTGGTTGAATCATGGCCTCTCTGATGGTGGTGGTCTCAGGAGGAGGCTGAGGTGGATCAAGCACTGTCACTTCTGGCTGACGATGGTTACAAATGCCTCGAGCTTGTCTCTGCACTCCTATGCTGGACTCCACCATCATTGAGGATGCGGATATTTTTGGAGCCTGCTCCTCGTGTTAGTTGTTTAATTGTCCACCATAGTTCGGTCTGCAAGTAAATAGAGTCTTTTAGGTATGACCCAAGCAAAGGCCTTCCCTGTGATGCTAAAGAGTGAGATGTTCCTGTAGTTGTTGCAGTCTCCTTTGTTGCCTTTGTTTTTGTGTAGAATGATCACTTTTGTCAATCCTGTTATGGATAGATACATCTGCGACAGGTAGATTGGTGAGCATGAGTTGAATTAAGTTTTGCCCTCGTGTTGGTTCTCTCGCCACCAGCCACAGGCCCAGTCTGGCCGCTGTGCCCTTCCGGCATCAGCCAGCTCAATCAGTAGTAGTAATATGAAGCCGCTCTTTGTGACAGTCAGAGGTACCCCACCCAGAGTACATTCTGTGCTGTTGCTGCCCTCTGTTTCTTCCAAGTGGTGTTCAACATGGAGGAATACTATTCGTCAGCTGAGGGGCTATAGGTGGTAATCAGGAGGTTTCCTTGCCTCTGTTTAACCTGATGCCACGAGCCTTCATGGGGTCTGGTGTCAATGTTGAGGACTCACAGAACCACTCGCTCCCAACTGTATACCACTGTACCTCTGGTGACTCTGTTCTGCCAATGTGGCTGAACATACCCTGTTTTGATGATGAAGGTGTCTGGGATCTTGGCTGAAAGGCACAATTCTGTGAATATGACTGCATTAGGCTGTTGCTTGACTAGCTTGTGGGACGGCAGTCCCAATTTTGGCAAAAGTTCCAGAATGCTAGTGAAGAGGACTTGCAGGGCCGACTGGGCTGGGTATGCCTTTGTGATGTCCGGTGCCCAGGTTGATGCCAGTTGGTCTCTTGGTTTTGTTTGTCAACTTTGTTGTAGCAGTGTGACACAGCTGACTGGCTTGCTAAGCCATTTCAGAGGGCAGTTAAGTGTCAATCATATTGCTTTGGGTCTGGAGTCATATACAGGCCTGATCAACCAAGGACGACAGAATTCCTTCTCTGCAGGGTATTAATCAATTGGATGGGTTTTTATGACAATCCTATCGTTGCTTCGTCACCATAACTGATAGTAGTTATTTATTCCAGATTTATTTATTTTATCAATTGAATTTAAATTCCCCAGTTGCCATGGTGGGACATGTCTCTGGAATACTATTCCTGTAACATAACCGCTATTTAACCATTCCCTTTGTCTGAAAGGGGCGATTCACTCCCATCTAGTACATTGTGGGTAAAAGGGAATGATTCACTCTGGGCTGGAACAGTGTGTGTGTCTCAGTGTCGGCTCCTGTACACATACAGTACAGAGTGAGTACAAGGGAATGATTCACTCCTGTCTGGTACTGTACAGCCTCTGTGTATCTCGATGTCCGCTACTGTTCACAGATGTTGCATAGCAAGCAAAAAGGGAATGTTCACTCCGGTTCATAATATATGGCCTGTGTGTGCTTAGTGTCAGTTCTTGTATGTGTACGGTTATAGGGACCGATTAATGAGGAGCTTGCAATGCTCATTGTAGCAGTTAATCTTGGCATAATGCCAGTCTGAGTCTGCCTAATGACAGAAGCAGTGAGGAGTACCTCGGGTTTGTAATTTAATTTTCTGGTAGATTTAACTGTCACCTGCCATTGTGTGGGCACAGGCTGAAGCATTTTTTCTATCCTCTCAGCTCTCCCTCCCAAGAGACCCTCAGCATTGGATTGTCAGTCGTTGGCGTCTGAACAAATTTACTAATTCTGTTGATCAGTGCTGCATTTGAGGGGATCAGTCCCGAAACTCGTCGTCTTTTAATTGCACTTTAAACACTAAAAGCTGAGTTTAGTTTATGGAAGTGGGTACAATCTGTGTCTGGGACTTGCTCACCCTGTACAATTATTGAATTTCATTGATAACATGCGTTTGGATTAATAAGGGTCCAGGTTTAACTTCACAGGAGTGTTGTTTTACATCAGTTGTTCACTGGGTCTTTCAGAGCAGCTGCAAGGTGTTTCTCTCTTTCTGCTTCTCTGTTATCAGCCTGAGGCAGTGAAACTCTGCCTGACAACCTTTACAAGGTATCAAGCACAGAAAGCATGTGGAACAGACAAAAGCCTAGGCAGCAGATGTGCAGAGAAAAGCAGGAAGTCAACACCTTCAAGATTTGAATCTTTTGTGTATTTGGAGCTGCTTCAGTTCAACTATAATGACACTGAAACGCACACAGACATTCACCTATATTTTACAGTCAGGAGATACATGTCCCTTCTACCCCTATTCAGGGTAAATTGAGCTGAGCTGAATCACAAATAAAGATGTGAATTAATTCAAATTAGACCGCTCCAGAAATTTGTGGTTCCGTTTCAAGATACCTTGTTGGAAGTAAAGAGAGTGAGAGGAAATGAGACAGAGACAGAGTGAGTGAGAGAAAAATGAATAGGCAATTTGGAGTGTGCCAGGAATACCTGAGACATTCAGGAAAAAGGGGGAAGGCAAGGGTGGGGGGTCAGGCTGCTTGGGGACCCCTGGGTTACATTATGGGACCAGTGACACTGAAACACACACAGACATTCACCGATATTTTACAGTCAGGAGACACATGTCCCTTCTACCCCATTCAGGGTAAATTGAGCTGAGCTGAATTGCAAATAAAGATGGGAATAAATTCAAATTAGATCGCTCCAGAAATTTGTGGTTCCGTTTCAAAATACCTTGTTAGAAGTAAAGAGAGTGAGAGGAAATGAGACAGAGACAGAGTGAGTGAGAGAAAAATGAACAGAGTGAACGAGATGGCGAGAGTGAATCAGACAATGACAGAGAGAATGGGACAAAGAGGGAGAGAATGGGACAGAGAAACCGAGACAGACCGGCAGGGAGAGTGAGAGAGACAAAGCAACAATTCTGGGGAGAGGGCGAGAGAGGGATTGTTCGGGTAGATTGAGTGGGAGAATGTAAAATATAATCTTTCTTCGCTGTAATCTTTCACTCCTGTGAACACAGACAGAGAGATTCACAGTGTAAAATTCATACAAATCTTAGGAAGAATACTCAGAACAGATTTTAGTTGACTTTTATTGATTTAATTTTTCTCTGAACCCAGACATCTCGAGGCCAATATTCTTCAATATGTAAATACCTCTTCTCCATTTAAAACGGATCATGGTAAGACATCGTTATTTCATCTGTAATCACTGATGCTCAATATTTCAATACACCAGGAGATCCCAGCACATTCTCTTAAAGCAGATTAACTGAGTTCAGTGAGAAATTTTTCACAAATGACACCAGTTCCTTTCTGCACACTAGATTCACTGAAGGCGACTTTTGTTCCACAACTGCAAATGTGGAAAACAAAGTCTGATGAACGCTTGTTCACGTTAACAGTGAGGCCCTTTTATTAAATAATGTGAGGGAACTTTAAACACAATCTGTGTTGTACGTGCACTGGGAATGTGTGATCAGACGCTATACAGTGATCTGTATTCTGTGGTTTACCTGGCTTGGTAGTGTGTAATGGGGCAGTGAACAGTGAGTCTTCAGAAGTATCTAACGCACACTATACCAGCACTTGGAGTGTTTGATCAGACAGTGTAGTGGGAGCTTCACCATATACTTAACCTGTGCTGTACCTGCTGTGGGTGTGTTTGATGGGACAGTATAAGAAGTGCTTTACACTATATAACCCACACTGTACCTGTCCTAGGAGTGTTTGATGGCACAGTACATAGAAGGAGGCCACTTGGCCCATCATGTCTGTGCCGGCTCCTGCAAGGGAAAATCAGCTATCCCGAGTGCCCAGCGCTTTCCCCATAGCCCTGCATTTTTTTCCTCTTCAGGTGCTTTTCCAATTTTATTTTAAAAAGTACGATTAAATCTGCCTCCATCACCCTCTCAGACAGTACTTTCCAGATTTTACATTTGCATTTTACAGTAAAAGAGAGTGATTGATGAAGATATTGCAATGTTGAGCACAACAGATAATATAGGCACTCTATGCCAATCTGATTGCCATGTACAGAGGCAGTGAGTGTGCACATGCTGCACACCCCAGGGGCTGTGATTTTAATTATCTCGTAGTTTTAAATTTCATCTGCCATTGTGTGAGCACAGATTGCAGCTTCTTTCCAACCTCTCGGCTCCACCTCTCGAGAGACTGTCAGGATTGGATTGTGAGCAGTTACTCGTGTCTAATCCAATTAACCAACTGTGTTGTTCAGTCACTGCATTTGAAGGAATCGGTCCTTACAAGGTACAGGTCAGGAGTATGATAAAATAGTCCCTACTTGCCTGGATGAGTGCAGCTCCAAGAATATTTAAGAAGCTCGACACCATCCAGGGAAAAGCTTGACCTGCACCCCATCCACCATCTTAAGCATTCACACCCTCCACCACTGGCAGCTGTGGCAGCAGTGTGTACCATCTCCAAGGTACACTGCTGCAATACACCTGGGTTGTTCATAGATTAACATGTCAGTGGACAGGGAGAATCAGAAAGGTCCTGGTCAAACCAGTCCTGTCATGAATTAACATGTAAAAGGACAGGCCGCCTCGGGAAGCAGATAGAGAGACAGCACAACACTGAGAAGGCTGCACCTTTTAAAAAAAAAAATTTAATTTCCAGAATATATTTTATTCATAAAAATCTGTAAAAAAAATACATTACGAAACAGTTTCAAACAGCACCAAGTCAAAAATTACAAACAGCGCAAAGGAGGTCCATTTCCTTCAATATAACCATGAGTTGCCTCGCAACCCTTCCATTTCATTGTCGTGCCAGATATATTTTTACATTTTCCAGCAGACAAAATTTTCCCGATACAGTTCGAGGGGTTTCCCATGGATCCAGCCCCTCAGTTCAGCTTGGTGGGGGTCCTTACACAGTGGTCTTTCCCCATTGAACCTTTGCTGCGGCTGCCCCAAGCTTTAGTGCGCCCCTCAGCACGTAGTCCTGGACCTTGGAATATACCAGTCTGCAACTCTTCCTGAGAAGGCTGCACCTTCCAAACCCACGCCCTTTATCACCTAGAAGAAGGACAAGGGAAACAAGCACATGGGAACAGCAACACCTCCAAGTTCCTCTCCAACTCACACCGTCCTGACTTGGAAACATATCGCCACTTCATCTCTGTCGCTGGGTCAAAATCCTGGAACTACTTCTCGAACTCACAATGGGTATAACTACACTATATGGACTGCAGCAGTTCAAGAAGGCAGCTCACCACCACCACCATCTCTGGCAATTAGGAATGGGTAATAAATGCTGACGCTCACATTCCAAGAACGAATTTTTAAAAATCCCATCTGACAATGAAATGGTTGAACAATGTCTGGCAAACTTCAAATTGACAAAACTCATCAAGGAGCAGGTGTTGGGCCCAGTGAGCCAGACCAGATTAAACAATACAGTTCTGCAGCTGTTGCATCTGTGGCGCAGGTTCTTTTTAAATTTAGTTTATTAAATCTTGTCACCGGGCCATGTAGAGTCAGGAAACGCTGAGATATCCAAGAAGAAGGGCGGAGAGAAGACAGGCTGCGAGGGGACCCTGGATTACTTTATGGGACCAGTGATGCTGAGACACATGGACACATCCACATGCACACACGCACACTGCAGTCAGGATTCTGGAGGCCACAACATTAGTAAAAATCTACAGAGAAAACAGGTGAAAATTCACACTCTTTGTCAAGTCCTGTGTTGGGGTTTTGTCTGAGTGTTTTGGGAGCATGTGTGGCATCGGTGTCTGATATTTTCAAACAGCAGGGTTATTCCCAACAAGGACAAGAGTTTATGGCTTTAAATCAGCAATAAAAAGGACATGTCCCTAGTCAAACCATTGCTGTCCTAAAACTCAAGCATTATTTTGGAATTAGAGCAAGTCTTTACACGGGTTCATTGCTGTCCTGGGTTGTTCATAGATTAACATGTCAATGGACAGGGAGAGTCAGAAAGGTCCTGGTCAAACCAGTCCTGTCATGGATTAACATGTTAAAGGACAGGCCGCCTCGGGAAGCAGATTGAGAGACAGCACAACACTGAGAAGCCTCAAGGGGTGGAGTCTGCGAACTGCTCACCTGGGCTATGTCTGGTTGGGAGGGTCCCAATCCCAAACCCCCCCTCCTCTCTTTCCGGGGGAGCAGTCATATTCCTCAGTCTGTTTCAGTCTACGTGTGTGCTGTGTGTGGTCTCAGTCTCTCAATCTTTTCGTCCTTCGGTTTCTAACTGGGATTTGTGTGTAATTGAATGTTGCTGAGAGATTGTATAGCTGAGACGGAGAGAATCCTGGGCTCTTGTGTTTTAAAAGATGTTCTTGCTTTGTTTTTTAATCAATTTCTTTTTTCTCTGTCCTGAGTCATTTTTAATTTTGGAAACTGCAACAGTAGGGTCCAAAGCGAGAGTGAAAGCTTGGGATGAGGTATCCTTGGGCAAGAGCTTCCTCCTGAAGGATGGACTGAAGCCTTCTCCAGAGGCTGCACCCAATGGGCCCGCGTGAGTTCTGTCTGTTAATTATCCCGAGGTCTAATTTCTTCTCTGTAACCCTGGTTTTAGTGCCTCAGGTTAATTAGTTCCTGTTCGATTGCGACCATTGCATTTTAAACTGATTTAAAGCCTGGAGTTAAAGTAGCCCGGCCTTGCAATGTTACACAAACACCTTAACCCCCGGTACGTGACAAACAGCAAACCCCCTACCCTACCCTCACCAAGAGGAATTTAGTGTCCTAAATGTGACAGTTCATGAATAATGCTTGGGTTTTCAGCAGTGCAATGAATTTGGTTAAATGAAATGCTGCAGTCATTTTAATTCCATTTACTGAGATTCTCTCTCTGAGCCCCTTTCTCTCCCCATCTTTCTCTCTCTCAACCCCTTTCTCCATCTCTCGCTGAGCTTCTTCCTCCTGGTCTCTCTCTGTGAACACTATCTTTCCATCGCTCTGTCAGAGCCCCTTTCTTCATTTCATTCTGAACTTCTTTCTTTCCATCTCTCTCTCTCTACCTCTCTCCCTCCCTTCCCCTCTCTCTCTCTATCTTGCTCTCTTTCTCTATCTGAACCTCTTTCTATCCATCTCTTTCTCTGCATTTCTTTCTTTTGGAATCTCTGTCTCTGCTTTCTGGTCTTTTATCCCCTCACCTGCCTGTTTGTCTCTATTATTCTCTATCTCTTTCCCTCTGTTCTGCGTTCTGCCCCTTTGTCTATCTCTTACCCTATCTCTGGATTCTGTACTTTAGTTCCTGTCACTGGGATAGATTTTAACTTTGTGCCACTGTGTAAAACAAGTGATAATGAACTGGGATCCTGCTTTACATCTCCCTGAGATTTGTTTACATTGATGTAAAAATAGGGAGACATGTAAAATGGGCAGCTGATTCCTGATCACCCAGTTTACACTGGTGCGCCTCTCCCAGTGTTCCTTTCCCAATCTGCATGCCTGTCTCTGCCTCTTTGTTGTACGTAAGTAAATTTGAGGTACAGAACAGCCAGGATTTATTTCTCTTTTAATTATTCATTCATGGGACACGGGCATTGCTGGAAAGACCAGCATTTATTCACCATCCCTGTACAACTAAGTGACTTGCTAGGGCATTTCAGAGGGTAGTTAAGACTCAATCACATTGCTGTAGGTCGAGAGTCACATAGAGGCCAGACCACGAAAGGACGACAGATTTCGTTCCCTAAAAGATATTCGTAAACAGGATGGGCTTTTCCCAATAATCCATTAATTTCCCAGTCACCATGATTGAGGCCAGCTTTGTATTCCAGATTTATTAAATTACCTGAATTTAAATTCCCCAGCTGCCATGGTGAGATTTGAACTCCTGTGTCTAGATCATTAGTCCAGGTCTCTGGGTTACTGGATCCCAGTATGATAACCATGATCATAGCCCCATAACATTGATCAAACATTGATGGAACAGGCTTGATGAATTGAATGGCCTCCTCCTGTTTCTAGGTCACCCAATGATCTGTGCCTCTTGTCTGTTCATGGGTAAGGGAGGCCAAGCTTAGGTTTTGATTCCCTGTATACTGACGGAATGGGGAGGAAGCACCTTTTTGCAGGGAGGGATGTGTGGGGATTTGGGATCGTCCTGTGCATAAATTTTCAAAGTACCAGTTAGCCTCAGCGTGTCTCTATCTCTTGTGCCAGCCCTGCAATTTGTCTGGTTTTTTTTTCCACGAACCCCCAATGTCAGTTACTCCCCTGCTGTATTCACAGGATTTTCAATCTCTCCAAATAGGTTTCAGCCACTCATTCTATAGAAGAGAGCAATGGCAGCCATTTTTTTGCTTGAGTGGATGGAGCTATTTTACTGAGTTGTAGCTGTTCTTCTGGGCAGAAATCAAAACAAATTATAAGTTGGACACACGCAGACAAGGGAATCTCATGGCTGGGTAGGAGGACAGTCTCATCCCCGGTGTGAAACTCCTCCATGGAAACTCTCCCCTTGTGAAAGACAACCCATTTGACGGACCCCCATGTGAAACTCACTCCCTGGTGTGAAACAGCCCTTATGTGAAGCACCCATCCCATATGAAACTCTTCCTTGGTGAGAAACTCAGGCCCCCTTGGGAAGTTCCCTCCATTGTAAAACTCTGTTCATGTGCTACTCCCTCCGTATGAGGCTCCCCCTTGTGAGACCACTCATCTGTGAAACTCCCCTCAGTGTGTAAGGCCACAGTGTGTCATACCCAGCGCCCTGTGTGAGCCTTTGCCACCCAGTGTAAAACACTGCCCCAGGTGAGCAATTCCCCCTGATGTTAAACTACCCCCTCTGTGAAAGTGCTCCCACCCCCACAGTGTGAAACACCCCTCAGTGGGAAACTGCTCACATGTGAAACTCTTGCCCATGTGAAACTTTACCCTATATGAAACTCCCTCCTGAGGGTGAAGCTCACTCCCGAGGATGAAACACGTTCTCCAACATAGCTGCTAGACTGGGAATGCGGCAGGTGGTGAGAGCACCATTGGGAGGGAAAAACATACTTGACCTCGTCCTCTCTGATCTGCCTGCCGCAGATGCGTCAGTCCATGACAGTATTGGTAGGAATGACGACTGCACTGTCCTTGTGGAGACGAAGTCCCACCTTCCCATTGAGGATACCCTCTATCGTGTTGTGTGGCACTACCACCCATGCTAAATGGGATAGATATCGAACAGATGTAGCAAAGCAAACCTGGGCATCCATGAGGCGCTGTGGGCCATCAGCAACAGCAGAATTGCACCCAACCACAATCTGCAACCTCATGGCCCAGCATATCCTCCACTCTACCATTACCATCAAGCCTGGATACCATCCCAGGTTCAATGAAGAGTGCAGGAGGGCATGCCAGGAGCAGCAACAGGCATACCTCAAAATGAGGTGTCAACCTGGAGAAGCTACAACACTGCACTGCCTGCATGCCAAACTGCGTAAGCTGCTCACGATAGACAGAGCTAAGCAATCCCATAACCAACGACTCAGATCAAAGCTCTGCAGTCCTGCCACTTCCAGCCAGGAATGCTGGTGGAGAATGAAACACTAACTGTGTGTGTCGCCACCGCCACTTTGGGTGTGTTGCCCCCCCACTACCCCCCCTCCACTATCTTTGTGTAGTCCGCCCCACCACTGTGTGTATGCGCCTGCCCACTGTGCGTGCCACCACCCCCCCGCCGGCTACTGAGAGTGTGTCCACCCCCCCACCCACCGTGTGTGTGTGTTTGTCCTCCCACTGTGTGTCTTTCACCTACTACCACTGTGTGTGTGTGTGTTCACCCCCGCCCACTGTTCATGTGTCGCCACCCCCACTTTGTCTGTGCTCCCCCCCCCACCACTCTTTGCTTTGGCCGCACCCACACTGTGAGTGTCCACCCCCCACCCCCCCCACAGTGTGTGTCCACCCCCCCCACAGTGTGTTCCACCCCCCCAAACTGTGTGTCCACACCCCCCCTACACTGTGTGTCCACCCACCCCCCTACAGTGTGTGTCCACCCCCCCTCAGTGTGTGTCCACCCCCCCTCAGTGTGTGTCCAGCTCCCCCCTCAGTGTGTGTCCAGCCCCCCCCTCAGTGTGTGTCCAGCCCCCGCCTCAGTGTGTGTACACCCCCCCCCTCAGTGTGTGTACACCCCTTCCGCCCCGCCCGCTGTGTGTGTGTCGCCCCCCGCCCGCTGTGTGTGTGTCGCCCCCCCCCGCCCGCTCTGTGTGTATCGCCCCCCCCTCCCGCTATGTGTGTGTCGCCCCCCCCGCCCGCTCTGTGTGTGTCGCCCACCCGCCCGCTCTGTGTGTCTCGCCCCCCGCCCGCTCTGAGTGTGTCGCCCCCCCGCCCGCTGTGTGTGTGTCGCCCCCCCGCCCGCTGTGTGTGTGTCGCCCCCCCGCCCGCTGTGTGTGTGTGTGGGTCGCCCGCCCACTGTGTGTATGTCGCCCCCCCCGCCCACTGTGTGTGTTGCTCCCCCGCCCACTGTGTGTGTGTCGCTCCCCCGCCCACTGTTGGGTGTCGCTCCCCCGCCCGCAGTGTGTGTCGCTCCCCCGCTCTGTGTGTGTGTGTCGCTCCCCGGCTCTCTGTGTGTGTGTCGCTCCCCCCCCCCCACCGTGTGTGTGTGTGTCGCTCCCGCCCCCCACTCTGTGTGTGTGTCGCCCGCCCACTGTGTGTGTGTGTGTCGCCCGCCCACTGTGTGTGTGTGTGTGTGTCGCCCGCCCACGTGTGTATGTGTGTCGCCCGCCCACTGTGTGTGTGTGGGTGTGTCGCCCGCCCACTGTGTGTGTGTGTGTGTGTCGCTCACCCACTGTGTGTGTGTGTGTGTCGCTCGCCCACTGTGTGTGTGTGTGTCGCCCACCCACTGTGTGTGTGTGTGTGTCACCCGCCCACTGTGTGTGTGTGTGTGTCGCCCGCCCACTGTGTGTGTGTGTGTGTGTGTTTGTCGCCCGCCCACTGTGTATGTGTGTGTGTGTGTGTGTGTGTGTGTGTGTCGCCCGCCCACTGTGTGTGTCTGTGTGTGTCGCCCGCCCACTGTGTGTGCGTGTGTGTGTGTGTCACCCGCCCACTGTGTGTGCGTGTGTGTGTGTGTCTCTCGCCCACTGTGTGTGTGTGTGTGTCGCTCGCCCACTGTGTGTGTGTGTGTGTGTCGCCCGCGCACTGTGTGTGCGTGTGTGTGTGTGTCACCCGCCCACTGTGTGTGCGTGTGTGTGTGTGTCTCTCGCCCACTGTGTGTGTGTGTGTGTCGCCCGCCCACTGTGTGTGTGTGTGTCGCCCGCCCACTGTGTGTGTGTGTGTGTCGCCCGCCCACTGTGTGTGCGTGTGTGCGCCGCCCGCCCACTGTGTGTGCGTGTGGGTGTGTGTCACCCGCCCACTGTGTGTGCGTGTGTGTGTGTGTCTCTCGCCCACTGTGTGTGTGTGTGTGTCGCTCGCCCACTGTGTGTGTGTCGCCCGCCCACTGTGTGTGTGTGTGTCTCTCGCCCACTGTGTGTGTGTGTGTGTCGCCCGCCCACTGTGTGTGTGTGTGTGTGTCGCCCGCCCACTGTGTGTGCGTGTGTGTCACCCGCCCACTGTGTGTGCGTGTGTGCGTGTGTCTCTCGCCCACTGTGTGTGTGTGTGTGTCGCTCGCCCACTGTGTGTGTGTCGCCCGCCCACTGTGTGTGTGTGTGTCGCCCGCCCACTGTGTGTGTGTGTGTCGCCCACCCACTGTGTGTGTGTGTGTGTGTGTCGCCCGCCCACTGTGTGTGTGTGTGTCGCCCGCCCACTGTGTGTGTGTGTGTCGCCCACCCACTGTGTGTGTGTGTGTGTCGTCTGCCCACTGTGTGTGTGTGTGTGTCGCCCGCCCACTGTGTGTGTGTGTGTGTCGCCCGCCCACTGTGTGTGTGTGTTTGTCGCCCGCCCACTGTGTGTGTGTGTGTGTGTGTGTGTGTGTCGCCCGCCCACTGTGTGTGTGTGTGTGTCGCTCGCCCACTGTGTGTGTGTGTGTGTGTCGCCCGCCCACTGTGTGTGCGTGTGTGTGTGTGTCACCCGCCCACTGTGTGTGCGTGTGTGTGTGTGTCTCTCGCCCACTGTGTGTGTGTGTGTGTCGCTCGCCCACTGTGTGTGTGTCGCCCGCCCACTGTGTGTGTGTGTGTCGCCCGCCCACTGTGTGTGTGTGTGTGTCGCCCGCCCACTGTGTGTGCGTGTGTGTGTCGCCCGCCCACTGTGTGTGCGTGTGTGTGTGTGTCACCCGCCCACTGTGTGTGCGTGTGTGTGTGTGTGTCTCTCGCCCACTGTGTGTGTGTGTGTGTCGCTCGCCCACTGTGTGTGTGTCGCCCGCCCACTGTGTGTGTGTGTGTCTCTCGCCCACTGTGTGTGTGTGTGTGTGTCGCCCGCCCACTGTGTGTGTGTGTGTGTGTGTCGCCCGCCCACTGTGTGTGTGTGTGTGTGTCGCCCGCCCACTGTGTGTGCGTGTGTGTCTCCCGCCCACTGTGTGTGCGTGTGTGCGTGTGTCTCTCGCCCACTGTGTGTGTGTGTGTGTTGCTCGCCCACTGTGTGTGTGTCGCCCGCCCACTGTGTGTGTGTGTGTCGCCCGCCCACTGTGTGTGTGTGTGTCGCCCACCCACTGTGTGTGTGTGTGTGTGTGTCGCCCGCCCACTGTGTGTGTGTGTGTCGCCCGCCCACTGTGTGTGTGTGTGTCGCCCACCCACTGTGTGTGTGTCGCCCGCCCACTGTGTGTGTGTGTGTGTGTCGCCCGCCCACTGTGTGTGTGTGTCGCCCGCCCACTGTGTGTGTGTGTTTGTCGCCCGCCCAGTGTGTGTGTGTGTGTGTGTGTGTGTGTGTGTGTGTGTGTGTCGCCCGCCCACTGTGTGTGTGTGTGTGTGTCGCCTGCCCACTGTGTGTGCGTGTGTGTGTGTGTCTCTCGCCCACTGTGTGTGTGTGTGTGTCGCTCGCCCACTGTGTGTGTGTGTGTCGCCCGCCCACTGTGTGTGTGTGTGTCGCCCGCCCGCTGTGTGTGTGTGTGTGTGTGTGTGTGTGTGTGTGTCGCCCGCCCACTGTGTGTGTGTGTGTGTCGCCCGCCCACTGTGTGTGCGTGTGTGTGTGTGTCACCCGCCCACTGTGTGTGCGTGTGTGTGTGTGTGTCGCCCGCCCACTGTGTGTGCGTGTGTGTGTGTGTCGCCCGCCCACTGTGTATGTGTGTGTGTCGCCCGCCCACTGTGTGTGTGTGTGTGTGTGTCGCCCGCCCACTGTGTGTTTGTGTGTGTCGCCCGCCCACTGTGTGAGTGTCTGTGTGTGTCGCCCGCCCACTGTGTGTGTGTGTCGCCCGCCCACTGTGTGTGCGTGTGTGTGTGTGTCGCCCGCCCACTGTGTGTGTGTCGCCCGCCCACTGCGTGTGTGTCGCCCGCCCACTGTGTGTGTGTGTCGCCCGCCCACTGTGTGGGTGTGTCGCCCGCCCACTGTGTGTGTGTGTGTGTGTTGCTTGCCCACTGTGTGTGTGTGTGTGTCGCCCGCCCACTGTGTGTGTGAGTGTCGCCCACCCACTGTGTGTGTGAGTGTCGCCCGCCCACTGTGTGTGTGTATGTGTCGCCCGCCCACTGTGTGTGTGTGTGTGTGTCGCCCGCCCACTGTGTGTGTGTGTTTGTCGCCCGCCCACTGTGTGTGTGTGTGTGTGTGTGTGTCGCCCGCCCACTGTGTGTGTGTGTGTGTGTCGCCCGCCCACGTGTGTATGTGTGTCGCCCGCCCACTGTGTGTGTGTGGGTGTGTCGCCCGCCCACTGTGTGTGTGTGTGTGTCGCTCACCCACTGTGTGTGTGTGTGTGTCGCTCGCCCACAGTGTGTGTGTGTGTCGCCCACCCACTGTGTGTGTGTGTGTGTCACCCGCCCACTGTGTGTGTGTGTGTGTCGCCCGCCCACTGTGTGTGTGTGTGTGTGTGTGTGTCGCCCGCCCACTGTGTGTGTGTGTTTGTCGCCCGCCCACTGTGTGTGTGTGTGTGTGTGTGTGTGTGTGTGTGTGTGTGTGTGTGTGTGTGTGTCGCCCGCCCACTGTGTGTGTCTGTGTGTGTCGCCCGCCCACTGTGTGTGCGTGTGTGTGTGTGTCACCCGCCCACTGTGTGTGCGTGTGTGTGTGTGTCTCTCGCCCACTGTGTGTGTGTGTGTGTGTCGCTCGCCCATTGTGTGTGTGTGTGTGTGTCGCCCGCCCACTGTGTGTGCGTGTGTGTGTGTGTCACCCGCCCACTGTGTGTGCGTGTGTGTGTGTGTCTCTCGCCCACTGTGTGTGTGTGTGTCGCTCGCCCACTGTGTGTGTGTCGCCCGCCCACTGTGTGTGTGTGTGTCGCCCGCCCACTGTGTGTGTGTGTGTGTCGCCCGCCCACTGTGTGTGCGTGTGTGTGTCGCCCGCCCACTGTGTGTGCGTGTGTGTGTGTGTCACCCGCCCACTGTGTGTGCGTGTGTGTGTGTGTCTCTCGCCCACTGTGTGTGTGTGTGTGTCGCTCGCCCACTGTGTGTGTGTCGCCCGCCCACTGTGTGTGTGTGTGTCTCTCGCCCACTGTGTGTGTGTGTGTGTCGCCCGCCCACTGTGTGTGTGTGTGTGTGTCGCCCGCCCACTGTGTGTGCGTGTGTGTCACCCGCCCACTGTGTGTGCGTGTGTGCGTGTGTCTCTCGCCCACTGTGTGTGTGTGTGTGTCGCTCGCCCACTGTGTGTGTGTCGCCCGCCCACTGTGTGTGTGTGTGTCGCCCGCCCACTGTGTGTGTGTGTGTCGCCCACCCACTGTGTGTGTGTGTGTGTCGCCCGCCCACTGTGTGTGTGTGTGTCGCCCGCCCACTGTGTGTGTGTGTGTCGCCCACCCACTGTGTGTGTGTGTGTGTCGTCCGCCCACTGTGTGTGTGTGTGTGTCGCCCGCCCACTGTGTGTGTGTGTGTGTCGCCCGCCCACTGTGTGTGTGTGTTTGTCGCCCGCCCACTGTGTGTGTGTGTGTGTGTGTGTGTGTGTGTGTCGCCCGCCCACTGTGTGTGTGTGTGTGTGTCGCCCGCCCACTGTGTGTGCGTGTGTGTGTGTGTCTCTCGCCCACTGTGTGTGTGTGTGTGTCGCTCGCCCACTGTGTGTGTGTGTGTCGCCCGCCCACTGTGTGTGTGTGTGTCGCCTGCCCACTGTGTGTGTGTGTGTCGCCCGCCCACTGTGTGTGTGTGTGTGTGTGTGTGTCGCCCGCCCACTGTGTGTGTGTGTGTGTGTGTGTCGCCCGCCCACTGTGTGTGTGTGTGTGTCGCCCGCCCACTGTGTGTGCGTTTGTGTGTGTGTCACCCGCCCACTGTGTGTGCGTGTGTGTGTGTGTCGCCCGCCCACTGTGTGTGCGTGTGTGTGTGTGTGTCGCCCGCCCACTGTGTGTGTGTGTGTGTCGCCCGCCCACTGTGTGTGTGTGTGTGTCGCTCGCCCACTGTGTGTGTGTGTGTGTGTCGCCCGCCCACTGTGTGTGCGTGTGTGAGTGTGTCACCCGCCCACTGTGTGTGCGTGTGTGTGTGTGTCTCTCGCCCACTGTGTGTGTGTGTGTGTCGCTCGCCCACTGTGTGTGTGTCGCCCGCCCACTGTGTGTGTGTGTGTCGCCCGCCCACTGTGTGTGTGTGTGTGTCGCCCGCCCACTGTGTGTGCGTGTGTGTGTCGCCCGCCCACTGTGTGTGCGTGTGTGTGTGTGTCACCCGCCCACTGTGTGTGTGCGTGTGTGTGTGTCTCTCGCCCACTGTGTGTGTGTGTGTGTCGCTCGCCCACTGTGTGTGTGTCGCCCGCCCACTGTGTGTGTGTGTGTCTCTCGCCCACTGTGTGTGTGTGTGTGTCGCCCGCCCACTGTGTGTGTGTGTGTGTGTCGCCCGCCCACTGTGTGTGCGTGTGTGTCACCCGCCCACTGTGTGTGCGTGTGTGCGTGTGTCTCTCGCCCACTGTGTGTGTGTGTGTGTCGCTCGCCCACTGTGTGTGTGTCGCCCGCCCACTGTGTGTGTGTGTGTCGCCCGCCCACTGTGTGTGTGTGTGTCGCCCACCCACTGTGTGTGTGTGTGTGTGTGTCGCCCGCCCACTGTGTGTGTGTGTGTCGCCCGCCCACTGTGTGTGTGTGTGTGTCGCCCACCCACTGTGTGTGTGTCGCCCGCCCACTGTGTGTGTGTGTGTGTCGCCCGCCCACTGTGTGTGTGTGTCGCCCGCCCACTGTGTGTGTGTGTTTGTCGCCCGCCCACTGTGTGTGTGTGTGTGTGTGTGTGTCGCCCGCCCACTGTGTGTGTGTGTGTGTGTCGCCTGCCCACTGTGTGTGCGTGTGTGTGTGTGTCTCTCGCCCACTGTGTGTGTGTGTGTGTCGCTCGCCCACTGTGTGTGTGTGTTTCGCCCGCCCACTGTGTGTGTGTGTGTCGCCCGCCCACTGTGTGTGTGTGTGTGGCCCGCCCGCTGTGTGTGTGTGTGTGTGTGTGTCGCCCGCCCACTGTGTGTGTGTGTGTGTGTGTGTGTGTGTGTCGCCCGCCCACTGTGTGTGTGTGTGTGTCGCCCGCCCACTGTGTGTGTGTGTGTGTCGCCCGCCCACTGTGTGTGCGTGTGTGTGTGTGTCACCCGCCCACTGTGTGTGCGTGTGTGTGTGTGTCGCCCGCCCACTGTGTGTGCGTGTGTGTGTGTGTCGCCCGCCCACTGTGTGTGCGTGTGTGTGTGTGTCGCCCGCCCACTGTGTATGTGTGTGTGTCGCCCGCCCACTGTGTGTGTGTGTGTGTGTGTGTGTCTCTCGCCCACTGTGTGAGTGTCTGTGTGTGTCGCCCGCCCACTGTGTGAGTGTCTGTGTGTGTCGCCCGCCCACTGTGTGTGTGTGTCGCCCGCCCACTGTGTGTGCGTGTGTGTGTGTCGCCCGCCCACTGTGTGTGTGTCGCCCGCCCACTGCGTGTGTGTCGCCCGCCCACTGTGTGTGTGTGTCGCCCGCCCACTGTGTGGGTGTGTCGCCCGCCCACTGTGTGGGTGTGTCGCCCGCCCACTGTGTGTGTGTGTGTGTGTGTTGCTTGCCCACTGTGTGTGTGTGTGTGTCGCCCGCCCACTGTGTGTGTGAGTGTCGCCCACCCACTGTGTGTGTGAGTGTCGCCCGCCCACTGTGTGTGTGTATGTGTCGCCCGCCCACTGTGTGTGTGTGTGTGTGTCGCCCGCCCACTGTGTGTGTGTGTTTGTCGCCCGCCCACTGTGTGTGTGTGTGTGTGTGTGTGTGTGTCGCCCGCCCACTGTGTGTGTGTGTGTGTGTCGCCCGCCCACTGTGTGTGTGTGTGTGTGTCGCCCGCCCACTGTGTGTGTGTGTGTCTGCCGCCCGCCCACTGTGTGTGTGTCTGTCGCCCGCCCAATGTGTGTGCGTGTGTGTGTGTGTCGCCCGCCCACTGTGTGTGCGTGTGTGTGTGTGTCGCCCGCCCACTGTGTGTGCGTGTGTGTGTGTGTCGCCCGCCCACTGTGTGTGTGTGTGTGTGTCGCCCGCCCACTGTGTGTGTGTGTGTGTGTGTCGCCCGCCCACTGTGTGTTTGTGTGTGTGTCGCCCGCCCACTGTGTGTGTGTCTGTGTGTGTCGCCCGCCCACTGTGTGTGTGTGTCGCCCGCCCACTGTGTGTGTGTGTCGCCCGCCCACTGTTTGTGTGTCACCCGCCCACTGTGTGTGTGTCGCCCGCCCACTGTGTGTGCGTGTGTGTGTGTGTCGCCCACCCACTGTGTGTGTGTGTGTGTGTGTCGACCGCCCACTGTGTGTGTGTGGGTGTGTCGCCCGCCCACTGTGTGTGTGTGTGTGTGTGTGTGTCGCTCGCCCACTGAGTGTGTGTGTCGCTCGCCCACTGTGTGTGTGTCGCCCGCCCACTGTGTGTGTGTGTGTCGCCCGCCCACTGTGTGTGTGAGTGTTGCCCACCCACTGTGTGTGTGAGTGTCGCCCGCCCACTGTGTGTGTGTGTGTGTCGCCCGCCCACTGTGTGTGTGTGTGTGTCACCCGCCCACTGTGTGTGTGTGTGTGTCGCCCGCCCACTGTGTGTGTGTGTGTCGCCCGCCCACTGTGTGTGTGTGTTTGTCGCCCGCCCACTGAGTGTGTGTGTGTGTGTCGCCCGCCCACTGTGTGTGTGTGTGTCACCCGCCCACTGTGTGTGTGTGTCTGTTGCCCGCCCACTGTGTGTGTGTCTGTCGCCCGCCCAATGTGTGTGTGTGTGTCGCCCGCCACTGTTTTTGTGTGTGTGTGTGTGTCGCCCGCCCACTGTGCGTGTGTGTGTGTGTCGCCCGTCCACTGTGTGTGCGTGTGTGTGTGTGTCGCCCGCCCACTGTGTGTGCGTGTGTGTGTGTGTCGCCCGCCCACTGTGTGTGTGTGTGTGTGTCGCCCGCCCACTGTGTGTTTGTGTGTGTGTCGCCCGCCCACTGTGTGTGTGTCTGTGTGTGTCGCCCGCCCACTGTGTGTGTGTGTCGCCCGCCCACTGTGTGTGTGTGTCGCCCGCCCACTGTGTCTGTGTCACCCGCCCACTGTGTGTGTGTCGCCCGCCCACTGTGTGTGTGTGTCGCCCGCCCACTGTGTGTGTGTGTCGCCCACCCACTGTGTGTGTGTGTGTGTGTGTCGACCGCCCACTGTGTGTGTGTGGGTGTGTCGCCCGCCCACTGTGTGTGTGTGTGTGTGTGTGTGTCGCTCGCCCACTGTGTGTGTGTGTGTGTGTCGCTCGCCCACTGTGTGTGTGTCGCCCGCCCACTGGGTGTGTGTGTGTCGCCCGCCCACTGTGTGTGTGAGTGTCGCCCACCCACTGTGTGTGTGTGTGTCGCCCGCCCACTGTGTGTGTGTGTGTGTCGCCCGCCCACTGTGTGTGTGTGTGTGTCGCCCGCCCACTGTGTGTGTGTGTGTGTCGCCCGCCCTCTGTGTGTGTGTGTGTGTCGCCCGCCCACTGTGTGTGTGTGTGTCGCCCGCCCACTGTGTGTGTGTGTTTGTCGCCCGCCCACTGTGTGTGTGTGTGTGTGTGTCGCCCGCCCACTGTGTGTGTGCGTGTCACCCGCCCACTGTGTGTGTGTGTCTGATGCCCGCCCACTGTGTGTGTGTCTGTCGCCCGCCCAATGTGTCTGTGTGTGTCGCCTGCCACTGTTTTTGTGTGTGTGTGTGTGTCGCCCGCCCACTGTGCGTGTGTGTGTGTGTCGCCCGTCCACTGTGTGTGCGTGTGTGTGTGTGTCGCCCGCCCACTGTGTATGTGTGTGTGTCGCCCGCCCACTGTGTGTGTGTGTGTGTGTCGCCCGCCCACTGTGTGTGTGTGTGTCGCCCGCCCACTGTGTGTGTGTGTTTGTCGCCCGCCCACTGTGTGTGTGTGTGTGTGTCGCCCGCCCACTGTGCGTGTGTGTGTGTGTCGCCCGTCCACTGTGTGTGCGTGTGTGTGTGTGTCGCCCGCCCACTGTGTATGTGTGTGTGTCGCCCGCCCACTGTGTGTGTGTGTGTGTGTCGCCCGCCCACTGTGTGTGTGTGTGTCGCCCGCCCACTGTGTGTGTGTGTTTGTCGCCCGCCCACTGTGTGTGTGTGTGTGTGTCGCCCGCCCACTGTGTGTGTGTGTGTCGCCCGCCCACTGTGTGTGTGTGTGTCGCCCGCCACTGTTTTTGTGTGTGTGTGTGTGTCGCCCGCCCACTGTGCGTGTGTGTGTGTGTCGCCCGTCCACTGTGTGTGCGTGTGTGTGTGTGTCGCCCGCCCACTGTGTGTGTGTGTGTGTCGACCGCCCACTGTGTGTGTGTGTGTGTCGCCCGGCCACTGTGTGTGTGTGTGTGTGTCGCCCGCCCACTGTGTGTGTGTGTGTGTCGACCGCCCACTGTGTGTGTGTGTGTGTCGCCCGGCCACTGTGTGTGTGTGTGTGTCGTGCGCCCACTGTGTGTGTGTGTTGCCCGCCCACTGTGTGTGTGTGTCGCCCGACCACTGTGTGTGTGTGTGTCGCCCGCCCACTGTGTGTGTGTGTGTCGCCCGTCCACTGTGTGTGTGTCGCCCGCCCACTGTGGGTGTGTGTGTGTGTGTCGCCCGCCCACTGTGTGTGTTTGTGTGTGTGTTGCCCGCACACCGTGTGTGTGTGTGTGTGTGTGTCGCCCGCCCACTGTGTGTGTGTCGCCCGCCCAGAGTGTGTGTGTGTGTGTGTGTGTGTGTGTCGCCCGCCCACTGTGTGTGTGTGTGTGTGTGTGTGTGACCCGCCCACTGTGTGTGTGTGTGTGGGTGTGTGTGTGTCGCCCGCCCACTGTGTGTGTGTGTTTGTCGCCCGCCCACTGTGTGTGTGTGTGTGTGTGTGTGTCACCCGCCCTCTGTGTGTGTGTGTGTCACCCGCCCTCTGTGTGTGTGTGTGTGTCGCCCGCCCACTGTCTGTGTGTGTGTGTGTGTCGCCCGCCCACTGTGTGTGTGCGTGTGTGTGTGTGTGTGTCGCCCGCCCACTGTGTGTGTGTGTGTGTGTGTTGCCCGCACACCGTGTGTGTGTGTGTCGCCCGCCCAATGTGTGTGTGTGTGTCGCCCGCCCAATGTGTGTGTCGCCTGCCCACTGTGTGTGTGTGTGTGTGCCGCCGCCCACTGTGTGCGTGTGTGTCGCCCGCCCACTGTGTGTGTGTGTGTCGCCCGCCCACTGTGTGTGTGTGTCGCCCGCCCACTGTTTGTGTGTCGCCCGCCCACTGTGTGCGTGTGTCTCCCGCCCACTGTGTGCGTGTGTCGCCCGCCCACTGTGTGTGTGTGTCGCCCGCCCACTGTGTGTGTGTGTCGCCCGCCCACTGTGTGTGTGTGTGTGTCGCCTGCCCACTGTGTGTGTGTGTGTGTGTGTGTGTGTCGCCCGCCCACTGTGTGTGTGTGTGTCGCCCGCCCACTGTGGGTGTGTGTGTGTCGTCCGCCCACTGTGTGTGTGTGTCGCCCGCCCACTGTGTGTGTGTGTCGCCCGCCCACTGTGTTTGTGTCGCCCGCCCACTTTGTGTGTGTGTGTCGCCTGCCCACTGTGTGTGTGTGTGTGTGTAAGTGTCGCCCGCCCACTGTGTGTGTGTGTTGCCCGCCCACTGTGTGTGTGTGTCGCCCGCCCATTGTCTGTGTGTGTCGCCCGCCCACTGTGTGTGTGTGTGTGTGTGTGTGTGTGTCGCCCGCCCACTGTGTGTGTGTGTGTGTGTCGCGCGCCCACTGTGTGTGTGTGTCGCGCGCCCACTGTGTGTGTGTGTCGCCCGCCCACTCTGTGTGTGTGTGTGTGTGTGTGTTTCGCCCGCCCACTGTGTGTGTGTGTGTGTGTGTGTGTGTGTGTGTGTGTGTGTCGCCAGCCCACTGTGTGTGTCTGTGTGTGTGTCGCCCGCCCACTGTGTGTGTGTCGCCCGCCCACTGTGGGTGTGTGTGTGTGTGTCGCCCGCCCACTGTGTGTGTTTGTGTGTCTGATGCCCGCCCACTGTGTGTGTGTGTCGCCCGCCCACTGTGTGTGTGTCGCCCGCCCACTATGTGTGTGTGTGTCGCCCGCCCACTGTGTGTGTGTGTGTGTGTGTGTGTGTCGCCCGCCCACTGTGTGTGTGTGTCGCCCGCCCACTATGTGTGTGTGTGACGCGCGCCCACTGTGTGTGTGTGTGTGTTTGTGTGTGTGTTGCCCGCCCACTGTGTGTGTGTGTCGCCCGCCCACTGTCTGTGTGTGTGTGTGTCGTCCGCCCACTGTGTGTGTGTGTGTGTCGCCCGCCCACTGTGTGTATGTGTGTGTGTCACCCGCCCACTGTGTGTGTGTGTGTGTGTGTCGCCCGCCCACTGTGTGTGTGTGTGTATGTGTGTCGCCCGCCCACTGTGTGTTTGTGTGTGTGTCGCCCGCCCACTGTGTGTGTGTGTGTGTGTCGCCCGCCCACTGTGTGTTTGTGTGTGTGTCGCCCGCCCACTGTGTGTGTGTCTGTGTGTGTCGCCCGCCCACTGTGTGTGTGTGTCGCCCGCCCACTGTGTGTGTGTGTCGCCCGCCCACTGTGTCTGTGTCACCCGCCCACTGTGTGTGTGTCGCCCGCCCACTGTGTGTGTGTGTCGCCCGCCCACTGTGTGTGTGTGTCGCCCACCCACTGTGTGTGTGTGTGTGTGTGTCGACCGCCCACTGTGTGTGTGTGGGTGTGTCGCCCGCCCACTGTGTGTGTGTGTGTGTGTGTGTGTCGCTCGCCCACTGTGTGTGTGTGTGTGTGTCGCTCGCCCACTGTGTGTGTGTCGCCCGCCCACTGGGTGTGTGTGTGTCGCCCGCCCACTGTGTGTGTGAGTGTCGCCCACCCACTGTGTGTGTGTGTGTCGCCCGCCCACTGTGTGTGTGTGTGTGTCGCCCGCCCACTGTGTGTGTGTGTGTGTCGCCCGCCCACTGTGTGTGTGTGTGTGTCGCCCGCCCTCTGTGTGTGTGTGTGTGTCGCCCGCCCACTGTGTGTGTGTGTGTCGCCCGCCCACTGTGTGTGTGTGTTTGTCGCCCGCCCACTGTGTGTGTGTGTGTGTGTGTCGCCCGCCCACTGTGTGTGTGCGTGTCACCCGCCCACTGTGTGTGTGTGTCTGATGCCCGCCCACTGTGTGTGTGTCTGTCGCCCGCCCAATGTGTCTGTGTGTGTCGCCTGCCACTGTTTTTGTGTGTGTGTGTGTGTCGCCCGCCCACTGTGCGTGTGTGTGTGTGTCGCCCGTCCACTGTGTGTGCGTGTGTGTGTGTGTCGCCCGCCCACTGTGTATGTGTGTGTGTCGCCCGCCCACTGTGTGTGTGTGTGTGTGTCGCCCGCCCACTGTGTGTGTGTGTGTCGCCCGCCCACTGTGTGTGTGTGTTTGTCGCCCGCCCACTGTGTGTGTGTGTGTGTGTCGCCCGCCCACTGTGCGTGTGTGTGTGTGTCGCCCGTCCACTGTGTGTGCGTGTGTGTGTGTGTCGCCCGCCCACTGTGTATGTGTGTGTGTCGCCCGCCCACTGTGTGTGTGTGTGTGTGTCGCCCGCCCACTGTGTGTGTGTGTGTCGCCCGCCCACTGTGTGTGTGTGTTTGTCGCCCGCCCACTGTGTGTGTGTGTGTGTGTCGCCCGCCCACTGTGTGTGTGTGTGTCGCCCGCCCACTGTGTGTGTGTGTGTCGCCCGCCACTGTTTTTGTGTGTGTGTGTGTGTCGCCCGCCCACTGTGCGTGTGTGTGTGTGTCGCCCGTCCACTGTGTGTGCGTGTGTGTGTGTGTCGCCCGCCCACTGTGTGTGTGTGTGTGTCGACCGCCCACTGTGTGTGTGTGTGTGTCGCCCGGCCACTGTGTGTGTGTGTGTGTGTCGCCCGCCCACTGTGTGTGTGTGTGTGTCGACCGCCCACTGTGTGTGTGTGTGTGTCGCCCGGCCACTGTGTGTGTGTGTGTGTCGTGCGCCCACTGTGTGTGTGTGTTGCCCGCCCACTGTGTGTGTGTGTCGCCCGACCACTGTGTGTGTGTGTGTCGCCCGCCCACTGTGTGTGTGTGTGTCGCCCGTCCACTGTGTGTGTGTCGCCCGCCCACTGTGGGTGTGTGTGTGTGTGTCGCCCGCCCACTGTGTGTGTTTGTGTGTGTGTTGCCCGCACACCGTGTGTGTGTGTGTGTGTGTGTCGCCCGCCCACTGTGTGTGTGTCGCCCGCCCAGAGTGTGTGTGTGTGTGTGTGTGTGTGTGTCGCCCGCCCACTGTGTGTGTGTGTGTGTGTGTGTGTGACCCGCCCACTGTGTGTGTGTGTGTGGGTGTGTGTGTGTCGCCCGCCCACTGTGTGTGTGTGTTTGTCGCCCGCCCACTGTGTGTGTGTGTGTGTGTGTGTGTCACCCGCCCTCTGTGTGTGTGTGTGTCACCCGCCCTCTGTGTGTGTGTGTGTGTCGCCCGCCCACTGTCTGTGTGTGTGTGTGTGTCGCCCGCCCACTGTGTGTGTGCGTGTGTGTGTGTGTGTGTCGCCCGCCCACTGTGTGTGTGTGTGTGTGTGTTGCCCGCACACCGTGTGTGTGTGTGTCGCCCGCCCAATGTGTGTGTGTGTGTCGCCCGCCCAATGTGTGTGTCGCCTGCCCACTGTGTGTGTGTGTGTGTGCCGCCGCCCACTGTGTGCGTGTGTGTCGCCCGCCCACTGTGTGTGTGTGTGTCGCCCGCCCACTGTGTGTGTGTGTCGCCCGCCCACTGTTTGTGTGTCGCCCGCCCACTGTGTGCGTGTGTCTCCCGCCCACTGTGTGCGTGTGTCGCCCGCCCACTGTGTGTGTGTGTCGCCCGCCCACTGTGTGTGTGTGTCGCCCGCCCACTGTGTGTGTGTGTGTGTCGCCTGCCCACTGTGTGTGTGTGTGTGTGTGTGTGTGTCGCCCGCCCACTGTGTGTGTGTGTGTCGCCCGCCCACTGTGGGTGTGTGTGTGTCGTCCGCCCACTGTGTGTGTGTGTCGCCCGCCCACTGTGTGTGTGTGTCGCCCGCCCACTGTGTTTGTGTCGCCCGCCCACTTTGTGTGTGTGTGTCGCCTGCCCACTGTGTGTGTGTGTGTGTGTAAGTGTCGCCCGCCCACTGTGTGTGTGTGTTGCCCGCCCACTGTGTGTGTGTGTCGCCCGCCCATTGTCTGTGTGTGTCGCCCGCCCACTGTGTGTGTGTGTGTGTGTGTGTGTGTGTCGCCCGCCCACTGTGTGTGTGTGTGTGTGTCGCGCGCCCACTGTGTGTGTGTGTCGCGCGCCCACTGTGTGTGTGTGTCGCCCGCCCACTCTGTGTGTGTGTGTGTGTGTGTGTTTCGCCCGCCCACTGTGTGTGTGTGTGTGTGTGTGTGTGTGTGTGTGTGTGTGTCGCCAGCCCACTGTGTGTGTCTGTGTGTGTGTCGCCCGCCCACTGTGTGTGTGTCGCCCGCCCACTGTGGGTGTGTGTGTGTGTGTCGCCCGCCCACTGTGTGTGTTTGTGTGTCTGATGCCCGCCCACTGTGTGTGTGTGTCGCCCGCCCACTGTGTGTGTGTCGCCCGCCCACTATGTGTGTGTGTGTCGCCCGCCCACTGTGTGTGTGTGTGTGTGTGTGTGTGTCGCCCGCCCACTGTGTGTGTGTGTCGCCCGCCCACTATGTGTGTGTGTGACGCGCGCCCACTGTGTGTGTGTGTGTGTTTGTGTGTGTGTTGCCCGCCCACTGTGTGTGTGTGTCGCCCGCCCACTGTCTGTGTGTGTGTGTGTCGTCCGCCCACTGTGTGTGTGTGTGTGTCGCCCGCCCACTGTGTGTATGTGTGTGTGTCACCCGCCCACTGTGTGTGTGTGTGTGTGTGTCGCCCGCCCACTGTGTGTGTGTGTGTATGTGTGTCGCCCGCCCACTGTGTGTGTGTGTGTGTGTATCGCCCGCCCACTGTGTGTGTGTGTGTTGCCCGCCCACTGTGTGTGTGTGTGTGTGTGTTGCCCGCCCACTGTGTGTGTGTGTCGCCTGCCCATTGTGTGTGTGTGTCGCCCGCCCACTGTGTGTGTGTCGCCCGCCCACTGTGTGTGTGTGTCGCCCGCCCACTGTGTGTGTGTGTGTGTGTGTGTGTTTGTGTCGCCCGCCCACTGTGTGTGTGTGTGTGTGTGTCTCTCGCCCACTGTGTGTGTGTGTGTGCGTGTGTGTGTGTCGCCTGCCCACTGTGTGTGTGTTAGTCCCCCGCCCACTGTGTGTGTGTGTCGCTCCCCCTCCCACTGTGTGTGTGTCGCTCCCCCGCCCACTGTGTTTGTGTGTGTGTGTGTCGCCCGCCCACTGTGTGTGTGTGTCGCCCGCCCATTGTGTGTGTGTGTCGCCCGCCCACTGTGTGTGTGTCGCCCGCCCACTGTGTGTGTGTGTCGCCCGCCCACTGTGTGTGTGTGTCGACCGCCCACTGTGTGTGTGTGTGTGTCGCCCGGCCACTGTGTGTGTGTGTGTGTCGCCCGGCCACTGTGTGTGTGTGTGTGTGTGTCGTGCGCCCACTGTGTGTGTGTGTCGCCCGCCCACTGTGTGTGTGTCGCCCGCCCACTATGTGTGTGTGTGTCGCCCGCCCACTGTGTGTGTGTGTGTGTGTGTGTGTGTGTGTGTGTGTTGCCCGTCCACTGTGTGTGTGTCGCTCCCCCGCCCACTGTTGGGTGTCGCTCCCCTGCCCACAGTGTGTGTCGCTCCCCCGCTCTCTGTGTGTGTGTCACTCCCCTGCCCTCTGTGTGTGTGTCGCTCCCCCCCCACTCTGTGTGTGTGTCGCCAGCCCACTCTGTGTGTGTGTCGCCCGCCCACTGTGTGTGTGTGTGTCACCCGCCCACTGTGTGTGTGTCGCTCCCCTGCTCTCTGTGTGTGTGTCGCTCCCCCGCCCTCTGTGTGTGTCGCTCCCCCGCCCTCTGTGTGTGTGTCGCTGCCCCCCCCCCCACTGTGTGTGTCTGTGTCGCTCCCGCCCCCGACTCTGTGTGTGTGTGTCGCCCGCCCACTGTGTGTGTGTGTGTCACCCGCCCACTGTGTGTGTGTGTGTGTGGCTCGCCCACTGTGTGTGTGTGTGTGTGTGTGGCCCGCCCACTGTGTGTGTGTGTGTGTGTGTCGCCCGCCCACTGTGTGTGTGTGTGTGTGTCGCCCGCCCACTGTGTGTGTGTGTGTCGCCCGCCCACTGTGTGTGTGTGTGTCGCCCGCCACTGTTTTTGTGTGTGTGTGTGTGTCGCCCGCCCACTGTGCGTGTGTGTGTGTGTCGCCCGTCCACTGTGTGTGCGTGTGTGTGTGTGTCGCCCGCCCACTGTGTGTGTGTGTGTGTCGACCGCCCACTGTGTGTGTGTGTGTGTCGCCCGGCCACTGTGTGTGTGTGTGTGTGTCGCCCGCCCACTGTGTGTGTGTGTGTGTCGACCGCCCACTGTGTGTGTGTGTGTGTCGCCCGGCCACTGTGTGTGTGTGTGTGTCGTGCGCCCACTGTGTGTGTGTGTTGCCCGCCCACTGTGTGTGTGTGTCGCCCGACCACTGTGTGTGTGTGTGTCGCCCGCCCACTGTGTGTGTGTGTGTCGCCCGTCCACTGTGTGTGTGTCGCCCGCCCACTGTGGGTGTGTGTGTGTGTGTCGCCCGCCCACTGTGTGTGTTTGTGTGTGTGTTGCCCGCACACCGTGTGTGTGTGTGTGTGTGTGTCGCCCGCCCACTGTGTGTGTGTCGCCCGCCCAGAGTGTGTGTGTGTGTGTGTGTGTGTGTGTCGCCCGCCCACTGTGTGTGTGTGTGTGTGTGTGTGTGACCCGCCCACTGTGTGTGTGTGTGTGGGTGTGTGTGTGTCGCCCGCCCACTGTGTGTGTGTGTTTGTCGCCCGCCCACTGTGTGTGTGTGTGTGTGTGTGTGTCACCCGCCCTCTGTGTGTGTGTGTGTCACCCGCCCTCTGTGTGTGTGTGTGTGTCGCCCGCCCACTGTCTGTGTGTGTGTGTGTGTCGCCCGCCCACTGTGTGTGTGCGTGTGTGTGTGTGTGTGTCGCCCGCCCACTGTGTGTGTGTGTGTGTGTGTTGCCCGCACACCGTGTGTGTGTGTGTCGCCCGCCCAATGTGTGTGTGTGTGTCGCCCGCCCAATGTGTGTGTCGCCTGCCCACTGTGTGTGTGTGTGTGTGCCGCCGCCCACTGTGTGCGTGTGTGTCGCCCGCCCACTGTGTGTGTGTGTGTCGCCCGCCCACTGTGTGTGTGTGTCGCCCGCCCACTGTTTGTGTGTCGCCCGCCCACTGTGTGCGTGTGTCTCCCGCCCACTGTGTGCGTGTGTCGCCCGCCCACTGTGTGTGTGTGTCGCCCGCCCACTGTGTGTGTGTGTCGCCCGCCCACTGTGTGTGTGTGTGTGTCGCCTGCCCACTGTGTGTGTGTGTGTGTGTGTGTGTGTCGCCCGCCCACTGTGTGTGTGTGTGTCGCCCGCCCACTGTGGGTGTGTGTGTGTCGTCCGCCCACTGTGTGTGTGTGTCGCCCGCCCACTGTGTGTGTGTGTCGCCCGCCCACTGTGTTTGTGTCGCCCGCCCACTTTGTGTGTGTGTGTCGCCTGCCCACTGTGTGTGTGTGTGTGTGTAAGTGTCGCCCGCCCACTGTGTGTGTGTGTTGCCCGCCCACTGTGTGTGTGTGTCGCCCGCCCATTGTCTGTGTGTGTCGCCCGCCCACTGTGTGTGTGTGTGTGTGTGTGTGTGTGTCGCCCGCCCACTGTGTGTGTGTGTGTGTGTCGCGCGCCCACTGTGTGTGTGTGTCGCGCGCCCACTGTGTGTGTGTGTCGCCCGCCCACTCTGTGTGTGTGTGTGTGTGTGTGTTTCGCCCGCCCACTGTGTGTGTGTGTGTGTGTGTGTGTGTGTGTGTGTGTGTGTCGCCAGCCCACTGTGTGTGTCTGTGTGTGTGTCGCCCGCCCACTGTGTGTGTGTCGCCCGCCCACTGTGGGTGTGTGTGTGTGTGTCGCCCGCCCACTGTGTGTGTTTGTGTGTCTGATGCCCGCCCACTGTGTGTGTGTGTCGCCCGCCCACTGTGTGTGTGTCGCCCGCCCACTATGTGTGTGTGTGTCGCCCGCCCACTGTGTGTGTGTGTGTGTGTGTGTGTGTCGCCCGCCCACTGTGTGTGTGTGTCGCCCGCCCACTATGTGTGTGTGTGACGCGCGCCCACTGTGTGTGTGTGTGTGTTTGTGTGTGTGTTGCCCGCCCACTGTGTGTGTGTGTCGCCCGCCCACTGTCTGTGTGTGTGTGTGTCGTCCGCCCACTGTGTGTGTGTGTGTGTCGCCCGCCCACTGTGTGTATGTGTGTGTGTCACCCGCCCACTGTGTGTGTGTGTGTGTGTGTCGCCCGCCCACTGTGTGTGTGTGTGTATGTGTGTCGCCCGCCCACTGTGTGTGTGTGTGTGTGTATCGCCCGCCCACTGTGTGTGTGTGTGTTGCCCGCCCACTGTGTGTGTGTGTGTGTGTGTTGCCCGCCCACTGTGTGTGTGTGTCGCCTGCCCATTGTGTGTGTGTGTCGCCCGCCCACTGTGTGTGTGTCGCCCGCCCACTGTGTGTGTGTGTCGCCCGCCCACTGTGTGTGTGTGTGTGTGTGTGTGTTTGTGTCGCCCGCCCACTGTGTGTGTGTGTGTGTGTGTCTCTCGCCCACTGTGTGTGTGTGTGTGCGTGTGTGTGTGTCGCCTGCCCACTGTGTGTGTGTTAGTCCCCCGCCCACTGTGTGTGTGTGTCGCTCCCCCTCCCACTGTGTGTGTGTCGCTCCCCCGCCCACTGTGTTTGTGTGTGTGTGTGTCGCCCGCCCACTGTGTGTGTGTGTCGCCCGCCCATTGTGTGTGTGTGTCGCCCGCCCACTGTGTGTGTGTCGCCCGCCCACTGTGTGTGTGTGTCGCCCGCCCACTGTGTGTGTGTGTCGACCGCCCACTGTGTGTGTGTGTGTGTCGCCCGGCCACTGTGTGTGTGTGTGTGTCGCCCGGCCACTGTGTGTGTGTGTGTGTGTGTCGTGCGCCCACTGTGTGTGTGTGTCGCCCGCCCACTGTGTGTGTGTCGCCCGCCCACTATGTGTGTGTGTGTCGCCCGCCCACTGTGTGTGTGTGTGTGTGTGTGTGTGTGTGTGTGTGTTGCCCGTCCACTGTGTGTGTGTCGCTCCCCCGCCCACTGTTGGGTGTCGCTCCCCTGCCCACAGTGTGTGTCGCTCCCCCGCTCTCTGTGTGTGTGTCACTCCCCTGCCCTCTGTGTGTGTGTCGCTCCCCCCCCACTCTGTGTGTGTGTCGCCAGCCCACTCTGTGTGTGTGTCGCCCGCCCACTGTGTGTGTGTGTGTCACCCGCCCACTGTGTGTGTGTCGCTCCCCTGCTCTCTGTGTGTGTGTCGCTCCCCCGCCCTCTGTGTGTGTCGCTCCCCCGCCCTCTGTGTGTGTGTCGCTGCCCCCCCCCCCACTGTGTGTGTCTGTGTCGCTCCCGCCCCCGACTCTGTGTGTGTGTGTCGCCCGCCCACTGTGTGTGTGTGTGTCACCCGCCCACTGTGTGTGTGTGTGTGTGGCTCGCCCACTGTGTGTGTGTGTGTGTGTGTGGCCCGCCCACTGTGTGTGTGTGTGTGTGTGTCGCCCGCCCACTGTGTGTGTGTGTGTGTGTCGCCCGCCCACTGTGTGTGTGTGTGTGTGTCGCCCGCCCACTGTGTGTGTGTCGCTCCCCTGCTCTCTGTGCGTGTGTCGCTCCCCCGCCCTCTGTGTGTGTCACTCCCCCGCCCTCTGTGTGTGTGTCGCTGCCCCCCCCCACTGTGTGTGTCTGTGTCGCTCCCGCCCCCCACTCTGTGTGTGTGTGTCGCCCGCCCACTGTGTGTGTGTGTGTCACCCGCCCACTGTGTGTGTGTGTGTGTGTGGCCCGCCCACTGTGTGTGTGTGTGTGTGTGTGTGTGTGGCCCGCCCACTGTGTGTGTGTGTGTGTGTGTGTCGCCCGCCCACTGTGTGTGTGTGTGTGTCGCCCGCCCACTGCGTGTGTGTGTGTCGCCCGCCCACTGTGTGTGTGTGTCGCCCGCCCACTGTATGTGTGTGTGTGTGTGTCGCCCGCCCACTGTGTGTGTGTGTGTGTGTTTGTGTCGCCCGCCCACTGTGTGTGTGTGTCGCCCGCCCACTGTGTGTGTGTCACTCCCCCGCCCACTGTGTGTGTGTCGCCCGCCCACTGTGTGTGTGTGTCGCCCGCCCACTGTGTGTGTGTGTCGCCCGCCCACTGTGTGTGTGTGTGTGTCGCCTGCCCACTGTGTGTGTGTGTGTGTGTGTGTGTGTCGCCCGCCCACTGTGTGTGTGTGTGTCGCCCGCCCACTGTGGGTGTGTGTGTGTCGTCCGCCCACTGTGTGTGTGTGTCGCCCGCCCACTGTGTGTGTGTGTCGCCCGCCCACTGTGTTTGTGTCGCCCGCCCACTTTGTGTGTGTGTGTGGCCTGCCCACTGTGTGTGTGTGTGTGTGTAAGTGTCGCCCGCCCACTGTGTGTGTGTGTTGCCCGCCCACTGTGTGTGTGTGTCGCCCGCCCACTGTCTGTGTGTGTCGCCCGCCCACTGTGTGTGTGTGTGTGTGTGTGTGTGTCGCCCGCCCACTGTGTGTGTGTGTGTGTGTCGCGCGCCCACTGTGTGTGTGTGTCGCGCGCCCACTGTGTGTGTGTGTCGCCCGCCCACTGTGTGTGTGTGTGTGTGTGTGTGTTTCGCCCGCCCACTGTGTGTGTGTGTGTGTGTGTGTGTGTGTGTGTGTGTGTGTGTCGCCAGCCCACTGTGTGTGTCTGTGTGTGTGTCGCCCGCCCACTGTGTGTGTGTCGCCCGCCCACTGTGGGTGTGTGTGTGTGTGTCGCCCGCCCACTGTGTGTGTTTGTGTGTCTGATGCCCGCCCACTGTGTGTGTGTGTCGCCCGCCCACTGTGTGTGTGTCGCCCGCCCACTATGTGTGTGTGTGTCGCCCGCCCACTGTGTGTGTGTGTGTGTGTGTGTGTGTGTGTGTGTCGCCCGCCCACTGTGTGTGTGTGTCGCCCGCCCACTATGTGTGTGTGTGACGCGCGCCCACTGTGTGTGTGTGTGTGTTTGTGTGTGTGTTGCCCGCCCACTGTGTGTGTGTGTCGCCCGCCCACTGTCTGTGTGTGTGTGTGTCGTCCGCCCACTGTGTGTGTGTGTGTGTCGCCCGCCCACTGTGTGTATGTGTGTGTGTCACCCGCCCACTGTGTGTGTGTGTGTGTGTGTCGCCCGCCCACTGTGTGTGTGTGTGTATGTGTGTCGCCCGCCCACTGTGTGTGTGTGTGTGTGTATCGCCCGCCCACTGTGTGTGTGTGTGTTGCCCGCCCACTGTGTGTGTGTGTGTGTGTGTTGCCCGCCCACTGTGTGTGTGTGTCGCCCGCCCATTGTGTGTGTGTGTCGCCCGCCCACTGTGTGTGTGTCGCCCGCCCACTGTGTGTGTGTGTCGCCCGCCCACTGTGTGTGTGTGTGTGTGTGTGTGTGTTTGTGTCGCCCGCCCACTGTGTGTGTGTGTGTGTGTGTCTCTCGCCCACTGTGTGTGTGTGTGTGCGTGTGTGTGTGTCGCCTGCCCACTGTGTGTGTGTTAGTCCCCCGCCCACTGTGTGTGTGTGTCGCTCCCCCTCCCACTGTGTGTGTGTCGCTCCCCCGCCCACTGTGTTTGTGTGTGTGTGTGTCGCCCGCCCACTGTGTGTGTGTGTCGCCCGCCCATTGTGTGTGTGTGTCGCCCGCCCACTGTGTGTGTGTCGCCCGCCCACTGTGTGTGTGTGTCGCCCGCCCACTGTGTGTGTGTGTCGACCGCCCACTGTGTGTGTGTGTGTGTCGCCCGGCCACTGTGTGTGTGTGTGTGTCGCCCGGCCACTGTGTGTGTGTGTGTGTGTGTCGTGCGCCCACTGTGTGTGTGTGTCGCCCGCCCACTGTGTGTGTGTCGCCCGCCCACTATGTGTGTGTGTGTCGCCCGCCCACTGTGTGTGTGTGTGTGTGTGTGTGTGTGTGTGTGTGTTGCCCGTCCACTGTGTGTGTGTCGCTCCCCCGCCCACTGTTGGGTGTCGCTCCCCTGCCCACAGTGTGTGTCGCTCCCCCGCTCTCTGTGTGTGTGTCACTCCCCTGCCCTCTGTGTGTGTGTCGCTCCCCCCCCACTCTGTGTGTGTGTCGCCAGCCCACTCTGTGTGTGTGTCGCCCGCCCACTGTGTGTGTGTGTGTCACCCGCCCACTGTGTGTGTGTCGCTCCCCTGCTCTCTGTGTGTGTGTCGCTCCCCCGCCCTCTGTGTGTGTCGCTCCCCCGCCCTCTGTGTGTGTGTCGCTGCCCCCCCCCCACTGTGTGTGTCTGTGTCGCTCCCGCCCCCGACTCTGTGTGTGTGTGTCGCCCGCCCACTGTGTGTGTGTGTGTCACCCGCCCACTGTGTGTGTGTGTGTGTGGCTCGCCCACTGTGTGTGTGTGTGTGTGTGTGGCCCGCCCACTGTGTGTGTGTGTGTGTGTGTCGCCCGCCCACTGTGTGTGTGTGTGTGTGTCGCCCGCCCACTGTGTGTGTGTGTGTGTGTCGCCCGCCCACTGTGTGTGTGTGTCGCTCCCCTGCTCTCTGTGCGTGTGTCGCTCCCCCGCCCTCTGTGTGTGTCACTCCCCCGCCCTCTGTGTGTGTGTCGCTGCCCCCCCCCACTGTGTGTGTCTGTGTCGCTCCTGCCCCCCACTCTGTGTGTGTGTGTCGCCCGCCCACTGTGTGTGTGTGTGTCACCCGCCCACTGTGTGTGTGTGTGTGTGTGGCCCGCCCACTGTGTGTGTGTGTGTGTGTGTGTGTGGCCCGCCCACTGTGTGTGTGTGTGTGTGTGTGTCGCCCGCCCACTGTGTGTGAGTGTGTGTGTGTCGCCCGCCCACTGTGTGTGTGTGTGTGTCGCCCGCCCACTGCGTGTGTGTGTGTCGCCCGCCCACTGTGTGTGTGTGTCGCCCGCCCACTGTATGTGTGTGTGTGTGTGTCGCCCGCCCACTGTGTGTGTGTGTGTGTGTTTGTGTCGCCCGCCCACTGTGTGTGTGTGTCGCCCGCCCACTGTGTGTGTGTCACTCCCCCGCCCACTGTGTGTGTGTCACTCCCCCGCCCACTGTGTGTGTGTCGCTCCCCCTCCCACTGTGTGTGTGTCGCTCCCCCGCCCACTGTGTGTGTGTCGCTCCCATGCTCTCTTTGTGTGTATCGCTCCCCCTCCCTCTGTGTGTGTGTCGCTTCCCCCCCCCACTGTGCGTGTGTGTGTGTGTGTGTGTGTGTGTCACTCCCCCCCCACTCTGTGTGTGTGTCGCCCGCCCACTGTGTGTGTGTGTGTGTCTCGCCCGCCCACTGTGTGTGTGTGTGCGTGTCGCCCGCCCGCTGTGTATGTGTGTGTGTCGCCCGCCCGCTGTGTGTGTTTGTCGCTCACCCGCCCACTGTGTCTGTGTGTTGCTCTCCCGCCCACTGTGTGTGTGTGTCGCACCACCCCCGCTGTGTGTGTGTGTCGCTTCCCCGCCCACTGTGTGCGCGTGTCGCTCCCCCGCCCACTGTGTGCGCGTGTCGCTCCCCCGCCCACTGTGTGCGCGTGTCGCTCCCCCGCCCACTGTGTGCGCGTGTCGCTCCCCCGCCCACTGTGTGCGCGTGTCGCTCCCCCGCCCACTGTGTGTGTATGTCGCACCACCCCCGCTGTGTGTGTGTGTCGCTTCCCGGCCCACTGTGTGTGTGTGTCGCTCCCCCGCCCACTGTGTGTGTGTGTCGCTCCCCCGCCCACTGTGTGTGCATGTCGCTCCCCAGCCCACTGTGTGTGCGTGTCGCTCACCCGCCCACTGTGTGTGTGTGTCGCGCCCCCTCCCACTGTGTGTGTGTGTTGCCCGCCCACTGTGTGTGTGTGTGTGTGTCGCCCGCCCACTGTGTGTGTGTGTGTGTGTCGCGCGCCCACTGTGTGTGTGTGTCGCGCGCCCACTGTGTGTGTGTGTCGCCCGCCCACTGTGTGTGTGTGTGTGTGTGTTTCGCCCGCCCACTGTGTGTGTGTGTGTGTGTGTGTGTGTGTGTGTGTGTGTGTGTGTCGCCAGCCCACTGTGTGTGTGTGTGTGTGTGTCGCCCGCCCACTGTGTGTGTGTCGCCCGCCCACTGTGGGTGTGTGTTTGTGTGTCTGATGCCCGCCCACTGTGTGTGTGTGTCGCCCGCCCACTGTGTGTGTGTCGCCCGCCCACTATGTGTGTGTGTGTCGCCCGCTCACTGTGTGTGTGTGTGTGTGTGTGTGTCGCCCGCCCACTGTGTGTGTGTGTCGCCCGCCCACTATGTGTGTGTGTGTCGCCCGCTCACTGTGTGTGTGTGTGTGTGTGTGTGTGTCGCCCGCCCACTGTGTGTGTGTGTCGCCCGCCCACTATGTGTGTGTGTGTTGCCCGCCCACTGTGTGTGTGTGTCGCCCGCCCACTGTCTGTGTGTGTGTGTGTCGTCCGCCCACTGTGTGTGTATGTGTGTCGCCCGCCCACTGTGTGTGTGTGTGTGTGTGTGTGTGTGTGTGTGTGTGTCGCCCGCCCACTGTGTGTGTGTGTGTATGTGTGTCGCCCGCCCACTGTGTGTGTGTGTGTGTGTGTGTGTATCGCCCGCCCACTGTGTGTGTGTGTGTGTGTGTGTTGCCCGCCCACTGTGTGTGTGTGTGTGTGTGTGTTGCCCGCCCACTGTGTGTTTGTGTCGCCCGCCCATTGTGTGTGTGTGTCGCCCGCCCACTGTGTGTGTGTCGCCCGCCCACTGTGTGTGTGTGTCGCCCGCCCACTGTGTGTGTGTGTGTGTGTGTGTGTGTTTGTGTCGCCCGCCCACTGTGTGTGTGTGTGTGTGTGTCTCTCGCCCACTGTGTGTGTGTGTGTGCGTGTGTGTGTGTCGCCTGCCCACTGTGTGTGTGTGAGTCCCCCGCCCACTGTGTGTGTGTGTCGCTCCCCCTCCCACTGTGTGTGTGTCGCTCCCCCGCCCACTGTGTTTGTGTGTGTGTGTGTCGCCCGCCCACTGTGTGTGTGTGTCGCCCGCCCATTGTGTGTGTGTGTCGCCCGCCCACTGTGTGTGTGTCGCCCGCCCACTGTGTGTGTGTGTCGCCCGCCCACTGTGTGTGTGTGTGTGTGTGTGTGTTTGTGTCGCCCGCCCACTGTGTGTGTGTGTGTGTGTGTCTCTCGCCCACTGTGTGTGTGTGTGTGCGTGTGTGTGTGTCGCCTGCCCACTGTGTGTGTGTTAGTCCCCCGCCCACTGTGTGTGTGTGTCGCTCCCCCTCCCACTGTGTGTGTGTCGCTCCCCCGCCCACTGTGTGTGTGTGTCGCTCCCCCTCCCACTGTGTGTGTGTCGCTCCCCCGCCCACTGTGTTTGTGTGTGTGTGTGTCGCCCGCCCACTGTGTGTGTGTGTCGCCCGCCCATTGTGTGTGTGTGTCGCCCGCCCACTGTGTGTGTGTCGCCCGCCCACTGTGTGTGTGTGTCGCCCGCCCACTGTGTGTGTGTGTCGACCGCCCACTGTGTGTGTGTGTGTGTCGCCCGGCCACTGTGTGTGTGTGTGTGTCGCCCGGCCACTGTGTGTGTGTGTGTGTGTGTCGTGCGCCCACTGTGTGTGTGTGTCGCCCGCCCACTGTGTGTGTGTCGCCCGCCCACTATGTGTGTGTGTGTCGCCCGCCCACTGTGTGTGTGTGTGTGTGTGTGTGTGTGTGTGTGTTGCCCGTCCACTGTGTGTGTGTCGCTCCCCCGCCCACTGTTGGGTGTCGCTCCCCTGCCCACAGTGTGTGTCGCTCCCCCGCTCTCTGTGTGTGTGTCACTCCCCTGCCCTCTGTGTGTGTGTCGCTCCCCCCCCACTCTGTGTGTGTGTCGCCAGCCCACTCTGTGTGTGTGTCGCCCGCCCACTGTGTGTGTGTGTGTCACCCGCCCACTGTGTGTGTGTCGCTCCCCTGCTCTCTGTGTGTGTGTCGCTCCCCCGCCCTCTGTGTGTGTCGCTCCCCCGCCCTCTGTGTGTGTGTCGCTGCCCCCCCCCACTGTGTGTGTCTGTGTCGCTCCCGCCCCCGACTCTGTGTGTGTGTGTCGCCCGCCCACTGTGTGTGTGTGTGTCACCCGCCCACTGTGTGTGTGTGTGTGTGGCTCGCCCACTGTGTGTGTGTGTGTGTGTGTGGCCCGCCCACTGTGTGTGTGTGTGTGTGTGTCGCCCGCCCACTGTGTGTGTGTGTGTGTGTCGCCCGCCCACTGTGTGTGTGTGTGTGTGTCGCCCGCCCACTGTGTGTGTGTCGCTCCCCTGCTCTCTGTGCGTGTGTCGCTCCCCCGCCCTCTGTGTGTGTCACTCCCCCGCCCTCTGTGTGTGTGTCGCTGCCCCCCCCCCACTGTGTGTGTCTGTGTCGCTCCCGCCCCCCACTCTGTGTGTGTGTGTCGCCCGCCCACTGTGTGTGTGTGTGTCACCCGCCCACTGTGTGTGTGTGTGTGTGTGGCCCGCCCACTGTGTGTGTGTGTGTGTGTGTGTGTGGCCCGCCCACTGTGTGTGTGTGTGTGTGTGTGTGTCGCCCGCCCACTGTGTGTGAGTGTGTGTGTGTCGCCCGCCCACTGTGTGTGTGTGTGTGTCGCCCGCCCACTGCGTGTGTGTGTGTCGCCCGCCCACTGTGTGTGTGTGTCGCCCGCCCACTGTATGTGTGTGTGTGTGTGTCGCCCGCCCACTGTGTGTGTGTGTGTGTGTTTGTGTCGCCCGCCCACTGTGTGTGTGTGTCGCCCGCCCACTGTGTGTGTGTCACTCCCCCGCCCACTGTGTGTGTGTCGCTCCCCCTCCCACTGTGTGTGTGTCGCTCCCCCGCCCACTGTGTGTGTGTCGCTCCCATGCTCTCTTTGTGTGTATCGCTCCCCCTCCCTCTGTGTGTGTGTCGCTTCCCCCCCCCACTGTGCGTGTGTGTGTGTGTGTGTGTGTGTCACTCCCCCCCCACTCTGTGTGTGTGTCGCCCGCCCACTGTGTGTGTGTGTGTGTCTCGCCCGCCCACTGTGTGTGTGTGTGCGTGTCGCCCGCCCGCTGTGTATGTGTGTGTGTCGCCCGCCCGCTGTGTGTGTTTGTCGCTCACCCGCCCACTGTGTCTGTGTGTTGCTCTCCCGCCCACTGTGTGTGTGTGTCGCACCACCCCCGCTGTGTGTGTGTGTCGCTTCCCCGCCCACTGTGTGCGCGTGTCGCTCCCCCGCCCACTGTGTGCGCGTGTCGCTCCCCCGCCCACTGTGTGCGCGTGTCGCTCCCCCGCCCACTGTGTGCGCGTGTCGCTCCCCCGCCCACTGTGTGCGCGTGTCGCTCCCCCGCCCACTGTGTGCGCGTGTCGCTCCCCCGCCCACTGTGTGTGTATGTCGCACCACCCCCGCTGTGTGTGTGTGTCGCTTCCCGGCCCACTGTGTGTGTGTGTCGCTCCCCCGCCCACTGTGTGTGTGTGTCGCTCCCCCGCCCACTGTGTGTGCATGTCGCTCCCCAGCCCACTGTGTGTGCGTGTCGCTCACCCGCCCACTGTGTGTGTGTGTCGCGCCCCCTCCCACTGTGTGTGTGTGTTGCCCGCCCACTGTGTGTGTGTGTGTGTGTCGCCCGCCCACTGTGTGTGTGTGTGTGTGTCGCGCGCCCACTGTGTGTGTGTGTCGCGCGCCCACTGGGTGTGTGTGTCGCCCGCCCACTGTGTGTGTGTGTGTGTGTGTTTCGCCCGCCCACTGTGTGTGTGTGTGTGTGTGTGTGTGTGTGTGTGTGTGTGTGTGTCGCCAGCCCACTGTGTGTGTGTGTGTGTGTGTGTCGCCCGCCCACTGTGTGTGTGTCGCCCGCCCACTGTGGGTGTGTGTTTGTGTGTCTGATGCCCGCCCACTGTGTGTGTGTGTCGCCCGCCCACTGTGTGTGTGTCGCCCGCCCACTATGTGTGTGTGTGTCGCCCGCTCACTGTGTGTGTGTGTGTGTGTGTGTGTGTCGCCCGCCCACTGTGTGTGTGTGTCGCCCGCCCACTATGTGTGTGTGTGTCGCCCGCTCACTGTGTGTGTGTGTGTGTGTGTGTGTCGCCCGCCCACTGTGTGTGTGTGTCGCCCGCCCACTATGTGTGTGTGTGTTGCCCGCCCACTGTGTGTGTGTGTCGCCCGCCCACTGTCTGTGTGTGTGTGTGTCGTCCGCCCACTGTGTGTGTATGTGTGTCGCCCGCCCACTGTGTGTGTGTGTGTGTGTGTGTGTGTGTGTCGCCCGCCCACTGTGTGTGTGTGTGTATGTGTGTCGCCCGCCCACTGTGTGTGTGTGTGTGTGTGTGTGTATCGCCCGCCCACTGTGTGTGTGTGTGTGTGTGTGTTGCCCGCCCACTGTGTGTGTGTGTGTGTGTGTTGCCCGCCCACTGTGTGTTTGTGTCGCCCGCCCATTGTGTGTGTGTGTCGCCCGCCCACTGTGTGTGTGTCGCCCGCCCACTGTGTGTGTGTGTCGCCCGCCCACTGTGTGTGTGTGTGTGTGTGTGTGTGTTTGTGTCGCCCGCCCACTGTGTGTGTGTGTGTGTGTGTCTCTCGCCCACTGTGTGTGTGTGTGTGCGTGTGTGTGTGTCGCCTGCCCACTGTGTGTGTGTGAGTCCCCCGCCCACTGTGTGTGTGTGTCGCTCCCCCTCCCACTGTGTGTGTGTCGCTCCCCCGCCCACTGTGTTTGTGTGTGTGTGTGTCGCCCGCCCACTGTGTGTGTGTGTCGCCCGCCCATTGTGTGTGTGTGTCGCCCGCCCACTGTGTGTGTGTCGCCCGCCCACTGTGTGTGTGTGTCGCCCGCCCACTGTGTGTGTGTGTCGCCCGCCCACTGTGTGTGTGTGTGTGTCGCCCGGCCACTGTGTGTGTGTGTGTGTGTCGCCCGGCCACTGTGTGTGTGTGTGTGTGTCGTGCGCCCACTGTGTGTGTGTGTCGCCCGCCCACTGTGTGTGTGTCGCCCGCCCACTATGTGTGTGTGTGTCGCCCGCCCACTGTGTGTGTGTGTGTGTGTGTGTGTGTGTGTGTGTGTGTGTTGCCCGCCCACTGTGTGTGTGTCGCTCCCCCGCCCACTGTTGGGTGTCGCTCCCCTGCCCACAGTGTGTGTCGCTCCCCCGCTCTCTGTGTGTGTGTCACTCCCCTGCCCTCTGTGTGTGTGTCGCTCCCCCCCCACTCTGTGTGTGTGTCGCCAGCCCACTCTGTGTGTATGTCGCCCGCCCACTGTGTGTGTGTGTGTCACCCGCCCACTGTGTATGTGTGTGTGTGGCTCGCCCACTGTGTGTGTGTGTGTGTGTGGCCCGCCCACTGTGTGTGTGTGTGTGTGTGTCGCCCGCCCACTGTGTGTGTGTGTGTGTGTGTCGCCCGCCCACTGTGTGTGTGTGTGTCACCCGCCCACTGTGTGTGTGTGTGTTGCCTGCCCACTGTGTGTGTGTGTCGCCCGCCCACTGTCTGTGTGTGTCGCCCGCCCACTGTGTGTGTGTGTGTGTGTGTCGCCCGCCCACTGTGTGTGTGTGTGTGTGTGTGTTTGTGTCGCCCGCCCACTGTGTGTGTGTGTCGCCCGCCCACTGTGTGTGTGTCACTCCCCCGCCCACTGTGTGTGTGTCGCTCCCCCTCCCACTGTGTGTGTGTTGCTCCCCCGCCCACTGTGTGTGTCGCTCCCATGCTCTCTTTGTGTGTGTCGCTCCCCCTCCCTCTGTCTGTGTGTCGCTTCCCCCCCCACTGTGCGTGTGTGTGTGTGTGTGTGTGTCACTCCCCCCCCACTCTGTGTGTGTGTCGCCCGCCCACTGTGTGTGTGTGTGTGTCTCGCCCGCCCTCTGTGTGTGTGTGTGCGTGTCGCCCGCCCGCTGTGTATGTGTGTGTGTCGCCCGCCCGCTGTGTGTGTTTGTCGCTCACCCGCCCACTGTGTCTGTGTGTTGCTCCCCCGCCCACTGTGTGTGTGTGTCGCACCACCCCCGCTGTGTGTGTGTGTCGCTTCCCCGCCCACTGTGTGCGCGTGTCGCTCCCCCGCCCACTGTGTGCGCGTGTCGCTCCCCCGCCCACTGTGTGCGCGTGTCGCTCCCCCGCCCACTGTGTGTGTATGTCGCACCACCCCCGCTGTGTGTGTGTGTCGCTTCCCGGCCCACTGTGTGCGCGTGTCGCTCCCCCGCCCACTGTGTGTGTGTGTCGCTCCCCCGCCCACTGTGTGTGTGTGTCGCTTCCCGGCCCACTGTGTGTGTGTGTCGCTCCCCAGCCCACTGTGTGTGCGAGTCGCTCACCCGCCCACTGTGTGTGTGTGTCGCTCCCCCTCCCACTGTGTGTGTGTGTCGCTCTCCCACTGTTTGTGAGTGCCGCCCTCCCACTGTGTGTGTGTGTCGCCCGCCCACTCTGTGTGTGTGTCGCCCGCCCACTGTGTGTGTACGTCGCCCGCCCACTGTGTGTGTCTCGCCCGCCCACTGTGTGTGTCTCGCCAGCCCGCTGTGTGTGTTAGTCGCCCGCCCGCTGTGTGTGTGTGTCGCTCCCCGGCCCACTGTGTGTGAGTGTCGCCCTCCCACTGTTTGTGAGTGTCGCCCTCCCACTGTTTGTGAGTGTCGCCCTCCCACTGTTTGTGTGTGTCGCCCTCCCACTGTTTGTGTGTGTCGCCATCCCACTTTTTGTGTGTGTCGCCCTCCCACTGTGTGTGAGTGCCGCCCTCCCACTGTGTGTGTGTGTCGCCCTCCCACTGTGTGTGTGTGTCGCCCTCCCATTGTGTGTGTGTGTCGCCCGCCCGCTGTGTGTGTTTGTCGCTCACCCGCCCACTGTGTCTGTGTGTTGCTCCCCCGCCCACTGTGTGTGTATGTCGCACCACCCCCGCTGTGTGTGTGTGTCGCTACCCGGCCCTCTGTGTGTGCGTGTCGCTCCCCCGCCCACTGTGTGCGCGTGTCGCTCCCCCGCCCACTGTGTGCGCGTGTCGCTCCCCCGCCCACTGTGTGTGTGTGTGTCGCTCCCCCGCCCACTGTGTGTGTGTGTCGCTCCCCCGCCCACTGTGTGTGCGTGTCGCTCCCCCGCCCACTGTGTGTGCGTGTCGCTCACCCGCCCACTGTGTGTGTGTGTCGCTCCCCCTCCCACTGTTTGTGAGTGTCGCCCTCCCACTGTTTGTGAATGTCACCCTCCCACTGTTTGTGAGTGCCGCCCTCCCACTGTGTGTGTGTGTCGCCCGCCCACTCTGTGTGTGTGTCGCCCGCCCACTGTGTGTGTGCGTCGCCCTCCCATTGTGTGTGTGTGGCGCCCGCCCGCTGTGTGTGTTTGTCGCTCACCCGCCCACTGTGTCTGTGTGTTGCTCCCCCGCCCACTGTGTGTGTCTCGCCCGCCCACTGTGTGTGTCTCGCCAGCCCGCTGTGTGTGTTAGTCGCCCGCCCGCTGTGTGTGTGTGTCGCTCCCCGGCCCACTGTGTGTGTGTGTGTGTCGCTCCCCCGCCCACTGTGTGTGAGTGTCACCCTCCCACTGTTTGTGAGTGTCGCCCTCCCACTGTTTGTGAGTGTCGCCCTCCCACTGTGTGTGTGTGTCGCCCTCCCACTGTTTGTGTGTGTCGCCCTCCACTGTGTGTGAGTGCCGCCCTCCCACTGTGTGTGTGTGTCGCCCTCCCATTGTGTGTGTGTGGCGCCCGCCCGCTGTGTGTGTTTGTCGCTCACCCGCCCACTGTGTCTGTGTGTTGCTCCCCCGCCCACTGTTTGTGAGTGTCGCCCTCCCACTGTTTGTGAATGTCACCCTCCCACTGTTTGTGAGTGCCGCCCTCCCACTGTTTGTGAGTGCCGCCCTCCCACTGTGTGTGTATGTCGCACCACCCCCGCTGTGTGTGCGTGTCGCTCCCCCGCCCACTGTGTGCGCGTGTCGCTCCCCCGCCCACTGTGTGCGCGTGTCGCTCCCCCGCCCACTGTGTGCGCGTGTCGCTCCCCCGCCCACTGTGTGTGTGTGTGTCGCTCCCCCGCCCACTGTGTGTGCGTGTCGCTCCCCTGCCCACTGTGTGTGCGTGTCGCTCCCCCGCCCACTGTGTGTGCGTGTCGCTCACCCGCCCACTGTGTGTGTGTGTCGCTCCCCCTCCCACTGTTTGTGAGTGTCGCCCTCCCACTGTTTGTGAGTGCCGCCCTCCCACTTTGTGTGTGTATCGCCCGCCCACTCTGTTTGTGTGTCGCCCGCCCACTGTGTGTGTGCGTCGCCCGCCCACTGTGTGTGTCTCGCCCGCCCACTGTGTGTGTCTCGCCAGCCTGCTGTGTGTGATGGTCGCCCGCCCGCTGTGTGTGTGTGTCGCTCCCCGGCCCACTGTGTGTGTGTGTGTCGCTCCCCCACCCACTGTGTGTGAGTGTCGCCCTCCCACTGTTTGTGAGTGTCGCCCTCCCACTGTGTGTGAGTGCCGCCCTCCCACTGTGTGTGTGTGTCGCCCTCCCATTGTGTGTGTCGCCTGCCCACTGTGTGTGTGTGTCGCCCGCCCACTGTGTGTGTGCATCGCCCGCCCACTGTGTGTGTCTCGCCCGCCCACTGTGTGTGTCTCGCCAGCCCGCTGTGTGTGTGTCGCCCGCCCACTCTGTGTGTGTGAGTGTGTGTCGCCCGCCCACTGGGTGTGTGTGTGTGTGTGTGTCGCACGCCCACTTTGTGTGTGTGTGTGTCTCCAGCCCACTGTGTGTGTGTGTCGCCCGCCCACTGTGTGTGTGTGTGTGTGTCGCTCCCCCCGCCCACTGTGTGTGTATGTGTCGCCTGCCCACTGTGTGTGTGAGTGTCGCCCGCCCACTGTGTGTGTGTGTGTCTGTGTGTGTCGCCCGCCCACTGTGTGTATGTGTTTGTCGCCCGCCCACTGTGTGTGTGTGTGTGTGTCGCCCGCCCACTGTGTGTGTGTGTGTGTGTGTCGCCCGCCCGCTGTGTGTGTGAGTGTCGCCCGCCGTGTGTGTGTGTGTGTGTCGCCCGCCCACTGTGTGTGTGTGTGTGTGTGTGTGTCGCCTGCCCACTGTGTGTGTGTGTGTGTCGCCCGCCCACTGTGTGTGTGTGTCGCCCGCCGTGTGTGTGTGTGTGTGTCGCCCGCCCACTGTGTGTGTGTGTGTGTCGCCTGCCCACTGTGAGTGTGTGTCGCCCGCCCACTGTCTGTGGGTGTCGCCCGCCCACTCTGTGTGTGTGTGTGTGTGTGTGTGTGTGTCGCCCGCCCACTGTGTGTGTGTGTGTGTGTGTGTGTCGCCCGCCCACTGTGTGTGTGTGTCGCCCGCCCACTGTGTGTGTGTCACTCCCCCGCCCACTGTGTGTGTGTCGCTCCCCCTCCCACTGTGTGTGTGTCGCTCCCCCGCCCACTGTGTGTGTGTCGCTCCCCCGCTCTCTTTGTGTGTGTCGCTCCCCCTCCCTCTGTGTGTGTGTCGCTTCCCCCCCCCCCACTGTGGGTGTGTGTGTGTGTGTGTGTCACTCCCCCCCCACTGTGTGTGTGTGTGTGTCGCCCGCCCACTGTGTGTGTGTGTGTGTCTCGCCCGCCCACTGTGTGTGTGTGTGCGTGTCGCCCGCCCGCTGTGTGTGTGTGTGTCGCCCACCCGCTGTGTGTGTTTGTCGCTCACCCGCCCACTGTGTCTGTGTGTTGCTCCCCCGCCCACTGTGTGTGTATGTCGCACCACCCCCGCTGTGTGTGTGTGTCGCTACCCGGCCCACTGTGTGTGCGTGTCGCTCCCCCGCCCACTGTGTGCGCGTGTCGTTCCCCCGCCCACTGTGTGCGCGTGTCGCTCCCCCCCCCACTGTGTGCGCGTGTCGCTCCCCCGCCCACTGTGTGTGCGTGTCGCTACCCCGCCCACTGTGTGTGCGTGTCGCTCACCCGCCCACTGTGTGTGTGTGTCGCTCCCCCGCCCACTGTGTGTGAGTGTCGCCCTCCCACTGTTTGTGAGTGTCGCCCTCCCACTGTTTATGAGTGTCGCCCTCCCACTGTTTGTGAATGTCGCCCTCCCACTGTTTGTGAATGTCGCCCTCCCACTGTTTGTGAGTGCCGCCCTCCCACTGTGTGTGCGTGTCGCCCGCCCACTCTGTGTGTGTGTCGCACGCCCACTCTGTGTGTGTGTGTCGCCCGCCCACTGTGTGTGTGCGTCGCCCGCACACTGAGTGTGTCTCGCCCGCCCACTGTGTGTGTCTCGCCAGCCCGCTGTGTGTGTTAGTCGCCCGCCCGCTGTGTGTGTGTGTCGCTCCCCGGCCCACTGTGTGTGTGTGTGTGTCGCTCCCCCGCCCACTGTGTGTGAGTGTCACCCTCCCACTGTTTGTGAGTGTCGCCCTCCCACTGTTTGTGAGTGTCGCCCTCCCACTGTGTGTGTGTGTCGCCCTCCCACTGTTTGTGTGTGTCGCCCTCCCACTGTGTGTGAGTGCCGCCCTCCCACTGTTTGTGAGTGCCGCCCTCCCACTGTGTGTGTGTGTCGCCCTCCCACTGTGTGTGTGTGTCGCCCTCCCATTGTGTGTGTGTGTCGACTGCCCACTGTGTGTGTGTGTCGCCCTTCCACTGTGTGTGTGCATCGCCCGCCCACTGTGTGTGTCTCGCCCGTCCACTGTGTGTGTCTCGCCAGCCCGCTGTGTGTGTTCGTCGCCCGCCCGCTGTGTGTGTGTGTCGCTCCCCGGCCCACTGTGTGTGCGTGTCGCTCCCCCCCCCCCCCACTGTGTGTGTGTGTCGCCCGCCCACTGTGTGTGTGTGTCGCCCTCCTACTGTGTGTGTGTGTGTCTGTGTGTGTCGCCCGCCCACTGTGTGTGTGTGTGTGTGTGTGTGTGTGTGTGTGTGTCGCCCGCCCACTGTGTGTGTGTGTTTGTCGCCCGCCCACTGTGTGTGTGTGTGTCGCCCGCCCACTGTGTGTGTGTGTGTGTGTGTGTGTGTATGTGGCCCGCCCACTGTGTGTGTGTGTGTGTGTGTGTGTCGCCCGCCCACTGTGTGTGTGTGTGTGTCGCCCGCCCACTGTGTGTGTGAGTGTCGCCCGCCGTGTGTGTGTGTGTGTGTCGCCCGCCCACTGTGTGTGTGTGTGTGTGTGTGTGTGTGTGTGTCGCCTGCCCACAGTGAGTGTGTGTCGCCCGCCCACTGTCTGTGTGTGTCGCCCGCCCACTCTGTGTGTGTGTGTGTCGCCCGCCCACTGTGTGTGTGTGTGTGTGTGTGTGTGTGTGTGTGTGTGTGTGTGTCGCCCGCCCACTGTGTGTGTGTGTCGCCCGCCCACTGTGTGTGTGTCACTCCCCCGCCCACTGTGTGTGTGTCGCTCCCCCTCCCACTGTGTGTGTGTCGCTCCCCCGCCCACTGTGTGTGTGTCGCTCCCCCGCTCTCTTTGTGTGTGTCGCTCCCCCTCCCTCTGTGTGTGTGTCGCTTCCCCCCCCCACTGTGTGTGTGTGTGTGTGTGTGTCACTCCCCCCCCACTGTGTGTGTGTGTGTCGCCCGCCCACTGTGTGTGTGTGTGTGTGTGTCTCACCCGCCCACTGTGTGTGTGTGTGCGTGTCGCCCGCCCGCTGTGTGTATGTGTGTGTGTCGCCCACCCGCTGTGTGTGTGTGTCGCCCTCCCACTGTGTGTGTGTGTGTCTGTGTGTGTCGCCCGCCCACTGTGTGTGTGTGTTTGTCGCCCGCCCACTGTGTGTGTGTGTGTGTGTGTGTGTGTGTGTGTGTCGCCCGCCCACTGTGTGTGTGTGTGTGTGTGTGTCTGTGGCCCGCCCACTGTGTGTGTGTGTGTGTGTCGCCCGCCCGCGCACTGTGTGTGTGTGTGTGTCGCCCGCCCACTGTGTGTGTGAGTGTCGCCCGCCGTGTGTGTGTGTGTGTGTCGCCCGCCCACTGTGTGTGTGTGTGTGTGTGTGTGTCGCCTGCCCACTGTGAGTGTGTGTCGCCCGCCCACTGTCTGTGTGTGTCGCCCGCCCACTCTGTGTGTGTGTGTGTGTGTCGCCCGCCCACTGTGTGTGTGTGTGTGTGTGTGTGTGTGTGTGTGTCGCCCGCCCACTGTGTGTGTGTGTCGCCCGCCCACTGTGTGTGTGTCACTCCCCCGCCCACTGTGTGTGTGTCGCTCCCCCTCCCACTGTGTGTGTGTCGCTCCCCCGCCCACTGTGTGTGTGTCGCTCCCCCGCTCTCTTTGTGTGTGTCGCTTCCCCCCCCCACTGTGTGTGTGTGTGTGTGTGTGTCACTCCCCCCCCACTGTGTGTGTGTGTGTCGCCCGCCCACTGTGTGTGTGTGTGTGTGTGTCTCTCCCGCCCACTGTGTGTGTGTGTGCGTGTCGCCCGCCCGCTGTGTGTGTGTGTGTGTGTGTGTGTGTGTGTGTGTGTCGCCCGCCCACTGTGTGTGTGTGTCGCCCGCCCACTGTGTGTGTGTCACTCCCCCGCCCACTGTGTGTGTGTCGCTCCCCCTCCCACTGTGTGTGTGTCGCTCCCCCGCCCACTGTGTGTGTGTCGCTCCCCCGCTCTCTTTGTGTGTGTCGCTTCCCCCCCCCACTGTGTGTGTGTGTGTGTGTGTGTCACTCCCCCCCCACTGTGTGTGTGTGTGTCGCCCGCCCACTGTGTGTGTGTGTGTGTGTGTCTCTCCCGCCCACTGTGTGTGTGTGTGCGTGTCGCCCGCCCGCTGTGTGTGTGTGTGTGTGTGGCCCACCCGCTGTGTGTGTTTGTCGCTCCACCCCCGCTGTGTGTGTGTGTCGCTACCCGGCCCACTGTGTGCGCGTGTCGCTCCCCCGCCCACTGTGTGTGCGTGTCGCTCCCCCGCACACTGTGTGTGCGTGTCGCTCCCCCGCCCACTGTGTGTGCGTGTCGCTCACCCGCCCACTGTGTGTGTGTGTCGCTCCCCCGCCCACTGTGTGTGAGTGTCGCCCTCCCACTGTTTGTGAGTGTCACCCTCCCACTGTTTGTGAATGTCGCCCTCCCACTGTTTGTGTGTGTCGCCCTCCCACTGTTTGTGAGTGCCGCCCTCCCACTGTGTGTGTGTGTCGCCCGCCCACTCTGTGTGTGTGTCGCACGCCCACTGTGTGTGTCTCGCCAGCCCACTGTGTGTGTTAGTCGCCCACCCGCTGTGTGTGTGTGTCGCTCCCCGGCCCACTGTGTGTGTGTGTGTCGCTCCCCCGCCCACTGTGTGTGAGTGTCGCCCTCCCACTGTTTGTGAGTGTCGCCCTCCCACTGTTTGTGAGTGTCGCCCTCCCACTGTTTGTGTGTGTCGCCCTCCCACTGGGTGTGAGTGCCGCCCTCCCACTGTGTGTGAGTGTCGCCCTCCCACTGTTTGTGTGTGTCGCCCTCCCACTGGGTGTGAGTGCCGCCCTCCCACTGTGTGTGTGTGTCGCCCTCCCACTGTGTGTGTGTGTCGCCCTCCCATTGTGTGTGTGTGTCGACCGCCCACTGTGTGTGTGTGTCGCCCTTCCACTGTGTGTGTGCATCGCCCGCCCACTGTGTGTGTCTCGCCCGTCCAATGTGTGTGTCTCGCCAGCCCGCTGTGTGTGTTCGTCGCCCGCCCGCTGTGTGTGTGTGTCGCTCCCCGGCCCACTGTGTGTGCGTGTCGCTCCCCCCCACCCACTGTGTGTGTGTGTCGCCCGCCCACTGTGTGTGTGTGTCGCCCTCCCACTGTGTGTGTGTGTGTCGCTCCACCGCCCACTGTGTGTGCGTGTCGCTGCCCCCCCCCCACTGTGTGTGTGTGTCGCCCGCCCACTGTGTGAGAGTGTCGCCCGCCCACTGTGTGAGAGTGTCGCCCACCATTGTGTGTGTGTGTCGCCCGGCCAATGTGTGTGAGTGTCGCCCGCACACTGTGTGTGTGTCTCGTCCTCCCACTGTGTGTGTGTGTCGCTCCCCCGCTCACTGTGTGTGTGTGTCGCTCCCCTGCCCACCGTGTGTGTGTGTCGCTCTCCCACTGTTTGTGAGTGTCGCCCTCCCACTGTTTGTGAGTGTCGCCCTCCCACTGTTTGTGAGTGTCGCCCTCCCGCTGTTTGTGAGTGTCGCCCGCCCGCTGTGTGTGCGTGTCGCCCGCCCGCTGTGTGTGCGTGTCGCCCGCCCGCTGTGTGTGCGTGTCGCCCGCCCGCTGTGTGTGCGTGTCGCCCGCCCGCTGTGTGTGTGTGTGTCGCCCGCCCGCTGTGTGTGTGTGTGTCGCCCGCCCGCTGTGTGTGTTTGTCGCCCGCCCGCTGTGTGTGTGTGTCGCTCAGCCGCCCACTGTGTGTGTATGTCGCTCCTCCCCCGCTATGTGTGTGTGTCGCTCCCCTGCCCACTGTGTGTGTTATTCACCCGCCCACTGTACGTGTGTGTCGCTCCCTCCCCCACTGTGTGTGTGTGTCGCCCGCCCACTGTGTGTGTGTGTTGCCCGCCCGCTGTGTGTGAGTGTCGCCCGCCCGCAGTGTGTGTGTGTCGCCCGCCCGCTGTCTGTGTCTCGCCCGTCCACTGTGTGTGTCTCTCCCGCCCGCTGTGTTTGTTAGTCGCCCGCCCGCTGTGTGTGTGTGTTGCTCCCCGGCCCACTGTGTGTGCGTGTCGCTCCCCCCCACCCCCCACTGTGTGTGAGTGTGTCGCCCGCCCACTGTGTGAGAGTGTCGCCCGCCCACTGTGTGAGAGTGTTGCCCACCCACTGTGTGTGAGTGTCTCCCACCCACTGTGTGTGAGTGTCTCCCACCCACTGTGTGTGAGTGTCATCCGCCCACTGTGTGTGTTTGTCGCCCGCCCGCTGTGTGTGCGTGTCACCCGCCCGCTGAGTGTGCGTGTCGCCCGCCCGCTGTGTGTGTGTGTCGCTCCCCTGCCCACTGTGTGTGTTATTCACCCGCCCACTGTAAGTGTGTGTCGCTCCCTCCCCCACTGTGTGTGTGTGTCGGCCGCCCACTGTGTGTGTGTGTCGCCCTCCCGCTGTGTGTGTGTGTCGCCCGCCCGCTGTGTGTGTGTGTCGCCCGCCCACTGTGTGTGTGTGTCGCTCCCCCCCCGCACTGTGTGTGTGTGTCGCCCGCCCACTGTGTGAGAGTGTCGCCCGCCCACTGTGTGAGAGTGTCGCCCACCACTGTGTGTGTGTGTCGCCCGGCCACTGTGTGTGTCGCTCCCCCGCCCACTGTGTGTGTGTGTCGCTCTCCCACTGTGTGTGTGTGTCGTCCTCCCACTGTGTGTGTGTGTCGCTCTCCCACTGTGTGTGAGTGTCGCCCGCCCACTGTGTGTGTGTGTCGTCCTCCCACTGTGTGTGTGTGTCGCTCTCCCACTGTTTGTGAGTGTCGCCCTCGCACTGTTTGTGAGTGTCGCCCTCCCACTGTTTGTGAGTGTCACCCGCCCGCTGTGTGTGTCTGTCGACCGCCCGCTGTGTGTGTTTGTCGCCCGCAAACTGTGTGTGTGTCGCTCCCCCGCCCACTGTGTGTGTGTGTGGCTCCCCTGCCCACTGTGTGGGTGTGTCGCTACCCCGCCCACTGTGTTTGTGTGTCGTCCGCCCGCTGTGTGTGTGTGTGTCGCCCGCCCGCTGTGTGTGCGTGTCGCCCGCCTGCTGTGTGTGCGTGTCGCCCGCCCGCTGTGTGTGTGCGTGTCGCCTGCCCGCTGTGTGTGTGCGTGTCGCCTGCCCGCTGCGTGTGTGTGTGTCGCCCGCCCGCTGTGTGTGTTTGTCGCCCGCCCGCTGTGTATGTGTGTCGCTCAGCCGCCCACTGTGTGTGTATGTCGCTCCTCCCCCGCTGTGTGTGTGTGTCGCTCCCCTGCCCACTGTGTGTGTTATTCACCCGCCCACTGTACATGTGTGTCGCTCCCTCCCCCACTGTGTGTGTGTGTCGCCCACCCACTGTGTGTGTGTGTCGCCCGCCCGCTGTGTGTGTGTGTCGCCCGCCTGCAGTGTTTGTGTGTCGCCCGCCCGCTGTGAGTGTCTCGCCAGCCCACTGTGTGTGTCTCGCCCGCCCACTGTGTGTGTCTCGCCCGCCCGCTGTGTGTGATAGTCGCCCGCCCGCTGTGTGTGTGTGTTGCTCCCCGGCCCACTGTGTGTGCGTGTCGCTCCCCCCCACCCCCCATTGTGTGTGTGTGTGTGTGTGTCGCCCGCCCACTGTGTGAGAGTGTCGCCCGCCCACTGTGTGAGAGTGTCGCCCGCCCACTGTGTGCGAGTGTCGCCCACCACTGTGTGTGAGTGTCGCCCGCCCACTGTGTGTGAGTGTCACCCGCCCACTGTGTGTGTGTGTCGCCCGCCCGCTGTGTGTGCGTGTCGCCCGCCCGCTGTGTGTGCGTGTCGCCCGCCCGCAGTGTGTGTGTGTGTCGCCCGCCCGCTGTGTGTGTGTGTCGCTCAGCCGCCCACTGTGTGTGTATGTCGCTCCTCCCCCGCTGCGTGTGTGTGTTGCTCCCCTGCCCACTGTGTGTGTGTGTCACCCGCCCGCTGTGTGTGTGTTTCGCCCGCCCACTGTGTGTGTCTCGCCCGCTGTGTGTGTGTGTGTCTTGCCCGCCCGCTGTGTGTGTTAGTCGCCCGCCCGCTGTGTGTATGCGTTGCTCCCCGGCCCACTGTGTGTGCGTGTCGCTCCCCCCCGCCCCCCCCACTGTGTGTGTGTTTGTCGCCCGCCCACTGTGTGAGAGTGTCGCCCGCCCACTGTGTGAGAGTGTCACCCACCACTGTGTGTTTGTGTCGCTCCCCCGCCCACTGTGTTTGTGTGTCGCCCGCCCGCTGTGTGTGTGTGTCGCCCGCCCACTGTGTGTGTGTGTCGCCAGCCCACTGTGTGTGTGTGTCGCCCGCCCGCTGTGTGTGTGTCGCCCGCCGGCTGTGTGTGCGTGTCGCCCACCCGCTGTGTGTGCGTATCGCCCGTCCGCTGTGTGTGCGTGTCGCCCGCCCACTGTGTGTGTGTCGCTCCCCCGGCCACTGTGTGTGTGTGTCGCGCCCCCGCCCACTGTGTGTGTGTGTCGCTCCCCCGGCCACTGTGTGAGTGTCGCTCCCCTGCCACTGTGTGTGCGTGTCGCTCCCCCGCCCACTGTGTGTGAGTGTCGCCCTCCCACTGTTTGGGAGTGTCGCCCTCCCACTGTTTGTGAGTGCCGCCCTCCCACTGTTTGTGTGTCGCCCTCCCACTGTTTGTGAGTGTCGCCCTCCCACTGTTTGTGAGTGTCGCCCTCCCACTGTTTGTGAGTGTCGCCCTCCCACTGTTTGTGTGTGCCGCCCGCCCACTGGGTGTTTGTGTCGCTCCCTCGCCCACTGTGTTTGTGTGTCGTCCGCCCGCTGTGTGTGCGTGTCCCCCGCCCGCTGTGTGTGTGTGTGTCGCCCGCCCGCTGTGTGTGTGTGTGTGTCGCCCACCCGCTGTGTGTGTTTGTTGCCCGCCCGCTGTGTGTCTGTGTTGCTCAGCCGCCCACTGTGTGTGTATGTCGCTCCTCCCCCGCTATGTGTGTGTGTCGCTCCCCTGCCCACTGTGTGTGTTATTCACCCGCCCACTGTACGTGTGTGTCGCTCCCTCCCCCACTGTGTTTGTGTGTCGTCCGCCCGCAGTGTGTGTGTGTCACCCGCCCGCTGTGTGTGTCTCGCCCGCCCACTGTGTGTGTCTCGCCCGCCCGCTGTGTGTGTTAGTCGCCCGCCCGCTGTGTGTGCGTGTCGCCCGCCCGCTGTGTGTGTTAGTCGCCCGCCCGCTGTGTGTGTGTGTGTCGCCCACCCGCTGTGTGTGTTTGTCGCCCGCCCGCTGTGTGTGTGTGTCGCTCAGCCGCCCACTGTGTGTGTATGTCGCTCCTCCCCCGCTATGTGTGTGTGTCGCTCCCCTGCACACTGTGTGTGTTATTCACCCACCCACTGTACGTGTGTGTCGCTCCCTCCCCCACTGTGTGTGTGTCGCCCGCCCACTGTGTGTGTGTGTTGCCCGCCCGCTGTGTGTGAGTGTCGCCCGCCCGCAGCGTGTGTGTGTCGCCCGCCCGCTGTGTGTGTCTCGCCCGCCCACTGTGTGTGTCTCGCCCGCCCGCTGTGTGTGTTAGTCGCACGCCCGCTGTGTGTGTGTGTTGCTCCCCGGCCCACTGTGTGTGCGTGTCGCTCCCCCCCACCCCCCACTGTGTGTGAGTGTGTCGCCCGCCCACTGTGTGAGAGTGTCGCCCGCCCACTGTGTGAGAGTGTCGCACACCACTGTGTGTGAGTGTCTCCCACCCACTGTGTGTGAGTGTCATCCGCCCACTGTGTGTGTTTGTCGCCCGCCCGCTGTGTGTGCGTGTCACCCGCCCGCTGAGTGTGCGTGTCGCCCGCCCGCAGTGTGTGTGTTTGTCGCCCGCCCGCTGTGTGTGTGTGTCGCTCAGCCGCCCACTGTGTGTGTATGTCGCTCCTCCCCCGCTGTGTGTGTGTGTCACTCCCCTGCCCACTGTGTGTGTTATTCACCCGCCCACTGTACGTGTGTGTCGCTCCCTCCCCCACTGTGCGCGTGTGTCGCCCGCCCGCTGTGTGTGTGTGCCGCCCGCCCGCTGTGTGTGTGTGTCGCCCGCCCGCTGTGTGTGTGTGTGTCGCTCCCCCGCCCACTGTGTGTGCGTGTCGCTCCTCCCCCGCACTGTGTGTGTGTGTCGCCCGCCCACTGTGTGAGAGTGTCGCCCGCCCACTGTGTGAGAGTGTCGCCCACCACTGTGTGTGTGTGTCGCCCGGCCACTGTGTGTGAGTGTCGCCCGCCCACTGTGTGTGTGTGTCGTCCTCCCACTGTGTGTGTGTGTCGCTCCCCCGCCCACTGTGTATGTGTGTCGCTCTCCCACTGTTGGTGAGTGTCGCCCTCGCACTGTGTGTGAGTGTCGCCCTCCCACTGTTTGTGAGTGTCGCCCGCCCGCTGTGTGTGTCTGTCGACCGCCCGCTGTGTGTGTTTGTCGCCCGCCCACTGTGTGTGTGTCGCTCCCCCGCCCACTGTGTGTGTCGCTCCCTCGCCCACTGTGTGTGTGTGTGGCTCCCCCGCCCACTGTGTGGGTGTGTCGCTCCCCCGCCCACTGTGTTTGTGTGTTGCCCGCCCGCTGTGTGTGAGTGTCGCCCTCCCACTGTTTGTGAGTGTCGCCCTCCCACTGTTTGTGAGTGTCGCCCTCCCACTGTGTGTTTGTGTCGCTCCCCCGCCCACTGTGTTTGTGTGTCGCCCGCCCGCTGTGTGTGTGTGTCGCCCGCCCGCTGTGTGTGTGTCGCCCGCCGGCTGTGTGTGCGTGTCGCCCGCCCGCTGTGTGTGCGTGTCGCCCGCCCGCTGTGTGTGCGTGTCGCCCGCCCACTGTGTGTGTGTCGCTCTCCCGCCCACTGTGTGTGTGTCACTCCCCCGGCCACTGTGTGTGTGTGTCGCTCCCCCGCCCACTGTGTGTGTGTGTCGCTCCCCCGGCCACTGTGTGAGTGTCGCTCCCCCGCCACTGTGTGTGCGTGTCGCTCCCCCGCCCACTGTGTGTGAGTGTCGCCCTCCCACTGTTTGTGAGTGTCGCCCTCCCACTGTGTGTGTGTGTGTCGCCCGCCCGCTGTGTGTGTGTGTGTCGCCCACCCGCTGTGTGTGTTTGTCGCCCGCCCGCTGTGTGTGTGTGTCGCTCAGCCGCCCACTGTGTGTGTATGTCGCTCCTCCTCCGCTATGTGTGTGTGTCGCTCCCCTGCCCACTGTGTGTGTTATTCACCCGCCCACTGTACGTGTGTGTCGCTCCCTCCCCCACTGTGTGTGTGTCGCCCGCCCACTGTGTGTGTGTGTTGCCCGCCCGCTGTGTGTGAGTGTCGCCCGCCCGCAGTGTGTGTGTGTCGCCCGCCCGCTGTGTGTGTCTCGCCCGCCCGCTGTGTGTGTCTCGCCCGCCCGCTGTGTGTGTTAGTCGCCCGCCCGCTGTGTGTGTGTGTTGCTCCCCGGCCCACTGTGTGTGTGTGTCGCTCCCCCCCACCCCCCCACTGTGCGTGAGTGTGTCGCCCGCCCACTGTGTGAGAGTGTCGCCCGCACACTGTGTGAGAGTGTCGCCCACCACTGTGTGTGAGTGTCTCCCACCCACTGTGTGTGAGTGTCATCCGCCCACTGTGTGTGTTTGTCGCCCGCCCGCTGTGTGTGCGTGTCACCCGCCCGCTGAGTGTGCGTGTCGCCCGCCCGCAGTGTGTGTGTGTGTCGCCCGCCCGCTGTGTGTGTTTGTCGCCCGCCCGCTGTGTGTGTGTGTCGCTCAGCCGCCCACTGTGTGTGTATGTCGCTCCTCCCCCGCTGTGTGTGTGTGTCGCTCCCCTGCCCACTGTGTGTGTTATTCACCCGCCCACTGTACGTGTGTGTCGCTCCCTCCCCCACTGTGCGCGTGTGTCGCCCGCCCGCTGTGTGTGTGTGTCGGCCGCCCGCTGTGTGTGTGTGTCGCCCGCCCACTGTGCGTGTGTGTGTCGCTCCCCCGCCCACTGTGTGTGCGTGTGGCTCCCCCCCCGCACTGTGTGTGTGTGTCGCCCGCCCACTGTGTGAGAGTGTCGCCCGCCCACTGTGTGAGACTGTCGCCCACCACTGTGTGTGTGTGTCGCCCGCCCACTGTGTGTGAGTGTCGCCCGCCCACTGTGTGTGTGTGTTGCCCGCCCGCTGTGTGTGTGTCGCCCGCCCGCAGTGTGTGTGTGTCGCCCGCCCGCTGTGTGTGTCTCGCCCGCCCACTGTGTGTGTCTCGCCCGCCCACTGTTTGTGTTAGTCGCCCGCCCGCTGTGTGTGCGTGTTGCTCCCCGACCCACTGTGTGTGCGTGTCGCTCCCCCCCACCCCCCACTGTGTGTGAGTGTGTCGCCCGGCCACTGTGTGAGTGTCGCTCCCCTGCCACTGTGTGTGCGTGTCGCTCCCCCGCCCACTGTGTGTGAGTGTCGCCCTCCCACTGTTTGGGAGTGTCGCCCTCCCACTGTTTGTGAGTGCCGCCCTCCCACTGTTTGTGTGTCGCCCTCCCACTGTTTGTGTGTGCCGCCCGCCCACTGGGTGTTTGTGTCGCTCCCTCGCCCACTGTGTTTGTGTGTCGTCCGCCCGCTGTGTGTGCGTGTCCCCCGCCCGCTGTGTGTGTGTGTGTCGCCCGCCCGCTGTGTGTGTGTGTGTGTCGCCCACCCGCTGTGTGTGTTTGTTGCCCGCCCGCTGTGTGTCTGTGTTGCTCAGCCGCCCACTGTGTGTGTATGTCGCTCCTCCCCCGCTATGTGTGTGTGTCGCTCCCCTGCCCACTGTGTGTGTTATTCACCCGCCCACTGTACGTGTGTGTCGCTCCCTCCCCCACTGTGTTTGTGTGTCGTCCGCCCGCAGTGTGTGTGTGTCACCCGCCCGCTGTGTGTGTCTCGCCCGCCCACTGTGTGTGTCTCGCCCGCCCGCTGTGTGTGTTAGTCGCCCGCCCGCTGTGTGTGCGTGTCGCCCGCCCGCTGTGTGTGTTAGTCGCCCGCCCGCTGTGTGTGTGTGTGTCGCCCACCCGCTGTGTGTGTTTGTCGCCCGCCCGCTGTGTGTGTGTGTCGCTCAGCCGCCCACTGTGTGTGTATGTCGCTCCTCCCCCGCTATGTGTGTGTGTCGCTCCCCTGCACACTGTGTGTGTTATTCACCCGCCCACTGTACGTGTGTGTCGCTCCCTCCCCCACTGTGTGTGTGTCGCCCGCCCACTGTGTGTGTGTGTTGCCCGCCCGCTGTGTGTGAGTGTCGCCCGCCCGCAGCGTGTGTGTGTCGCCCGCCCGCTGTGTGTGTCTCGCCCGCCCACTGTGTGTGTCTCGCCCGCCCGCTGTGTGTGTTAGTCGCACGCCCGCTGTGTGTGTGTGTTGCTCCCCGGCCCACTGTGTGTGCGTGTCGCTCCCCCCCACCCCCCACTGTGTGTGAGTGTGTCGCCCGCCCACTGTGTGAGAGTGTCGCCCGCCCACTGTGTGAGAGTGTCGCACACCACTGTGTGTGAGTGTCTCCCACCCACTGTGTGTGAGTGTCATCCGCCCACTGTGTGTGTTTGTCGCCCGCCCGCTGTGTGTGCGTGTCACCCGCCCGCTGAGTGTGCGTGTCGCCCGCCCGCAGTGTGTGTGTTTGTCGCCCGCCCGCTGTGTGTGTGTGTCGCTCAGCCGCCCACTGTGTGTGTATGTCGCTCCTCCCCCGCTATGTGTGTGTGTCGCTCCCCTGCACACTGTGTGTGTTATTCACCCGCCCACTGTACGTGTGTGTCGCTCCCTCCCCCACTGTGTGTGTGTCGCCCGCCCACTGTGTGTGTGTGTTGCCCGCCCGCTGTGTGTGAGTGTCGCCCGCCCGCAGCGTGTGTGTGTCGCCCGCCCGCTGTGTGTGTCTCGCCCGCCCACTGTGTGTGTCTCGCCCGCCCGCTGTGTGTGTTAGTCGCACGCCCGCTGTGTGTGTGTGTTGCTCCCCGGCCCACTGTGTGTGCGTGTCGCTCCCCCCCACCCCCCACTGTGTGTGAGTGTGTCGCCCGCCCACTGTGTGAGAGTGTCGCCCGCCCACTGTGTGAGAGTGTCGCACACCACTGTGTGTGAGTGTCTCCCACCCACTGTGTGTGAGTGTCATCCGCCCACTGTGTGTGTTTGTCGCCCGCCCGCTGTGTGTGCGTGTCACCCGCCCGCTGAGTGTGCGTGTCGCCCGCCCGCAGTGTGTGTGTTTGTCGCCCGCCCGCTGTGTGTGTGTGTCGCTCAGCCGCCCACTGTGTGTGTATGTCGCTCCTCCCCCGCTGTGTGTGTGTGTCACTCCCCTGCCCACTGTGTGTGTTATTCACCCGCCCACTGTACGTGTGTGTCGCTCCCTCCCCCACTGTGCGCGTGTGTCGCCCGCCCGCTGTGTGTGTGTGCCGCCCGCCCGCTGTGTGTGTGTGTCGCCCGCCCGCTGTGTGTGTGTGTGTCGCTCCCCCGCCCACTGTGTGTGCGTGTCGCTCCTCCCCCGCACTGTGTGTGTGTGTCGCCCGCCCACTGTGTGAGAGTGTCGCCCGCCCACTGTGTGAGAGTGTCGCCCACCACTGTGTGTGTGTGTCGCCCGGCCACTGTGTGTGAGTGTCGCCCGCCCACTGTGTGTGTGTGTCGTCCTCCCACTGTGTGTGTGTGTCGCTCCCCCGCCCACTGTGTATGTGTGTCGCTCTCCCACTGTTGGTGAGTGTCGCCCTCGCACTGTGTGTGAGTGTCGCCCTCCCACTGTTTGTGAGTGTCGCCCGCCCGCTGTGTGTGTCTGTCGACCGCCCGCTGTGTGTGTTTGTCGCCCGCCCACTGTGTGTGTGTCGCTCCCCCGCCCACTGTGTGTGTCGCTCCCTCGCCCACTGTGTGTGTGTGTGGCTCCCCCGCCCACTGTGTGGGTGTGTCGCTCCCCCGCCCACTGTGTTTGTGTGTTGCCCGCCCGCTGTGTGTGAGTGTCGCCCTCCCACTGTTTGTGAGTGTCGCCCTCCCACTGTTTGTGAGTGTCGCCCTCCCACTGTGTGTTTGTGTCGCTCCCCCGCCCACTGTGTTTGTGTGTCGCCCGCCCGCTGTGTGTGTGTGTCGCCCGCCCGCTGTGTGTGTGTCGCCCGCCGGCTGTGTGTGCGTGTCGCCCGCCCGCTGTGTGTGCGTGTCGCCCGCCCGCTGTGTGTGCGTGTCGCCCGCCCACTGTGTGTGTGTCGCTCTCCCGCCCACTGTGTGTGTGTCGCTCCCCCGGCCACTGTGTGTGTGTGTCGCTCCCCCGCCCACTGTGTGTGTGTGTCGCTCCCCCGGCCACTGTGTGAGTGTCGCTCCCCCGCCACTGTGTGTGCGTGTCGCTCCCCCGCCCACTGTGTGTGAGTGTCGCCCTCCCACTGTTTGTGAGTGTCGCCCTCCCACTGTGTGTGTGTGTGTCGCCCGCCCGCTGTGTGTGTGTGTGTCGCCCACCCGCTGTGTGTGTTTGTCGCCCGCCCGCTGTGTGTGTGTGTCGCCCTCCCACTGTTTGTGAGTGTCGCCCTCCCACTGTGTGTGTGTGTGTCGCCCGCCCGCTGTGTGTGTGTGTGTCGCCCACCCGCTGTGTGTGTTTGTCGCCCGCCCGCTGTGTGTGTGTGTCGCTCAGCCGCCCACTGTGTGTGTATGTCGCTCCTCCTCCGCTATGTGTGTGTGTCGCTCCCCTGCCCACTGTGTGTGTTATTCACCCGCCCACTGTACGTGTGTGTCGCTCCCTCCCCCACTGTGTGTGTGTCGCCCGCCCACTGTGTGTGTGTGTTGCCCGCCCGCTGTGTGTGAGTGTCGCCCGCCCGCAGTGTGTGTGTGTCGCCCGCCCGCTGTGTGTGTGTCGCCCGCCCGCTGTGTGTGTCTCGCCCGCCCGCTGTGTGTGTTAGTCGCCCGCCCGCTGTGTGTGAGTGTTGCTCCCCGGCCCACTGTGTGTGTGTGTCGCTCCCCCCCACCCCCCCACTGTGCGTGAGTGTGTCGCCCGCCCACTGTGTGAGAGTGTCGCCCGCACACTGTGTGAGAGTGTCTCCCACCCACTGTGTGTGAGTGTCATCCGCCCACTGTGTGTGTTTGTCGCCCGCCCGCTGTGTGTGCGTGTCACCCGCCCGCTGAGTGTGCGTGTCGCCCGCCCGCAGTGTGTGTGTGTGTCGCCCGCCCGCTGTGTGTGTTTGTCGCCCGCCCGCTGTGTGTGTGTGTCGCTCAGCCGCCCACTGTGTGTGTATGTCGCTCCTCCCCCGCTGTGTGTGTGTGTCGCTCCCCTGCCCACTGTGTGTGTTATTCACCCGCCCACTGTACGTGTGTGTCGCTCCCTCCCCCACTGTGCGCGTGTGTCGCCCGCCCGCTGTGTGTGTGTGTCGGCCGCCCGCTGTGTGTGTGTGTCGCCCGCCCACTGTGTGTGTGTGTGTCGCTCCCCCGCCCACTGTGTGTGCGTGTGGCTCCCCCCCCGCACTGTGTGTGTGTGTCGCCCGCCCACTGTGTGAGAGTGTCGCCCGCCCACTGTGTGAGACTGTCGCCCACCACTGTGTGTGTGTGTCGCCCGCCCACTGTGTGTGAGTGTCGCCCGCCCACTGTGTGTGTGTGTTGCCCGCCCGCTGTGTGTGTGTCGCCCGCCCGCAGTGTGTGTGTGTCGCCCGCCCGCTGTGTGTGTCTCGCCCGCCCACTGTGTGTGTCTCGCCCGCCCACTGTTTGTGTTAGTCGCCCGCCCGCTGTGTGTGCGTGTTGCTCCCCGACCCACTGTGTGTGCGTGTCGCTCCCCCCCACCCCCCACTGTGTGTGAGTGTGTCGCCCGGCCACTGTGTGAGTGTCGCTCCCCTGCCACTGTGTGTGCGTGTCGCTCCCCCGCCCACTGTGTGTGAGTGTCGCCCTCCCACTGTTTGGGAGTGTCGCCCTCCCACTGTTTGTGAGTGCCGCCCTCCCACTGTTTGTGTGTCGCCCTCCCACTGTTTGTGAGTGTCGCCCTCCCACTGTTTGTGAGTGTCGCCCTCCCACTGTTTGTGAGTGTCGCCCTCCCACTGTTTGTGTGTGCCGCCCGCCCACTGGGTGTTTGCGTCGCTCCCTCGCCCACTGTGTTTGTGTGTCGTCCGCCCGCTGTGTGTGCGTGTCCCCCGCCCGCTGTGTGTGTGTGTGTCGCCCGCCCGCTGTGTGTGTGTGTGTGTCGCCCACCCGCTGTGTGTGTTTGTTGCCCGCCCGCTGTGTGTCTGTGTTGCTCAGCCGCCCACTGTGTGTGTATGTCGCTCCTCCCCCGCTATGTGTGTGTGTCGCTCCCCTGCCCACTGTGTGTGTTATTCACCCGCCCACTGTACGTGTGTGTCGCTCCCTCCCCCACTGTGTTTGTGTGTCGTCCGCCCGCAGTGTGTGTGTGTCACCCGCCCGCTGTGTGTGTCTCGCCCGCCCACTGTGTGTGTCTCGCCCGCCCGCTGTGTGTGTTAGTCGCCCGCCCGCTGTGTGTGCGTGTCGCCCGCCCGCTGTGTGTGTTAGTCGCCCGCCCGCTGTGTGTGTGTGTGTCGCCCACCCGCTGTGTGTGTTTGTCGCCCGCCCGCTGTGTGTGTGTGTCGCTCAGCCGCCCACTGTGTGTGTATGTCGCTCCTCCCCCGCTATGTGTGTGTGTCGCTCCCCTGCACACTGTGTGTGTTATTCACCCGCCCACTGTACGTGTGTGTCGCTCCCTCCCCCACTGTGTGTGTGTCGCCCGCCCACTGTGTGTGTGTGTTGCCCGCCCGCTGTGTGTGAGTGTCGCCCGCCCGCAGCGTGTGTGTGTCGCCCGCCCGCTGTGTGTGTCTCGCCCGCCCACTGTGTGTGTCTCGCCCGCCCGCTGTGTGTGTTAGTCGCACGCCCGCTGTGTGTGTGTGTTGCTCCCCGGCCCACTGTGTGTGCGTGTCGCTCCCCCCCACCCCCCACTGTGTGTGAGTGTGTCGCCCGCCCACTGTGTGAGAGTGTCGCCCGCCCACTGTGTGAGAGTGTCGCACACCACTGTGTGTGAGTGTCTCCCACCCACTGTGTGTGAGTGTCATCCGCCCACTGTGTGTGTTTGTCGCCCGCCCGCTGTGTGTGCGTGTCACCCGCCCGCTGAGTGTGCGTGTCGCCCGCCCGCAGTGTGTGTGTTTGTCGCCCGCCCGCTGTGTGTGTGTGTCGCTCAGCCGCCCACTGTGTGTGTATGTCGCTCCTCCCCCGCTGTGTGTGTGTGTCACTCCCCTGCCCACTGTGTGTGTTATTCACCCGCCCACTGTACGTGTGTGTCGCTCCCTCCCCCACTGTGCGCGTGTGTCGCCCGCCCGCTGTGTGTGTGTGCCGCCCGCCCGCTGTGTGTGTGTGTCGCCCGCCCGCTGTGTGTGTGTGTGTCGCTCCCCCGCCCACTGTGTGTGCGTGTCGCTCCTCCCCCGCACTGTGTGTGTGTGTCGCCCGCCCACTGTGTGAGAGTGTCGCCCGCCCACTGTGTGAGAGTGTCGCCCACCACTGTGTGTGTGTGTCGCCCGGCCACTGTGTGTGAGTGTCGCCCGCCCACTGTGTGTGTGTGTCGTCCTCCCACTGTGTGTGTGTGTCGCTCCCCCGCCCACTGTGTATGTGTGTCGCTCTCCCACTGTTGGTGAGTGTCGCCCTCGCACTGTGTGTGAGTGTCGCCCTCCCACTGTTTGTGAGTGTCGCCCGCCCGCTGTGTGTGTCTGTCGACCGCCCGCTGTGTGTGTTTGTCGCCCGCCCACTGTGTGTGTGTCGCTCCCCCGCCCACTGTGTGTGTCGCTCCCTCGCCCACTGTGTGTGTGTGTGGCTCCCCCGCCCACTGTGTGGGTGTGTCGCTCCCCCGCCCACTGTGTTTGTGTGTTGCCCGCCCGCTGTGTGTGAGTGTCGCCCTCCCACTGTTTGTGAGTGTCGCCCTCCCACTGTTTGTGAGTGTCGCCCTCCCACTGTGTGTTTGTGTCGCTCCCCCGCCCACTGTGTTTGTGTGTCGCCCGCCCGCTGTGTGTGTGTGTCGCCCGCCCGCTGTGTGTGTGTCGCCCGCCGGCTGTGTGTGCGTGTCGCCCGCCCGCTGTGTGTGCGTGTCGCCCGCCCGCTGTGTGTGCGTGTCGCCCGCCCACTGTGTGTGTGTCGCTCTCCCGCCCACTGTGTGTGTGTCACTCCCCCGGCCACTGTGTGTGTGTGTCGCTCCCCCGCCCACTGTGTGTGTGTGTCGCTCCCCCGGCCACTGTGTGAGTGTCGCTCCCCCGCCACTGTGTGTGCGTGTCGCTCCCCCGCCCACTGTGTGTGAGTGTCGCCCTCCCACTGTTTGTGAGTGTCGCCCTCCCACTGTGTGTGTGTGTGTCGCCCGCCCGCTGTGTGTGTGTGTGTCGCCCACCCGCTGTGTGTGTTTGTCGCCCGCCCGCTGTGTGTGTGTGTCGCTCAGCCGCCCACTGTGTGTGTATGTCGCTCCTCCTCCGCTATGTGTGTGTGTCGCTCCCCTGCCCACTGTGTGTGTTATTCACCCGCCCACTGTACGTGTGTGTCGCTCCCTCCCCCACTGTGTGTGTGTCGCCCGCCCACTGTGTGTGTGTGTTGCCCGCCCGCTGTGTGTGAGTGTCGCCCGCCCGCAGTGTGTGTGTGTCGCCCGCCCGCTGTGTGTGTCTCGCCCGCCCGCTGTGTGTGTCTCGCCCGCCCGCTGTGTGTGTTAGTCGCCCGCCCGCTGTGTGTGTGTGTTGCTCCCCGGCCCACTGTGTGTGTGTGTCGCTCCCCCCCACCCCCCCACTGTGCGTGAGTGTGTCGCCCGCCCACTGTGTGAGAGTGTCGCCCGCACACTGTGTGAGAGTGTCGCCCACCACTGTGTGTGAGTGTCTCCCACCCACTGTGTGTGAGTGTCATCCGCCCACTGTGTGTGTTTGTCGCCCGCCCGCTGTGTGTGCGTGTCACCCGCCCGCTGAGTGTGCGTGTCGCCCGCCCGCAGTGTGTGTGTGTGTCGCCCGCCCGCTGTGTGTGTTTGTCGCCCGCCCGCTGTGTGTGTGTGTCGCTCAGCCGCCCACTGTGTGTGTATGTCGCTCCTCCCCCGCTGTGTGTGTGTGTCGCTCCCCTGCCCACTGTGTGTGTTATTCACCCGCCCACTGTACGTGTGTGTCGCTCCCTCCCCCACTGTGCGCGTGTGTCGCCCGCCCGCTGTGTGTGTGTGTCGGCCGCCCGCTGTGTGTGTGTGTCGCCCGCCCACTGTGCGTGTGTGTGTCGCTCCCCCGCCCACTGTGTGTGCGTGTGGCTCCCCCCCCGCACTGTGTGTGTGTGTCGCCCGCCCACTGTGTGAGAGTGTCGCCCGCCCACTGTGTGAGACTGTCGCCCACCACTGTGTGTGTGTGTCGCCCGCCCACTGTGTGTGAGTGTCGCCCGCCCACTGTGTGTGTGTGTTGCCCGCCCGCTGTGTGTGTGTCGCCCGCCCGCAGTGTGTGTGTGTCGCCCGCCCGCTGTGTGTGTCTCGCCCGCCCACTGTGTGTGTCTCGCCCGCCCACTGTTTGTGTTAGTCGCCCGCCCGCTGTGTGTGCGTGTTGCTCCCCGACCCACTGTGTGTGCGTGTCGCTCCCCCCCACCCCCCACTGTGTGTGAGTGTGTCGCCCGGCCACTGTGTGAGTGTCGCTCCCCTGCCACTGTGTGTGCGTGTCGCTCCCCCGCCCACTGTGTGTGAGTGTCGCCCTCCCACTGTTTGGGAGTGTCGCCCTCCCACTGTTTGTGAGTGCCGCCCTCCCACTGTTTGTGTGTCGCCCTCCCACTGTTTGTGTGTGCCGCCCGCCCACTGGGTGTTTGTGTCGCTCCCTCGCCCACTGTGTTTGTGTGTCGTCCGCCCGCTGTGTGTGCGTGTCCCCCGCCCGCTGTGTGTGTGTGTGTCGCCCGCCCGCTGTGTGTGTGTGTGTGTCGCCCACCCGCTGTGTGTGTTTGTTGCCCGCCCGCTGTGTGTCTGTGTTGCTCAGCCGCCCACTGTGTGTGTATGTCGCTCCTCCCCCGCTATGTGTGTGTGTCGCTCCCCTGCCCACTGTGTGTGTTATTCACCCGCCCACTGTACGTGTGTGTCGCTCCCTCCCCCACTGTGTTTGTGTGTCGTCCGCCCGCAGTGTGTGTGTGTCACCCGCCCGCTGTGTGTGTCTCGCCCGCCCACTGTGTGTGTCTCGCCCGCCCGCTGTGTGTGTTAGTCGCCCGCCCGCTGTGTGTGCGTGTCGCCCGCCCGCTGTGTGTGTTAGTCGCCCGCCCGCTGTGTGTGTGTGTGTCGCCCACCCGCTGTGTGTGTTTGTCGCCCGCCCGCTGTGTGTGTGTGTCGCTCAGCCGCCCACTGTGTGTGTATGTCGCTCCTCCCCCGCTATGTGTGTGTGTCGCTCCCCTGCACACTGTGTGTGTTATTCACCCGCCCACTGTACGTGTGTGTCGCTCCCTCCCCCACTGTGTGTGTGTCGCCCGCCCACTGTGTGTGTGTGTTGCCCGCCCGCTGTGTGTGAGTGTCGCCCGCCCGCAGCGTGTGTGTGTCGCCCGCCCGCTGTGTGTGTCTCGCCCGCCCACTGTGTGTGTCTCGCCCGCCCGCTGTGTGTGTTAGTCGCACGCCCGCTGTGTGTGTGTGTTGCTCCCCGGCCCACTGTGTGTGCGTGTCGCTCCCCCCCACCCCCCACTGTGTGTGAGTGTGTCGCCCGCCCACTGTGTGAGAGTGTCGCCCGCCCACTGTGTGAGAGTGTCGCACACCACTGTGTGTGAGTGTCTCCCACCCACTGTGTGTGAGTGTCATCCGCCCACTGTGTGTGTTTGTCGCCCGCCCGCTGTGTGTGCGTGTCACCCGCCCGCTGAGTGTGCGTGTCGCCCGCCCGCAGTGTGTGTGTTTGTCGCCCGCCCGCTGTGTGTGTGTGTCGCTCAGCCGCCCACTGTGTGTGTATGTCGCTCCTCCCCCGCTGTGTGTGTGTGTCACTCCCCTGCCCACTGTGTGTGTTATTCACCCGCCCACTGTACGTGTGTGTCGCTCCCTCCCCCACTGTGCGCGTGTGTCGCCCGCCCGCTGTGTGTGTGTGCCGCCCGCCCGCTGTGTGTGTGTGTCGCCCGCCCGCTGTGTGTGTGTGTGTCGCTCCCCCGCCCACTGTGTGTGCGTGTCGCTCCTCCCCCGCACTGTGTGTGTGTGTCGCCCGCCCACTGTGTGAGAGTGTCGCCCGCCCACTGTGTGAGAGTGTCGCCCACCACTGTGTGTGTGTGTCGCCCGGCCACTGTGTGTGAGTGTCGCCCGCCCACTGTGTGTGTGTGTCGTCCTCCCACTGTGTGTGTGTGTCGCTCCCCCGCCCACTGTGTATGTGTGTCGCTCTCCCACTGTTGGTGAGTGTCGCCCTCGCACTGTGTGTGAGTGTCGCCCTCCCACTGTTTGTGAGTGTCGCCCGCCCGCTGTGTGTGTCTGTCGACCGCCCGCTGTGTGTGTTTGTCGCCCGCCCACTGTGTGTGTGTCGCTCCCCCGCCCACTGTGTGTGTCGCTCCCTCGCCCACTGTGTGTGTGTGTGGCTCCCCCGCCCACTGTGTGGGTGTGTCGCTCCCCCGCCCACTGTGTTTGTGTGTTGCCCGCCCGCTGTGTGTGAGTGTCGCCCTCCCACTGTTTGTGAGTGTCGCCCTCCCACTGTTTGTGAGTGTCGCCCTCCCACTGTGTGTTTGTGTCGCTCCCCCGCCCACTGTGTTTGTGTGTCGCCCGCCCGCTGTGTGTGTGTGTCGCCCGCCCGCTGTGTGTGTGTCGCCCGCCGGCTGTGTGTGCGTGTCGCCCGCCCGCTGTGTGTGCGTGTCGCCCGCCCGCTGTGTGTGCGTGTCGCCCGCCCACTGTGTGTGTGTCGCTCTCCCGCCCACTGTGTGTGTGTCGCTCCCCCGGCCACTGTGTGTGTGTGTCGCTCCCCCGCCCACTGTGTGTGTGTGTCGCTCCCCCGGCCACTGTGTGAGTGTCGCTCCCCCGCCACTGTGTGTGCGTGTCGCTCCCCCGCCCACTGTGTGTGAGTGTCGCCCTCCCACTGTTTGTGAGTGTCGCCCTCCCACTGTGTGTGTGTGTGTCGCCCGCCCGCTGTGTGTGTGTGTGTCGCCCACCCGCTGTGTGTGTTTGTCGCCCGCCCGCTGTGTGTGTGTGTCGCCCTCCCACTGTTTGTGAGTGTCGCCCTCCCACTGTGTGTGTGTGTGTCGCCCGCCCGCTGTGTGTGTGTGTGTCGCCCACCCGCTGTGTGTGTTTGTCGCCCGCCCGCTGTGTGTGTGTGTCGCTCAGCCGCCCACTGTGTGTGTATGTCGCTCCTCCTCCGCTATGTGTGTGTGTCGCTCCCCTGCCCACTGTGTGTGTTATTCACCCGCCCACTGTACGTGTGTGTCGCTCCCTCCCCCACTGTGTGTGTGTCGCCCGCCCACTGTGTGTGTGTGTTGCCCGCCCGCTGTGTGTGAGTGTCGCCCGCCCGCAGTGTGTGTGTGTCGCCCGCCCGCTGTGTGTGTCTCGCCCGCCCGCTGTGTGTGTCTCGCCCGCCCGCTGTGTGTGTTAGTCGCCCGCCCGCTGTGTGTGTGTGTTGCTCCCCGGCCCACTGTGTGTGTGTGTCGCTCCCCCCCACCCCCCCACTGTGCGTGAGTGTGTCGCCCGCCCACTGTGTGAGAGTGTCGCCCGCACACTGTGTGAGAGTGTCTCCCACCCACTGTGTGTGAGTGTCATCCGCCCACTGTGTGTGTTTGTCGCCCGCCCGCTGTGTGTGCGTGTCACCCGCCCGCTGAGTGTGCGTGTCGCCCGCCCGCAGTGTGTGTGTGTGTCGCCCGCCCGCTGTGTGTGTTTGTCGCCCGCCCGCTGTGTGTGTGTGTCGCTCAGCCGCCCACTGTGTGTGTATGTCGCTCCTCCCCCGCTGTGTGTGTGTGTCGCTCCCCTGCCCACTGTGTGTGTTATTCACCCGCCCACTGTACGTGTGTGTCGCTCCCTCCCCCACTGTGCGCGTGTGTCGCCCGCCCGCTGTGTGTGTGTGTCGGCCGCCCGCTGTGTGTGTGTGTCGCCCGCCCACTGTGTGTGTGTGTGTCGCTCCCCCGCCCACTGTGTGTGCGTGTGGCTCCCCCCCCGCACTGTGTGTGTGTGTCGCCCGCCCACTGTGTGAGAGTGTCGCCCGCCCACTGTGTGAGACTGTCGCCCACCACTGTGTGTGTGTGTCGCCCGCCCACTGTGTGTGAGTGTCGCCCGCCCACTGTGTGTGTGTGTTGCCCGCCCGCTGTGTGTGTGTCGCCCGCCCGCAGTGTGTGTGTGTCGCCCGCCCGCTGTGTGTGTCTCGCCCGCCCACTGTGTGTGTCTCGCCCGCCCACTGTTTGTGTTAGTCGCCCGCCCGCTGTGTGTGCGTGTTGCTCCCCGACCCACTGTGTGTGCGTGTCGCTCCCCCCCACCCCCCACTGTGTGTGAGTGTGTCGCCCGGCCACTGTGTGAGTGTCGCTCCCCTGCCACTGTGTGTGCGTGTCGCTCCCCCGCCCACTGTGTGTGAGTGTCGCCCTCCCACTGTTTGGGAGTGTCGCCCTCCCACTGTTTGTGAGTGCCGCCCTCCCACTGTTTGTGTGTCGCCCTCCCACTGTTTGTGAGTGTCGCCCTCCCACTGTTTGTGAGTGTCGCCCTCCCACTGTTTGTGAGTGTCGCCCTCCCACTGTTTGTGTGTGCCGCCCGCCCACTGGGTGTTTGTGTCGCTCCCTCGCCCACTGTGTTTGTGTGTCGTCCGCCCGCTGTGTGTGCGTGTCCCCCGCCCGCTGTGTGTGTGTGTGTCGCCCGCCCGCTGTGTGTGTGTGTGTGTCGCCCACCCGCTGTGTGTGTTTGTTGCCCGCCCGCTGTGTGTCTGTGTTGCTCAGCCGCCCACTGTGTGTGTATGTCGCTCCTCCCCCGCTATGTGTGTGTGTCGCTCCCCTGCCCACTGTGTGTGTTATTCACCCGCCCACTGTACGTGTGTGTCGCTCCCTCCCCCACTGTGTTTGTGTGTCGTCCGCCCGCAGTGTGTGTGTGTCACCCGCCCGCTGTGTGTGTCTCGCCCGCCCACTGTGTGTGTCTCGCCCGCCCGCTGTGTGTGTTAGTCGCCCGCCCGCTGTGTGTGCGTGTCGCCCGCCCGCTGTGTGTGTTAGTCGCCCGCCCGCTGTGTGTGTGTGTGTCGCCCACCCGCTGTGTGTGTTTGTCGCCCGCCCGCTGTGTGTGTGTGTCGCTCAGCCGCCCACTGTGTGTGTATGTCGCTCCTCCCCCGCTATGTGTGTGTGTCGCTCCCCTGCACACTGTGTGTGTTATTCACCCGCCCACTGTACGTGTGTGTCGCTCCCTCCCCCACTGTGTGTGTGTCGCCCGCCCACTGTGTGTGTGTGTTGCCCGCCCGCTGTGTGTGAGTGTCGCCCGCCCGCAGCGTGTGTGTGTCGCCCGCCCGCTGTGTGTGTCTCGCCCGCCCACTGTGTGTGTCTCGCCCGCCCGCTGTGTGTGTTAGTCGCACGCCCGCTGTGTGTGTGTGTTGCTCCCCGGCCCACTGTGTGTGCGTGTCGCTCCCCCCCACCCCCCACTGTGTGTGAGTGTGTCGCCCGCCCACTGTGTGAGAGTGTCGCCCGCCCACTGTGTGAGAGTGTCGCACACCACTGTGTGTGAGTGTCTCCCACCCACTGTGTGTGAGTGTCATCCGCCCACTGTGTGTGTTTGTCGCCCGCCCGCTGTGTGTGCGTGTCACCCGCCCGCTGAGTGTGCGTGTCGCCCGCCCGCAGTGTGTGTGTTTGTCGCCCGCCCGCTGTGTGTGTGTGTCGCTCAGCCGCCCACTGTGTGTGTATGTCGCTCCTCCCCCGCTGTGTGTGTGTGTCACTCCCCTGCCCACTGTGTGTGTTATTCACCCGCCCACTGTACGTGTGTGTCGCTCCCTCCCCCACTGTGCGCGTGTGTCGCCCGCCCGCTGTGTGTGTGTGCCGCCCGCCCGCTGTGTGTGTGTGTCGCCCGCCCGCTGTGTGTGTGTGTGTCGCTCCCCCGCCCACTGTGTGTGCGTGTCGCTCCTCCCCCGCACTGTGTGTGTGTGTCGCCCGCCCACTGTGTGAGAGTGTCGCCCGCCCACTGTGTGAGAGTGTCGCCCACCACTGTGTGTGTGTGTCGCCCGGCCACTGTGTGTGAGTGTCGCCCGCCCACTGTGTGTGTGTGTCGTCCTCCCACTGTGTGTGTGTGTCGCTCCCCCGCCCACTGTGTATGTGTGTCGCTCTCCCACTGTTGGTGAGTGTCGCCCTCGCACTGTGTGTGAGTGTTGCCCTCCCACTGTTTGTGAGTGTCGCCCGCCCGCTGTGTGTGTCTGTCGACCGCCCGCTGTGTGTGTTTGTCGCCCGCCCACTGTGTGTGTGTCGCTCCCCCGCCCACTGTGTGTGTCGCTCCCTCGCCCACTGTGTGTGTGTGTGGCTCCCCCGCCCACTGTGTGGGTGTGTCGCTCCCCCGCCCACTGTGTTTGTGTGTTGCCCGCCCGCTGTGTGTGAGTGTCGCCCTCCCACTGTTTGTGAGTGTCGCCCTCCCACTGTTTGTGAGTGTCGCCCTCCCACTGTGTGTTTGTGTCGCTCCCCCGCCCACTGTGTTTGTGTGTCGCCCGCCCGCTGTGTGTGTGTGTCGCCCGCCCGCTGTGTGTGTGTCGCCCGCCGGCTGTGTGTGCGTGTCGCCCGCCCGCTGTGTGTGCGTGTCGCCCGCCCGCTGTGTGTGCGTGTCGCCCGCCCACTGTGTGTGTGTCGCTCTCCCGCCCACTGTGTGTGTGTCACTCCCCCGGCCACTGTGTGTGTGTGTCGCTCCCCCGCCCACTGTGTGTGTGTGTCGCTCCCCCGGCCACTGTGTGAGTGTCGCTCCCCCGCCACTGTGTGTGCGTGTCGCTCCCCCGCCCACTGTGTGTGAGTGTCGCCCTCCCACTGTTTGTGAGTGTCGCCCTCCCACTGTGTGTGTGTGTGTCGCCCGCCCGCTGTGTGTGTGTGTGTCGCCCACCCGCTGTGTGTGTTTGTCGCCCGCCCGCTGTGTGTGTGTGTCGCTCAGCCGCCCACTGTGTGTGTATGTCGCTCTACCTCCGCTATGTGTGTGTGTCGCTCCCCTGCCCACTGTGTGTGTTATTCACCCGCCCACTGTACGTGTGTGTCGCTCCCTCCCCCACTGTGTGTGTGTCGCCCGCCCACTGTGTGTGTGTGTTGCCCGCCCGCTGTGTGTGAGTGTCGCCCGCCCGCAGTGTGTGTGTGTCGCCCGCCCGCTGTGTGTGTCTCGCCCGCCCGCTGTGTGTGTCTCGCCCGCCCGCTGTGTGTGTTAGTCGCCCGCCCGCTGTGTGTGTGTGTTGCTCCCCGGCCCACTGTGTGTGTGTGTCGCTCCCCCCCACCCCCCCACTGTGCGTGAGTGTGTCGCCCGCCCACTGTGTGAGAGTGTCGCCCGCACACTGTGTGAGAGTGTCGCCCACCACTGTGTGTGAGTGTCTCCCACCCACTGTGTGTGAGTGTCATCCGCCCACTGTGTGTGTTTGTCGCCCGCCCGCTGTGTGTGCGTGTCACCCGCCCGCTGAGTGTGCGTGTCGCCCGCCCGCAGTGTGTGTGTGTGTCGCCCGCCCGCTGTGTGTGTTTGTCGCCCGCCCGCTGTGTGTGTGTGTCGCTCAGCCGCCCACTGTGTGTGTATGTCGCTCCTCCCCCGCTGTGTGTGTGTGTCGCTCCCCTGCCCACTGTGTGTGTTATTCACCCGCCCACTGTACGTGTGTGTCGCTCCCTCCCCCACTGTGCGCGTGAGTCGCCCGCCCGCTGTGTGTGTGTGTCGGCCGCCCGCTGTGTGTGTGTGTCGCCCGCCCACTGTGTGTGTGTGTGTCGCTCCCCCGCCCACTGTGTGTGCGTGTGGCTCCCCCCCCGCACTGTGTGTGTGTGTCGCCCGCCCACTGTGTGAGAGTGTCGCCCGCCCACTGTGTGAGACTGTCGCCCACCACTGTGTGTGTGTGTCGCCCGCCCACTGTGTGTGAGTGTCGCCCGCCCACTGTGTGTGTGTGTTGCCCGCCCGCTGTGTGTGTGTCGCCCGCCCGCAGTGTGTGTGTGTCGCCCGCCCGCTGTGTGTGTCTCGCCCGCCCACTGTGTGTGTCTCGCCCGCCCACTGTTTGTGTTAGTCGCCCGCCCGCTGTGTGTGCGTGTTGCTCCCCGACCCACTGTGTGTGCGTGTCGCTCCCCCCCACCCCCCACTGTGTGTGAGTGTGTCGCCCGCCCACTGTGTGAGAGTGTCGCCCGCCCGCTGTGTGTGCATGTCACCCGCCCGCTGAGTGTGCGTGTCGCCCGCCCACTGTGTGTGTGTGTGTCGCTCCCCCGCCCACTGTGTGTGCGTGTCGCTCCCCCCCGGCACTGTGTGTGTGTGTCGCCCGCCCACTGTGTGAGAGTGTCGCCCGCCCGCTGTGTGTGTGTGTCGCCCGCCCGCTGTGTGTGTGTGTCGCCCGCCCACTGTGTGTGTGTGTGTCGCTCCCCCGCCCACTGTGTGTGCGTGTCGCTCCCCCCCCCGCACTGTGTGTGTGTGTCGCCCGCCCACTGTGTGTGTGTGTCGTCCTCCCACTGTGTGTGTGTGTCGCTCCCCCACCCACTGTGTGCGTGTGTCGCTCTCCCACTGTTTGTGAGTGTCGCCCTCCCACTGTGTGTGTGTGTCGCTCCCCCACCCACTGTTGGTGAGTGTCGCCCTCGCACTGTGTGTGTGTGTTGCCCTCGCACTGTTTGTGAGTGTCGCCCTCCCACTGTGTGTGTGTGTCGCTCCCCCACCCACTGTTGGTGAGTGTCGCCCTCACACTGTTTGTGAGTGTCGCCCGCCCGCTGTGTGTGTTTCTCGCCCGCCCTCTGTGTGTGTGTCGCTCCCCCGCCCACTGTGTGTGTCGCTCCCTCGCCCACTGTGTGTGTGTGTGGCTCCCCCGCCCACTGTGTGGGTGTGTCGCTCCCCCGCCCACTGTGTTTGTGTGTCGCCCGCCCACTGTGTGTGTCTCGCCCGCCCACAGTGTGTGTCTCGCCCGCCCGCTGTGTGTGTGTTTCGCCCGCCCACTGTGTGTGTCTCGCCCGCCCACTGTGTGTGTCTCGCCCGCCCGCTGTGTTTGTTAGTCGCCCGCCCGCTGTGTGTGTGCGTTGCTCCCCGGCCCACTGTGTGTGCGTGTCACTCCCCCCGCCCCCACTGTGTGTGTGTTTGTCGCCCGCCCACTGTGTGAGAGTGTCGCCCGCCCACTGTGTGAGAGTGTCGCCCACCACTGTGTGTGGGTCGCCCGCCCACTGTGTGAGTGTCACCCGCCCACTGTGTGTGTGTGTGTCGCCCTCCCACTGTGTGTGTGTGTCGCTCCCCCGCCCACTGTGTGTGTGTCGCTCCCCCGCCCACTGTGTGTGTGTGTCGCTCCCCCGCCCACTGTGTGTGTGTCGCTCCCCCGCCCACTGTGTGTGTGTGTCGCTCCCCCGCCCACTGTGTGTGAGTGTCGCCCTCCCACTGTTTGTGAGTGTCGTCCTCCCACTGCATGTGAGTGTCGCCCTCCCACTGTGTGTTTGTGTCGCTCCCCCGCCCACTGTGTTTGTGTGTCGCCCGCCCGCTGTGTGTGTGTGTCGCCCGCCCACTGTGTGTGTGTGTCGCCAGCCCACTGTGTGTGTGTGTCGCCCGCCCGCTGTGTGTGTGTCGCCCGCCGGCTGTGTGTGCGTGTCGCCCACCCGCTGTGTGTGCGTATCGCCCGTCCGCTGTGTGTGCGTGTCGCCCGCCCACTGTGTGTGTGTCGCTCCCCCGGCCACTGTGTGTGTGTGTCGCTCCCCCGCCCACTGTGTGTGTGTGTCGCTCCCCCGGCCACTGTGTGAGTGTCGCTCCCCTGCCACTGTGTGTGCGTGTCGCTCCCCCGCCCACTGTGTGTGAGTGTCGCCCTCCCACTGTTTGGGAGTGTCGCCCTCCCACTGTTTGTGAGTGCCGCCCTCCCACTGTTTGTGTGTCGCCCTCCCACTGTTTGTGAGTGTCGCCCTCCCACTGTTTGTGAGTGTCGCCCTCCCACTGTTTGTGAGTGTCGCCCTCCCACTGTTTGTGTGTGCCGCCCGCCCACTGGGTGTTTGTGTCGCTCCCTCGCCCACTGTGTTTGTGTGTCGTCCGCCCGCTGTGTGTGCGTGTCCCCCGCCCGCTGTGTGTGTGTGTGTCGCCCGCCCGCTGTGTGTGTGTGTGTGTCGCCCACCCGCTGTGTGTTTTTGTTGCCCGCCCGCTGTGTGTCTGTGTTGCTCAGCCGCCCACTGTGTGTGTATGTCGCTCCTCCCCCGCTATGTGTGTGTGTCGCTCCCCTGCCCACTGTGTGTGTTATTCACCCGCCCACTGTACGTGTGTGTCGCTCCCTCCCCCACTGTGTTTGTGTGTCGTCCGCCCGCAGTGTGTGTGTGTCACCCGCCCGCTGTGTGTGTCTCGCCCGCCCACTGTGTGTGTCTCGCCCGCCCGCTGTGTGTGTTAGTCGCCCGCCCGCTGTGTGTGCGTGTCGCCCGCCCGCTGTGTGTGTTAGTCGCCCGCCCGCTGTGTGTGTGTGTGTCGCCCACCCGCTGTGTGTGTTTGTCGCCCGCCCGCTGTGTGTGTGTGTCGCTCAGCCGCCCACTGTGTGTGTATGTCGCTCCTCCCCCGCTATGTGTGTGTGTCGCTCCCCTGCACACTGTGTGTGTTATTCACCCGCCCACTGTACGTGTGTGTCGCTCCCTCCCCCACTGTGTGTGTGTCGCCCGCCCACTGTGTGTGTGTGTTGCCCGCCCGCTGTGTGTGAGTGTCGCCCGCCCGCAGCGTGTGTGTGTCGCCCGCCCGCTGTGTGTGTCTCGCCCGCCCACTGTGTGTGTCTCGCCCGCCCGCTGTGTGTGTTAGTCGCACGCCCGCTGTGTGTGTGTGTTGCTCCCCGGCCCACTGTGTGTGCGTGTCGCTCCCCCCCACCCCCCACTGTGTGTGAGTGTGTCGCCCGCCCACTGTGTGAGAGTGTCGCCCGCCCACTGTGTGAGAGTGTCGCACACCACTGTGTGTGAGTGTCTCCCACCCACTGTGTGTGAGTGTCATCCGCCCACTGTGTGTGTTTGTCGCCCGCCCGCTGTGTGTGCGTGTCACCCGCCCGCTGAGTGTGCGTGTCGCCCGCCCGCAGTGTGTGTGTTTGTCGCCCGCCCGCTGTGTGTGTGTGTCGCTCAGCCGCCCACTGTGTGTGTATGTCGCTCCTCCCCCGCTGTGTGTGTGTGTCACTCCCCTGCCCACTGTGTGTGTTATTCACCCGCCCACTGTACGTGTGTGTCGCTCCCTCCCCCACTGTGCGCGTGTGTCGCCCGCCCGCTGTGTGTGTGTGCCGCCCGCCCGCTGTGTGTGTGTGTCGCCCGCCCGCTGTGTGTGTGTGTGTCGCTCCCCCGCCCACTGTGTGTGCGTGTCGCTCCTCCCCCGCACTGTGTGTGTGTGTCGCCCGCCCACTGTGTGAGAGTGTCGCCCGCCCACTGTGTGAGAGTGTCGCCCACCACTGTGTGTGTGTGTCGCCCGGCCACTGTGTGTGAGTGTCGCCCGCCCACTGTGTGTGTGTGTCGTCCTCCCACTGTGTGTGTGTGTCGCTCCCCCGCCCACTGTGTATGTGTGTCGCTCTCCCACTGTTGGTGAGTGTCGCCCTCGCACTGTGTGTGAGTGTCGCCCTCCCACTGTTTGTGAGTGTCGCCCGCCCGCTGTGTGTGTCTGTCGACCGCCCGCTGTGTGTGTTTGTCGCCCGCCCACTGTGTGTGTGTCGCTCCCCCGCCCACTGTGTGTGTCGCTCCCTCGCCCACTGTGTGTGTGTGTGGCTCCCCCGCCCACTGTGTGGGTGTGTCGCTCCCCCGCCCACTGTGTTTGTGTGTTGCCCGCCCGCTGTGTGTGAGTGTCGCCCTCCCACTGTTTGTGAGTGTCGCCCTCCCACTGTTTGTGAGTGTCGCCCTCCCACTGTGTGTTTGTGTCGCTCCCCCGCCCACTGTGTTTGTGTGTCGCCCGCCCGCTGTGTGTGTGTGTGTCGCCCGCCCGCTGTGTGTGTGTCGCCCGCCGGCTGTGTGTGCGTGTCGCCCGCCCGCTGTGTGTGCGTGTCGCCCGCCCGCTGTGTGTGCGTGTCGCCCGCCCACTGTGTGTGTGTCGCTCTCCCGCCCACTGTGTGTGTGTCGCTCCCCCGGCCACTGTGTGTGTGTGTCGCTCCCCCGCCCACTGTGTGTGTGTGTCGCTCCCCCGGCCACTGTGTGAGTGTCGCTCCCCCGCCACTGTGTGTGCGTGTCGCTCCCCCGCCCACTGTGTGTGAGTGTCGCCCTCCCACTGTTTGTGAGTGTCGCCCTCCCACTGTGTGTGTGTGTGTCGCCCGCCCGCTGTGTGTGTGTGTGTCGCCCACCCGCTGTGTGTGTTTGTCGCCCGCCCGCTGTGTGTGTGTGTCGCTCAGCCGCCCACTGTGTGTGTATGTCGCTCCTCCTCCGCTATGTGTGTGTGTCGCTCCCCTGCCCACTGTGTGTGTTATTCACCCGCCCACTGTACGTGTGTGTCGCTCCCTCCCCCACTGTGTGTGTGTCGCCCGCCCACTGTGTGTGTGTGTTGCCCGCCCGCTGTGTGTGAGTGTCGCCCGCCCGCAGTGTGTGTGTGTCGCCCGCCCGCTGTGTGTGTCTCGCCCGCCCGCTGTGTGTGTCTCGCCCGCCCGCTGTGTGTGTTAGTCGCCCGCCCGCTGTGTGTGTGTGTTGCTCCCCGGCCCACTGTGTGTGTGTGTCGCTCCCCCCCACCCCCCCACTGTGCGTGAGTGTGTCACCCGCCCACTGTGTGAGAGTGTCGCCCGCACACTGTGTGAGAGTGTCGCCCACCACTGTGTGTGAGTGTCTCCCACCCACTGTGTGTGAGTGTCATCCGCCCACTGTGTGTGTTTGTCGCCCGCCCGCTGTGTGTGCGTGTCACCCGCCCGCTGAGTGTGCGTGTCGCCCGCCCGCAGTGTGTGTGTGTGTCGCCCGCCCGCTGTGTGTGTTTGTCGCCCGCCCGCTGTGTGTGTGTGTCGCTCAGCCGCCCACTGTGTGTGTATGTCGCTCCTCCCCCGCTGTGTGTGTGTGTCGCTCCCCTGCCCACTGTGTGTGTTATTCACCCGCCCACTGTACGTGTGTGTCGCTCCCTCCCCCACTGTGCGCGTGTGTCGCCCGCCCGCTGTGTGTGTGTGTCGGCCGCCCGCTGTGTGTGTGTGTCGCCCGCCCACTGTGTGTGTGTGTGTCGCTCCCCCGCCCACTGTGTGTGCGTGTGGCTCCCCCCCCGCACTGTGTGTGTGTGTCGCCCGCCCACTGTGTGAGAGTGTCGCCCGCCCACTGTGTGAGACTGTCGCCCACCACTGTGTGTGTGTGTCGCCCGCCCACTGTGTGTGTGTGTTGCCCGCCCGCTGTGTGTGTGTCGCCCGCCCGCAGTGTGTGTGTGTCGCCCGCCCGCTGTGTGTGTCTCGCCCGCCCACTGTGTGTGTCTCGCCCGCCCACTGTTTGTGTTAGTCGCCCGCCCGCTGTGTGTGCGTGTTGCTCCCCGACCCACTGTGTGTGCGTGTCGCTCCCCCCCACCCCCCACTGTGTGTGAGTGTGTCGCCCGCCCACTGTGTGAGAGTGTCGCCCGCCCGCTGTGTGTGCATGTCACCCGCCCGCTGAGTGTGCGTGTCGCCCGCCCACTGTGTGTGTGTGTGTCGCTCCCCCGCCCACTGTGTGTGCGTGTCGCTCCCCCCCGGCACTGTGTGTGTGTGTCGCCCGCCCACTGTGTGAGAGTGTCGCCCGCCCGCTGTGTGTGTGTGTCGCCCGCCCGCTGTGTGTGTGTGTCGCCCGCCCACTGTGTGTGTGTGTGTCGCTCCCCCGCCCACTGTGTGTGCGTGTCGCTCCCCCCCCCGCACTGTGTGTGTGTGTCGCCCGCCCACTGTGTGTGTGTGTCGTCCTCCCACTGTGTGTGTGTGTCGCTCCCCCACCCACTGTGTGCGTGTGTCGCTCTCCCACTGTTTGTGAGTGTCGCCCTCCCACTGTGTGTGTGTGTCGCTCCCCCACCCACTGTTGGTGAGTGTCGCCCTCGCACTGTGTGTGTGTGTTGCCCTCGCACTGTTTGTGAGTGTCGCCCTCCCACTGTGTGTGTGTGTCGCTCCCCCACCCACTGTTGGTGAGTGTCGCCCTCACACTGTTTGTGAGTGTCGCCCGCCCGCTGTGTGTGTTTCTCGCCCGCCCTCTGTGTGTGTGTCGCTCCCCCGCCCACTGTGTGTGTCGCTCCCTCGCCCACTGTGTGTGTGTGTGGCTCCCCCGCCCACTGTGTGGGTGTGTCGCTCCCCCGCCCACTGTGTTTGTGTGTCGCCCGCCCACTGTGTGTGTCTCGCCCGCCCACAGTGTGTGTCTCGCCCGCCCGCTGTGTGTGTGTTTCGCCCGCCCACTGTGTGTGTCTCGCCCGCCCACTGTGTGTGTCTCGCCCGCCCGCTGTGTGTGTTAGTCGCCCGCCCGCTGTGTGTGTGCGTTGCTCCCCGGCCCACTGTGTGTGCGTGTCACTCCCCCCGCCCCCACTGTGTGTGTGTTTGTCGCCCGCCCACTGTGTGAGAGTGTCGCCCGCCCACTGTGTGAGAGTGTCGCCCACCACTGTGTGTGGGTCGCCCGCCCACTGTGTGAGTGTCACCCGCCCACTGTGTGTGTGTGTGTCGCCCTCCCACTGTGTGTGTGTGTCGCTCCCCCGCCCACTGTGTGTGTGTCGCTCCCCCGCCCACTGTGTGTGTGTGTCGCTCCCCCGCCCACTGTGTGTGAGTGTCGCCCTCCCACTGTTTGTGAGTGTCGCCCTCCCACTGTTTGTGAGTGTCGCCCTCCCACTGTGTGTTTGTGTCGCTCCCCCGCCCACTGTGTTTGTGTGTCGCCCGCCCACTGTGTGTGTGTGTCGCCCGCCCACTGTGTGTGTGTGTCGCCCGCCCGCTGTGTGTGTGTCGCCCGCCGGCTGTGTGTGCGTGTCGCCCGCCCGCTGTGTGTGTGTATCGCCCGCCCGCAGTGTGTGCGTGTCGCCCGCCCACTGTGTGTGTGTCGCTCCCCCGCCCACTGTGTGTGTGTCGCTCCCCCGGCCACTGTGTGTGTGTGTCGCTCCCCCGCCCACTGTGTGTGAGTGTCGCCCTCCCACTGTTTGTGAGTGTCGCCCTCCCACTGTTTGTGTGTCGCCCTCCCACTGTTTGTGTGTCGCCCTCCCACTGTTTGTGAGTGTCGCCCTCCCACTGTTTGTGAGTGTCGCCCTCCCACTGTTTGTGTGTGCCGCCCGCCCACTGTGTGTTTGTGTCGCTCCCTCGCCCACTGTGTTTGTGTGTCGTCCGCCCGCTGTGTGTGCGTGTCGCCCGCCCGCTGTGTGTGCGTGTCGCCCGCCCGCTGTGTGTGCGTGTCGCCCGCCCGCTGTGTGTGTGTGTGTCGCCCGCCCGCTGTGTGTGTGTGTGTCGCCCACCCGCTGTGTGTGTTTGTCGCCCGCCCGCTGTGTGTGTGTGTCGCTCAGCCTCCCACTGTGTGTGTATGTCGCTCCTCCCCCGCTATGTGTGTGTGTCGCTCCCCTGCCCACTGTGTGTGTTATTCACCCGCCCACTGTACGTGTGTGTCGCTCCCTCCCCCACTGTGTGTGTGTCGCCCGCCCACTGTGTGTGTGTGTTGCCCGCCCGCTGTGTGTGAGTGTCGCCCGCCCGCAGTGTGTGTGTGTCGCCCGCCCGCTGTGTGTGTCTCGCCCGCCCACTGTGTGTGTCTCGCCCGCCCGCTGTGTGTGTTAGTCGCCCGCCCGCTGTGTGTGTGTGTTGCTCCCCGGCCCACTGTGTGTGCGTGTCGCTCCCCCCCACCCCCCACTGTCTGTGAGTGTGTCGCCCGCCCACTGTGTGAGAGTGTCGCCCGCCCACTGTGTGAGAGTGTCGCCCACCACTGTGTGTAGGTGTCTCCCACCCACTGTGTGTGAGTGTCATCCGCCCACTGTGTGTGTTTGTCGCCCGCCCGCTGTGTGTGCGTGTCACCCGCCCGCTGAGTGTGCGTGCTGCCCGCCCGCAGTGTGTGTTTTCGCCCGCCCGCTGTGTGTGTGTGTCGCTCAGCCGCCCACTGTGTGTGTATGTCGCTCCTGCCCCGCTGTGTGTGTGTGTCGCTCCCCTGCCCACTGTGTGTGTTATTCACCCGCCCACTGTACGTGTGTGTCGCTCCCTCCCCCACTGTGGGCGTGTGTCGCCCGCCCGCTGTGTGTGTGTGTCGCCCGCCCGCTGTGTGTGTGTGTCGCCCGCCCACTGTGTGAGAGTGTCGCCCGCCCACTGTGTGAGAGTGTTGCCCACCACTGTGTGTGTGTGTCGCCCGGCCACTGTGTGTGAGTGTCGCCCGCCCACTGTGTGTGTGTGTCGTCCTCCCACTGTGTGTGTGTGTCGCTCCCCCGCCCACTGTGTGTGTGTGTCGCTCTCCCACTGTTGGTGAGTGTCGCCCTCGCACTGTTTGTGAGTGTCGCCCTCCCGCTGTTTGTGAGTGTCGCCCGCCCGCTGTGTGGGTGTGTCGACCGCCCGCTGTGTGTGTTTGTCGCCCGCCCACTGTGTGTGTGTCGCTCCCCCGCCCACTGTGTGTGTCGCTCCCTCGCCCACTGTGTGTGTGTGTGGCTCCCCCGCCCACTGTGTGGGTGTGTCACTCCCCCGCCCACTGTGTTTGTGTGTCGTCCGCCCGCTGTGTGTGTGTGTGTCGCCCGCCCGCTGTGTGTGCGTGTCGCCCGCCCGCTGTGTGTGCGTGTCGCCCGCCCGCTCTGTGTGTGCGTGTCGCCTGCCCGCTGTGTGTGTGTGTGTCGCCCGCCCGCTGTGTGTGTTTGTCGCCCGCCGCTGTGTATGTGTGTCGCTCAGCCGCCCACTGTGTGTGTATGTCGCTGCTCCCCCGCTGTGTGTGTGTGGTCGCTCCCCTGCCCACTGTGTGTGTTATTCACCCGCCCACTGTACGTGTGTGTCGCTCCCTCCCCCACTGTGTGTGTGTGTCACCCGCCCACTGTGTGTGTGCGTGTCGCTCCCCCCCCGCACTGTGTGTGTGTGTCGCCCGCCCACTGTGTGAGAGTGTCGCCCGCCCACTGTGTGAGAGTGTTGCCCACCACTATGTGTGTGTGTCGCCCGGCCACTGTGTGTGAGTGTCGCCCGCCCACTGTGTGTGTGTGTCGTCCTCCCACTGTGTGTGTGTGTCGCTCCCCCGCCCACTGTGTGTGTGTGTTGCTCTCCCACTGTTGGTGAGTGTCGCCCTCGCACTGTTTGTGAGTGTCGCCCTCCCGCTGTTTGTGAGTGTCGCCCGCCCGCTGTGTGTGTGTGTCGACCGCCCGCTGTGTGTGTTTGTCGCCCGCCCACTGTGTATGTGTCGCTCCCCCGCCCACTGTGTGTGTCGCTCCCTCGCCCACTGTGTGTGTGTGTGGCTCCCCCGCCCACTGTGTGGGTGTGTCGCTCCCCCGCCCACTGTGTTTGTGTGTCGTCCGCCCGCTGTGTGTGTGTGTGTCGCCCGCCCGCTGTGTGTGCGTGTCGCCCGCCCGCTGTGTGTGCGTGTCGCCCGCCCGCTCTGTGTGTGCGTGTCGCCTGCCCGCTGTGTGTGTGTGTGTCGCCCGCCCGCTGTGTGTGTGTGTGTCGCCCGCCCGCTGTGTGTGCGTGTCGCCCGCCCGCTGTGTGTGCGTGTCGCCCGCCCGCTCTGTGTGTGCGTGTCGCCCGCCCGCTGTGTGTGTGTGTCGCCCGCCCGCTCTGTGTGTGCGTGTCGCCTGCCCGCTGTGTGTGTGTGTGTCGCCCGTCCGCTGTGTGTGTTTGTCGCCCGCCGCTGTGTATGTGTGTCGCTCAGCCGCCCACTGTGTGTGTATGTCGCTGCTCCCCCGCTGTGTGTGTGTGTCGCTCCCCTGCCCACTGTGTGTGTTATTCACCCGCCCACTGTACGTGTGTGTCGCTCCCTCCCCCACTGTGTGTGTGTGTCGCCCGCCCACTGTGTGTGTGTGTCGCCCGCCCGCTGTGTGTGTGTGTCGCCCGCCTGCAGTGTGTATGTGTCGCCCGCCCGCTGTGTGTGTCTCGCCCGCCCACTGTGTGTGTCTCGCCCGTCCACTGTGTGTGTGTGTGTCGCTCCCCCGCCCACTGTGTGTGTGTGTCGCTCCCCCCCCGCACTGTGTGTGTGTGTCGCCCGCCCACTGTGTGAGAGTGTCGCCCGCCCACTGTGTGTGTGTGTCGCCCGGCCACTGTGTGTGAGTGTCGCCCGGCCACTGTGTGTGAGTGTCGCCCGCCCACTGTGTGTGTGTGTCGTCCTCCCACTGTGTGTGTGTGTCGCTCCCCCGCCCACTGTGTGTGTGTGTCGCTCTCCCACTGTTTGTGAGTGTCGCCCTCCCACTGTTTGTGAGTGTCGCCCTCCCACTGTTTGTGAGTGTCGCCCTCCCGCTGTTTGTGAGTGTCGCCCGCCCGCTGTGTGTGTGTCGACCGCGCGCTGTGTGTGTTTGTCGCCCGCCCACTGTGTGTGTCGCTCCCCCGCCCACTGTGTGTGTCGCTCCCTCGCCCACTGTGTGTGTGTGTGGCTCCCCCGCCCACTGTGTGGATGTGTGGCTCGCCCACTGTGTGTGTGTGTGTCGCCCGCCCGCTGTGTGTGCGTGTCGCCCGCCCGCAGTGTGTGTGTGTGTCGCCCGCCCGCTGTGTGTGTTTGTCGCCCGCCCGCTGTGTGTGCGTGTCACCCGCCCGCTGAGTGTGCGTG